>NC_136977.1:3789642-3979642 GCF_032717465.1 Coenobita brevimanus | reverse complement strand
ACCAAAGGCGCCTTTAAAACTGTTTGAGTATGAGAATCGGGTGTGCCATCAAAGGTGCCTTTGACCTGCCGTACAAAAAGACACCTTTCATCAACTGGCGCGGTGGCTGAAGGCTCATGCTGAGTATCCGGTCCCCCGGACAGTAAAGGAAAAAGACATCTGTAGTCTCCAACATGTACAGAAATGACAGTGATTAGATGGATGGGTTTTGCATCCTTGAATGCGAAGGCTGGGAAGGGCAAGCTTTATGACTGAAGAGTTGAGAGGAAGGAAGGGACTGGTGTGTATTGATGCTGTGATGAGGAAAGGTACATTGGGATGGTTTGGGCATGTGGGGAGGATGGATGATGACAACTGGGTGAGGAAAGTGAGAAATGTGAATGTCAGTGGTAGGACTGCGAAAGGTATGTGAATGTCAGTGGTAGGACTGCGAAAGGTAAAGTGCAAAAGACCTGGGACAAGGTCACCAAGTGTGACCTCAGGGATAAGGGACTTAATAGGAAGGCTGCCAGAGATCAAGCAGCATTGAAAGCTGCCATTAGGTGACCAAGACTGATACATTCAAGCATGCTGGAGTCTTTATAAAAAGATACAAAGCAATACGATCATCATTCAGTTGATTCTTTTTACTCATTAATATGTGCTCTCAATATTTTCATTTTTCTTTCATTTGAGACCCTTTCTTGCATCTAGTCACTTCTCCTCCAATGTTCTTTCAAATTTTGCATCCCAGAAAGATATGCCTTTCTTATTTGTTCCTCACTATGTAACACAACACACAGCTGTAGCAATCCTAACCAAACATTTCCTATGTGCACTCTAATAGTTTTCCAGACTCATCTGCTCCCAAATCATTTACTCTAACTCCTTTGGTACCCTTGATTGGTATTCAACTGTTATTTAACTGTTTCTCCGCTTCTCCAATTGTAGAATTTCACTTTGAGTTCTTGTTGTAAATGAAGGGAGAAACCTGTACTGTACACAGGAAAAATCATCTGGTAAATTACCAATATGCTGGGAATCGAACCAGGGACTCTCAGATGAGAGCCAGGCAGCATACCACTACACCACGACCAGGTAAAAGTTAACTCACGTTGTCACGATCTTGTAACCAACGTCCCTCCGCCCCCACTGTGGGCATCAAGAGGATGAGTTAACCCCCTGGCACTCGGGCAAGTAGATGCTTTTAATCTATCCCAAACACTTACGGCAAGTCAGAATGAAGGGAGAAACCTGTACTGTACACAGGAAAAATCATCTGGTAAATTACCAATATGCTGGGAATCGAACCAGGGACTCTCAGATGAGAGCCAGGCAGCATACCACTACACCACAACCAGGTAAAAGTTAACTCACGTTGTCACGATCTTGTAACCAACGTCCCTCCGCCCCCACTGTGGGCATCAAGAGGATGAGTTAACCCCCTGGCACTCGGGCAAGTAGATGCTTTTAATCTATCCCAAACACTTACGGCAAGTCAGAATGAAGGGAGAAACCTGTACTGTACACAGGAAAAATCATCTGGTAAATTACCAATATGCTGGGAATCGAACCAGGGACTCTCAGATGAGAGCCAGGCAGCATACCACTACACCACGACCAGGTAAAAGTTAACTCACGTTTTCACGATCTTGTAACCAACGTCCCTCCGCCCCCACTGTGGGCATCAAGAGGATGAGTTAACCCCCTGGCACTCGGGCAAGTAGATACTTTTAATCTATCCCAAACACTTACGGCAAGTCAGAATGAAGGGAGAAACCTGTACTGTACACAGGAAAAATCATCTGGTAAATTACCAATATGCTGGGAATCGAACCAGGGACTCTCAGATGAGAGCCAGGCAGCATACCACTACACCACGACCAGGTAAAAGTTAACTCACGTTTTCACGATCTTGTAACCAACGTCCCTCCGCCCCCACTGTGGGCATCAAGAGGATGAGTTAACCCCCTGGCACTCGGGCAAAGTAGATACTTTTAATCTATACCAAACTCTTACGGAAATTCAGATTGAAGGGAGAAACCTGTACTGTACACAGGAAAAATCATCTGGTAAATTACCAATATGCTGGGAATCGAACCAGGGACTCTCAGATGAGAGCCAGGCAGCATATTGGTAATTTACCAGATGATTTTTCCTGTGTACAGTACAGGTTTCTCCCTTCATTCTGACTTGCCGTAAGTGTTTGGGATAGATTAAAAGCATCTACTTGCCCGAGTGCCAGGGGGGGTTAACTCATCCTCTTGATGCCCACAGTGGGGGCGGAGGGACGTTGGTTACAAGATCGTGACAACGTGAGTTAACTTTTACCTGGTCGTGGTGTAGTGGTATGCTGCCTGGCTCTCATCTGAGAGTCCCTGGTTCGATTCCCAGCATATTGGTAATTTACCAGATGATTTTTCCTGTGTACAGTACAGGTTTCTCCCTTCATTCTGACTTGCCGTAAGTGTTTGGGATAGATTAAAAGCATCTACTTGCCCGAGTGCCAGGGGGTTAACTCATCCTCTTGATGCCCACAGTGGGGGCGGAGGGACGTTGGTTACAAGATCGTGACAACGTGAGTTAACTTTTACCTGGTCGTGGTGTAGTAGTATGCTGCCTGGCTCTCATCTGAGAGTCCCTGGTTCGATTCCCAGCATATTGGTAATTTACCAGATCTTGTTGTAAATCTTCACTCACACACCAAAATCTAACCTGGAAGACACCAATATCATTATAAATACCTAAAAGGATCCATAAACCAAGAGAATGCATCAAAATGGGAGAACTATCAACTGCTGACATAGTGAATCGCCCTCAGAATCCTAAATCCACTTCATAGCATGACAATCAACATCACCAACAACTAAAAAGATCCATAAACAAAAAGAAAGCATCAAAGCTGGAGAACTATCAACAGGATACCCAATGACTAGCCCTTGGAATCATGAATCCACTTTACATGCATAATGATCACTATCACCATAAAAAGATCCATAAACAATGAGAAAGCATCAAAATGTGAGAAATAAAACAGCATACGCAATGAACAGCCCTCAGAATTCTGTATCTACTTCACAAGCATAAAGATATTAACGACCAAAATGTATAAACCATTGGCTGTGATTGAGAACTTACAATACTGTGCAACATATTCTACCTAACAATTATTGCATACTGCACAAAACAATCTGCTTCAAATATACTGATTTCTGAGCTATGACTCAAAGACAGGAAGGGACTAGACAAGCAAATTTCTTAAACATGCTTCAGAATATAAACCAAATCTTAAACTTGGAAAAGGAATTATTCCTGCTCTACTACCTGATCTGAAACTCACACAGTGTAAGAAAATATTTCAGTCCACAGGAGCACCACAAGATGAATTCATAATTTAACACAGCTTAAGATGAATACTGTAGTCAAAGGCACATTTTCAAACAATAAAATCAATATGGATTGAAATGTAAAAACAACAGACATAAAGAATTACAGTTCAATAAGAATGTAGTATTTCCCAATTATGTCATAATTCAGCCAAAGCCTTCTCCACTGGGAGCATAATCTCTACAAAAACCTTATATTGTGCTGCATAACTTCAAACATAATGAAAACAACCCCAAATAGTTTCCTTGGTAAACAGCACAGTATTTTACAGTAAAATATAGTTATTCTATACTGTACTCATCACACTGTAGTACTGTAAAAATTTTGTTGATTATTCCTGTGTGGTTTGTGGCATACTGTTAGTTAATGCCATACAAAAACGGACATTCCTTTCATTCAGCCACATTTTTCTCTTGTCCAATAATAACGTATACCACTTAATGCAGCACTGGATAATCGAGGGATTATTGTACAATTCAGTAAGAATATAAATGCAGGAAAAAAAATCATATCATTACAGGTCAATAGCAAATATAAACGTAAAAACACATACATAGCTATAGTCATTTTGCTTTCATCTGACAGAACCATGCAACTTTTATAACTTGAATGGTACTTCATGGATGCATAAAATTCATTAAGCCTTAGTGATAAAGCAGCAATAAGCTTCCTTGGTTACTAGTCAAATTAACTCTCCGGTCTGATTGCATTTGGCCAACAACAAAGCTAAAAAACGTTATGGACCTCTGTCAGGTCAAAACAATGACTACTGGGAAAAAAAAAGAAAAAAAAAAGAAAAAAAAAAATACCTACCCATATCACCATACAGTTCAAATAAATGTACAGTCAGCCACATGGTGAAAAAAAACGTAAACCATATAAACAAAAAATGTTTTTATAAATGAAGGGAAACAACTCAGGATGTTTATTAAACTCTGACATAAATGGACACAACTCAAGATGCTTGTTAATCTCTGACATAAATGAAGGGAGACAACTCACAATGTTTGTTTGTTTGAGGTGAAGCAACTCGATGCTTATTAAACTTTGATATAACTGAAGGGAAGCAAACTCAAGATCCTCATTAATCTCTGACATAAAAAGACTAATTAAAGAGGCTCAATACAGTATTTTTTCATTCTTGGTGCTATTCAGGGCAGTATTTTCTTTTCACTCAATTTAGAAAAGGGAATTAAAGGCTGGGAGACTGCAATCAAATTAAAACAGAACAGCCAAAATCAAGGTACATTAATAATGAGATTCTGGCACACATAGCATTCAAAAGACTGGAGGTCACAGGCAGAGGGAAATACAGTTGTGAGTAAGGAAGACCATTCCAGAACTGATCTGCTTCATTATAAAATTTTATATAACATGGACACAAATGCACACTTCCAGTGGCAGACTGTATAATACATCAAAATGACATGGCAATATGGAAAAACATATGAACACAAGAAAACTGGCATAAAAAATTAAACAAAACAAATACCAATATTTCTGGTAGGATTCAATATGCAAAACACATATTTTTGTTGTCTGGGGGGAAAAAAAAAAAAGCACAAGTTAGTCCCTTTAACTGACTTAATTTTATGATCTTTTGGGCTGCTATTTCATTAAAGTTTTATTGATAACTGTTGTTGCTGTGATCCCAGGCTCATCTTAAATATTCCCAAGAATCACTGAGAATGGTATAGAAACTAAATACTAAAATTTAATGCAACAACTCATTCAACAAGTTATTCATGTATAAAACCAAAGATGAATACATACAGATAAACTACAAAACAACATCATAAAGAACAAGCAACACCTACATTTGCAAGGTTGATTAGTGTGAGTGACTGAAACTGAAAATGCAGCAGAAATCTCATAAATTCAGTGAACAATCTCAAACACAGATACTGCTGCAAGGAAATTTGAATGAAAAATTATACTGGTATGTGGAAGTTTTTGGAAAATTGATCATCAGCTTTGGGAGGTTGCAATATATACCCAAGCAGTATGCTGATCAAGTAAGCTAATCTGAAGTGCTTAAAATGACAGAACTGGGCAAACCAAAGGCTAAAAAATGTTTTGTGTCCATTGTACATTGCGATATTGTGTAATAACATCAATAATAATAATAATCTGACAATAATCACAAGCATTATTCACTGATATGTCTTCTCTAGGATACTTGCCAAGAAATTATGTTAGGAAAACACCACAGCCACAGAGAAAACTACTTTCATTGTATTAACACCAAACATTTTTCAACTGAGAGAAATACTGTACTAAGTCAAAGGCATAAAAAATAAGCTGGTGAACTTTTCTAATAGGCCTAATTCTAAACCTTTACTTCTATCTAAAAATTCTAGTACTATGTCTACCAACTGTATATCCAACAATGTATCTATGTAACTGTTATCTATATAGCTATCTATCTATATGTACCCAACTCTATTCATCAACGTGAAATATTGCTGAGTTGTTGCAATATTTTAGCAATTACTGATGCTAATCACGAAGTGCAAGGGAAAGGTTGTACAACTTTACTACTGGTATATCAGGAATTTTCTTACTATGTTCTTCTTACTTTAACCTGGTCAACAATAACCATCTCTGTAACAGTTTAAAAAATGAGGTATTGCAATGGAAAGTATGCAGATCAGAAGTATGGATGATGTAGCTCTACCACCAAGCTACAAAAAAAAAAAAAAAAGTCAATGGACAAAAACCTGGGCAATTAAGGTGAAACACTTATGACAACTGAGCATATACTAATACAGGAAAAATATATAGTTATCTTTAGATCCTCAAGAACTGGAATACAACCTTCTGGTGTTAGGTGGAATGTAGACAGCTGCTTTCCCACTTAAAATTTGAATACTGAAGACTTATCACCTTGAGATTTTATTAGGTCTTGTGGTTGGTGCAGCTGCTAAGCAGCTGCCAGCCTGATTGTGCCTGGGATTGATTCCTGGCACTGCATCATCATCGTTGATTAGCATGTAAAACGATCACCATGGTGAAGTCAGTGGCTTTGAATACCACTGTGGCGGAATAATCTGCCACATGGTCAATGGCCTTAGTTGTGGAGTTGATCATCGCAATTATCATCATCAGTCCAACCTCCTTTTCCCACCCAAGGATGGGATGAGGAATTCTCAGTAAAAATTTCCTTAGTAGGGGAGGGAGCAACTGTTGACATATTCTGTCCACATCTACTTGGCGTAAGTGATATGGAAAGGACGCAGAGCCACAGTACTGTTATCCTTGTCTTAGTCTGCAACTGAGCTATGGGAATTAGGCTGCTGAAGAACAAAAATCTCAGCCAAGTCAAGGTGGACGAACCAACAAATATATATACAACTCACCTCAGAAGTCTGGTAGCAGCAGTAGTAAAGGTAGGAGCAGCTGTAGTTGTGAATGCAGAGGCATGGCTAGGATTTGAAGACTGGGGTGGCCAAGACAGTTATGAAGTGGTTCAGTTCTTCAGGCCAGTCAGAGAGTATTCCCCGAGATTTAAAATCGCCAGAGCCCCCTGACCATGCCAAGAAGACAGAAGCAGCAGCAGGTACACCATCAACAGCACAACACCACCGGCAGCAGCACCAACTACAGCATTAGCAGTAGCAGGAGCAGCAGCACCAGTGTTACTGGTGGCCCCTGAAAAATTAAAAGTTTTTAGCAGATATTCTCAGGTCTGTTGATAAATTACCCCTGTGTATGGAGTTCAACATATACCTTAATTAACCCGTTGTATTCGTGCAAGAGAGAGATGTCTTCTAGTCGTGGCATTGATACAACCTGACAAAGGAGGTTCCTGAATATATAAACATTCCTCAATCCCATACCTATCCCCCACCAGGAGAATGGAGAACTACAGAAGCTTTAGCATGCAGTCCTCTGAGTTCATGTTCTGATGAGCCTGTTGCTGCAACTACTAAAACTACCAGTACAGGAGACCTAAAATGAACTGATCCACTTTATGTAATTTGTCTGGCTCAATTCCGTGGTTATACAAATGCCCTTCAAGTTCAGAAAGAAAGATGGTAGACTACAGCAGATGGGCAACTTCGTGCCTCATGCAGTCCACCAAGATCCAATTTCAAATAAGCCTGGGGCCACAGCTACTACTACAACCTGAGGGAGAGTGGAAGATCCACTTCAGAGGGAAAAAATTGCTTTAATAAATGTCTATTGATCTACATCAGCATCATCATCTAATCCTGTGTTCCCCCATGAAGTGCGTAGGAAGCCGGGGCTAGGCAAGTTGGTCCTGACATTTAAGATGAGATTGACCACTCTCACTCATCCCTGAGTGGTATTATGTGAGCAATAAACCCCAACTAACCCTTGGATCTAAACCTTCACAGGCTCAATCTGACTGGAGTGCCTAAACTGCCCATTAAACCACCAGGCGCCATAATGTGGTTATATGGTTACCAACCAGCAGAGTAGTTTCCTGGTGTATAACCCTGCTTTCCCTCATCTGATTTGCAACCTTAAATATCATTTTCTTCCTTTCAGTGCTATTTAGGTTATCCACAAAAGGTCTCTGAGAGTCAGATTTTGCCCTGCATACCTATTTTCTAGCGTTATACTTGGCAGCCAAGTATTCCTCTCTATTACCACCCCTTTTCCACTCCCAGAAATGCCTTCTTTTCTCCTGAACTGCAGTTTCTTCTACACCCTCATCCCACCACCATGTTACCTTATATCTTGAAGTGCCCCCTGTTCATCCACACAATGAATTAGTAACTCTCAGGAGATTGTTCTTGTGAGCTCTGTCAACAGCTCCCTGTTCAACAACAACTCTACATATTTCACTATTGAAGGTATCCCACACTACTTGGCTTTTCAACTTCCATATTTTCCTCCTAGGTGTTGATGTCCTCTTCCCCACTGCCTGCTCCTTAACCCCTAAACCGCGGGGTTGTTTTGGCACTCCTTGCATGCCCTGCGGGGATATTCGTGCTCCGACAGACTTCGTAGAAGTATTTGCCAAAAATCAGTTATTAGTCCTAGACTATTATAATTACATATGCATATGGCACATACCTTTAGCTTTCTCCTGGGATGTTTGTTGAGCCTTCATCGAGTACCGTAGGACTTGTGGAGACTTCTGAATTTGGGTAACGAAGTCTCCACTTTACACTTCCCGACACCCCGTAATATGATTACCACAGCCTGATATTATCACTAGAAACACTATTCTATGATTTTCAAATAGTTTGGAATCCATACTCAAAAAAAAAAAAAAAAAAAAAAAAAACTGTGAAAGCAATGAAAATTACGAGCGCGTACCAGCTTCCCATTTGCACTTGTTTGCCGCTGGTATTCTGTCATTTATTATTCATAAAAACACTCACACTTTATATTTCTATTACTATATAACACTTATATATATCTGCAGTCTTTATCCATAAGTTTCCTTCAGTAATAGAAATTTATTGTCACTGTAGGCATTCAATTTCTCTTTCATTAAAATAGGTAGCATTCACTTTCTCGTCCTGTATACTAGCGTTGAGAGCGAATCTGTCACTTTCACTTTCCTAACTCATAGTATTCATACATGCTAGAGTGAAACTTTAACTTTCATTACTTCTAGCATATATACTCGTATTCTTATATTACTACTCATTTACATTTCTATTTACATTCTTTATTTACATTACTTACATTTCTATTTTATTTACGCTATGTTATGCACTGTCACTTGCAGTAACTTATAAAACTATTTTCCAATGCTCAGTTATATTAACATTCATTGCTTTCACTTGCTGTTTACACATTATTTCCATTTCCATTTGCACTGCACTGTTTTAGAGTCACCAGAAAGATCGTAGTCATTGTCCATCATTATCATTGATAAATTAGCCAGTTCACGTTCCACAGCAGTCACTTAGCCCTTTACCCCCTTCCACACGAGGTTTAGTAAGGGTAGAGGTCACAGGGCCCTTTGCATGGGGCTAAAATGCGGCGGAATTGGACAGGCCCGATTCCGATGTGGTTTCACCTTGAAAGACGACAGTAAACTGAATGGTGTTGCCTAGGGGCAGTGAAGAGCTGCCAATGTCAGCGTGGTGACAGCTGCTAATATATACGCTATGAAATGATTGGCAGGAAATCTAGACAATACATAATAAATTAGGTAGTTCCAGGTGAATGTAAATATCACTTAGGCTTCTCCCTTCCTTTCATGTACAATATATATTTTTATTACGAGAACAGATTATACGGCACATTTCAAGGGGAACTTACCGGGGGAAATTAGCGAACGAGTGCACGTGAGGTATTGTCAGGTGATAATTATCCAATTCCAGGTGTATGGGACTATCACTTACCTTATTTCTTTTTTGTATATATTATTTTCTATAAGAATAGGGCATAGGGCTTATTTCAATGGATGAAATCAGTGGAAAATTCCAGGGAAGATTTGCTTAATGCAGCACAGCTGGGCAGGCGAAAGGAGAGGGTAATGGAGGGGAGGTAGGGAGGGGAGTCAAGAACGGGGAAAAATGGCTAAACTGTCAACAATGGATGGGAGTACAGATGAGATTAGGAGTGCTGACTATTGTAGTGTTGGACATTGGCAGTACTGATAGATGATATGAGCCACCACTTGTAAGCCCGGGAGAATTCAAAATAACACAGAATCACAAAAGTGACGCCCCATGGTATGATCCACTGCGCCCAAGCGTCACGAAAGTGACGCCCCGCAGGTAAGGGGTTAAGCACCATGTCACATATCAGTAATTTGTGTTCCTGCACGCACACTTTGCTTCCTATAACATTAACATCCCTCACCAACCTCCTATCAGCATCAGCTCTCCTTACCAGGAAAAAGCCAATCTGGTTACTATTTCCTCCACACTCATATGTTAGCAAACTTGTCTCCCTTTTCCTTACATGTGTATTGCACTTCCCCCCTGATTTGGGTCTCCCTTCCCCTTCCACATTCTGCATACTATATTAGCATCCCCTATGTACCCCTTCATATCCTTGAGCTGCTTCACCCACATTACCATTAAAGTCCCCACCTAAAACTACAATCTCATAATCCTCCATGCCAGTTACCACATATATCAAGTCATTCCAAAATCTATCTTTTTCTGCATCATCCAAGCCATAAATTAGTATATATATACAGTAACCTCTCAACTAACACGAGTTTAAAAAACGTGTTTTCGTTTTAACGTGAGCAAATATTTTAAGGAGATATGTTTAACTAACAAGGGTTTCTTGATTTAACGCGACTTTACATGTATGTGATGGTTTCAAATCAGCCGCGCACGCCTTGGACAATCCCAAGCTGACAGACCGTGCATGGCAGTTTATGCATAAATATCTATCTATCTATCTATTGCCAGACGCCTCAATCCCGTTTGGGGTGGCCACAAACAAATCGCCTCCAAGTCGCCCTGTCCCCCGCCATTTCACTGCCCTGCTCCCAACTCACACCCCCCTCTCTCATATACCTCTCCACCCCATCCCTCCATCTCATCCTCGGCCTCCCCCTCCCTCTTCCCCCCTCCACCTCACTCACATACACTCTCTTCGTCAGTCTTTCACCCTCCATCCTCTCCACATGGCCAAACCACCTCAGTGTGTTCCTCATAACGCTTCCTATCACATCCACATCCACACCACAACGCTCCTTTATGTCCTCATTCGTCAGCCTGTCTCTCCACGTGACTCCACAGGCTCCTCTTAAATAACTCATTTCCACTGCTCTCACTCTTGACTTGTGTCCTTCCAATTTTTTATTTGTCTGTTGCTTAAACTGGTTTTATTCAAACTACAATATTCAAAAATAAAGTTTGGCCCCATTCTGAGCAATTTGGCTCAATTTCGGACAAAATTTGGCCAGGAAAGTGATGGCAGATCTATATTGTTACAACTTGATGCTGCAGAACAGAAAGAAGAAAACCACTCACACCAAGATAAAGCAGTTCTTTATGAAGAAGACAGAAAACTTAAGGGAGTTATCTTCATCACCAGTAGCACAGGTGTCAGAGGAAGAGGAAGGACAGCAGAGCCAGAAGGGACAACAAATTTAGGGTGGGGAGCAGCAGGAGGTGGGGTAGCAGGATGAGGAGGGACAGCAGCAGACGACGAGTGATGCATAGATGAAGTGAGGCTGTGTGTTGTTATTGTTTGTGACCTACTTACTGTAATGAAAATGCTGCTTTTACTGTAGTGTTTTTATGACCTACTAATGCATTAATAATGTTAAGGAACTTTCACAATGCTGTGAATGAAGCAGAATTGAAAGATAATCCACGTAAAAAACGAAAACAGTATGTATTTGGCGAGAAGTAAACAATGCTTCGGCCCAACTAGGGCTCAACTGTTGTTTATTTCTCCCCACATATACTGTTCTTGATTTTTACATGGATTTTCCTTCAAATTAATATTGTTGCTTTTAAGTTCAGAGTAGCCTAACTCCCCAAATGAGTAGACTTTCCCAGCATCCAGGAACGTAACCCCCAATATTACCAATGTTTCTTATGGGAAAATTATGTTTAAAAAAACGCATTTTTAACTAACGCGGCCTCTCCAGGAACCTAACCCTTGCGTTATTTGAGAGGTTACTGAATATATATACTGTATATATATATATATATATATATATATATATATATATATATTGTATATATGGAGCCTCTGTGGTAGAGTGTGCGTTTCGTACACGGGTGGACCAGGGTTCACGCCCCGCCAGGGTAATAAACTTTGGGAGTGTTCACCCGGCCATGTACTGCATTGGCAGACACAAGGGGTGCTGTGGTTGAACCAGTGTCGCTTACTATAAAGTATGCTTGCACCCAGTCGGCTTGTGTGGGCCGATTACACTTGGTTCACAGACTACACACACATCCAAAGCCACTCCAACACTACAATTACACTTACAAGCATTTCTCACCCTACATACAATCTCTACCAGACAGCCTAAGCCACTTGGTTGAGATACATTGGCTGTATCATCCCGGCTTCGGTCGGGATAGGCAGGTCCTGCAGTGGATACTCAAACGGCTGAAGATGATGATGATACTGTGCATATACTGTATATATATATATATATATACATGTATATATATATACATATACAGTATATATATATATATATATACATGTATATATATATACATATACAGTATATATATATTATACTGTGTATATATATATACAGTATTATATATAGATAGATAGATATATATATACATACACTCAACCCCCTGCTATCGCGCCTAATTGGTCACAGGAAACGCGCGTGATAGCCGAATGTGTAATAGCTGAACTGAACAATCAATGGGAAAATTTCTAATTGGTTTTTCGGAGGCCCATTTTTCTAACTTTTAACCACTTTATGCCTACGATTTCCTGCCAATCTCTCCTCTAACATGAAATAAAGTATTATTATATTAATAATAACAGTATAATGAAGAAATAAACAACATAAAAGGCCATCAAACTTTAACCCGCCCCGTCCCGGCCACTTTTCGACCACTGGTACCCCCCAATCCCGGGCAATTTTCGACCTTTTTTTTTTTTGCTTAAACTTTCGCTTTTGGTCAGAAACAATGGCCGGTGGTAAAGAAAGTGGTCCCTGGGGTCCCTAATTAGCTTAACCAGGTATGCGATGGTCCCACCTGGCCCCGTGTTCTCCCTATGCGGTGTGAGCATCAAACGTTTTCTATGGTATTATAAGTTTGGGAAACCAATGAAAGAAAGTAGAAATGAATTTATTACAAACATAAAAACATGTGATAAAAGAGTATATTGGATTTTATACAAAAATAGAGCAGAAATAACCATTGTACCATCGTGAGAAACGAGCAAAATCGGCCAACTTGGTTCCCATGAATCGCTAACATTCTAAAATCATGATACATATAATTTTTTTTACTTACATAATACTTCTACAATAATATTATACCATTTTACATTATATTGAACTGTTTTTACGTATTCACAGGCCTTTTGATAACATTTAGCGTAATGCTAGCGCTAATTTACGTAGTAAGTGAACTCGCTGTGACTGATGTTTCAACTCGTATTGTGCTTTTTCTACTAACATCATACCTTTCTAATATTATTATACACTTTTCAACTTTATAGAACTGTTTTGAGATTATTTCAGGCCTTACGTAAATATATAGCGTAATAATAGCGCATAGTAACACACATGGTGAAGTCGCTATGACAACTAATTCAACTTACAACCTATTTTTTTACTTATATAATTATTCTACACTAACATTGCACATGTAAACACTTGATATAATTGATATTACATCATTTCTGAACGTACGATGGAACTTAGTGTCATATTTGCGCGTACTTACACAGGGAGTGTTATCGCGATATCATTTGTTTCATCTTACACAAGTAATCAACTTATAAAATACCTTACTACTAACATTACAACATCATCCACTGTATATAATTCCTATCACATACTTACTGACCAGAATGTGGGTGTACTCGTGACATCAATTATGACAACTTACAGTAATATTCAACTTATACGTTTTATTCATGCTAACATTACACCCGTTTCCACTTTATTTCCTTGCTATCACATATTTACTGACCAGATTTACACAGTGGGTGTAGTTTTGATAACAATTCTTTCCACTTACACTAATTCTCATCTTATACATTACTTTTCTGAACAAATAACACCCGTTTCAACTTTATATTTGACTTAGCACCTACTGACTGGCCTTACCATTATCATGAGCGTCATTTCGCCTTCCCACACAGTTTCAGAAGTGTACGAGATTATGATATTCCTTGAAACAAGGCTGAAGGCACAACGCAACATTGCACTCGACACACTCGTATCTTGTGTCTTTTCTCTGCGTTGATGGTCTGACTGTCGAGTGCTTACATACATGGCAGCGACGCTGGGGTTTACGACGGTTTGGTTCGGAAGGGATTGCGCTGGGGTAGTGGCGGGCTGCAAGACGTAGGGGAGTCTGAGCAGCACGGGGGGCGCGGGGGCGGTGTGGGGGTCTTTCCTGGGCATGCTTGGCGATTATTTCACGTGCCAGCACCCTCACAAACCCCTCAAAGGTCTCGGATACTCCGGTGGTCATTGCGTGCAGGTAGTGGGCGTTCAGGACCGTGATGTCGAGCAAGTGGAAAAAGAGTTTCTTGTACCACTTCATCGTTGTCCTGGCACAGTCAACACTTGAAATCATCGAGTCTGACTGATCAACTTGCCTCATGTTCAGATTATAGGCAAGTACAGACTCTGGTTTCCATACGTTGTGCCTCCTCTCGCTACGGTGATCCACGGAGTCTGTGCGGTGCATCAGGGGGCTGTGAACAGTTGATAGGAGGCAAACTTCCCTGTTGTGGTTCCACAGGGTTACAAGGATGTTATTGGCCTAGAAGAAAACCACCTCATTCTTGTCAAGTTTCCTCCCTATCTTGACCATATGGCGACGGTTTCTCTTGACTGTACCACAGACTCCGGTGTCGTGTTGGTGGAGGAACCTAGCGAGAAGAGGGCTAGTGTACCAGTTGTCCAGGTACAAAACATGACCACGATGAAGGTACTCTTCTATCATTGTCTTCACCACGGCACCAAAGAGTCCTATACTCCGATCTTTTATTATATCTGTCTGTGCGCCAGTGTACAAGACTATGTCTTGCACATAACCAGTCTTACAGTCACACATAACAAAGATCTTGAACCCGAAACGGTGTCTCTTGCTGGGTATATACTGCCTAAAGGAAATATTGCCTCTCCACAACACAAGACTCTCGTCTATGACGAGGTCTCTGTAGGGATAAAATGAGGAGCGGAACATTTCCCGTAAATGATCAAATACCAGCCTAATTCTCCTCATTTTATCGGTGTTATTTGCATTGGCTGGATCATCTGCATCAAAAAAGTGGAGGCGGCCGAGAATAAACTGAAATCTATTACGACCCATCACCTTTCCAAAGAAAGGTGTTAGGATGATTGGGTCCGTTGTCCAGTAGGCAGGAATTTGATTTTTCCTCACCACACCCATCAAGATTACCAGGGCAAAAATAGGAACATCTCTGATATAGTCACGGGAAAGTCGTACTGTTCTGCATGCTTGCTTGTGGTTCCTAGGCGTTCACTTTCAAGGCGCTGGGATTGTGAAAATATATTTGTCTGTTCTGCTATGCGCCCAACAAACGCCTCATCAAAAAACAAGTTGAAAAAATCTAAACGTGACGACCCAGCATTTACACCTGGAGCCGTGCAACCTGACCGCCACTCCTCAGTGAACTGGTGAATGATGGGAGTAAAATTACTCCCATCCTCCCAGTTCCACGTGACACCACCGTCTCCAGCCACGTCACCATCGTCCCCTTCGTCAGGGTGGGGAGGTGAGGGTGGTGGGGGAGGTTGGGGAGGTGGAGAGCGGCGCCTCTCATCACTCGCACTTCTCTTCCCTCTCCCTTTTCCTTTGCCCTTTCCCTTCCCTTTCTTTCCTTTCCCCACATCCTTGGGCTGTGGGGAGGAAGTTTGTGAATATTCAGGGGCGAAAGAAGTGCTGGGGAGTGACTCAACCTGCTCTCCCCTAGGCCTACGAGCACCTCGTGCTCGTGCTGCCTCCCTCACACCACTGGCCCCTTCACCCCGCACTACCCCCACACCACTCTCACTTTCACCCCGCGCTTCCGCCACAACACTTTCCCTTTCTCCCAGCAATCCCACCACACCACTTGCTACTTCCCCAGACAAAGTACTTGAACCATACCTTAGGTGTCGTCTCGCCCCACCTTCTGATCCACGTGGTGATATTTTTTCCATTCCCAACCACTCGGCGATATCACGTCCTAGGCCTCCATCATCCTCATCGTCCTCATCCTTGTCCTGATCAGAATCGTGATGGAGAGATAGCTGTGCACGTGGTTGGGGAGCAGCCTGGCCTTCCCTTGCCTTACGGTATGTCACATACCGCGTTTTTCGGGGCGAAAGGACCTCCTCATCACTGCTACTTATTTCTTCCTCTGGCTGGACGTAATCGCGATCCACCACATCATCATCGAGTGGAGAATCACTATCTCCAGTGAAGGCTTCCAGGACGGATGCAATTTGCTCATCTGAGAGACCTTTCCGCGCCATGTCTGACCTGGGTCACTGCTGGCAGGTGAGTGACCGAGACAAGGGCGAGCGCGGGTCACGCGGGGTCTAGGACGCTGCCCGCCTGGCGGCAGGTAGGGGAGGCTTGGGTACCCGGGCGAAACGAAAATCTCCCGCGAATTTTGAAAATTGTGGAAATTATGAACCTTGCAATTGCAGGACGTTGAAGTACGTCCTCGGGACTGGCTGTGACAAAACGTGAGGACGTGGAAGTACGTCCTCGGGACGGCGCGGGTTAATAAGGATTACCCTTGGGTGGTTTGATGGGTTCCGAGGCTTGGGAGTGGCTTAGTTGCCGCCAGATCTCTTTGGCTGTCTCCATTTCTTTAGTGTCCACAGCTAAAGGGGGTATCACATGGTACCTTATATCAGGAATGGCTGAAGAACATTTAAGTGGAACAAAACTTGCACGCTATCACACACGTTCCTCACACTGTCGTCAGAGCCCCGTCTCAGTTGTAAACACGTGATTACTTTATCGACATCACAGTTTTTTCGGCATAAGAAATATTAACTCTTTATAAGGGTTTCAAAACGACTGATATTTATTCTAAAATACAATAGTAATAAGTATTCAGCGTTAGGCTAAATTTCAATGCTGTAATACGATAAATTCTTTCGAGCCGAATTGGTTTTGGTCACTGTTTTGCCCGTCATGTCCTCGGCAGGAATCCGTTCAGATGCATTCCAAATGCCCGTGCTATAATCAGGAATTTTACCACATTACCGTTCCGATTAACCATCGTATCCTCTGCAAACCTCGTATGAAGTGCCGTGTGAATAAGTTTCGCTTAGCCTGTCTTCAAACTCGACGCGTGATAGCGGTCTTGGGGTGCGTGATAGCATGTATGGTTGTGCATTTGATGTGGGCGTGATAGCAGATAAGCGTGATAGCTGAACGCGTGATACCAGGGGGTTGAGTGTGTGTGTGTACATATATATATATATATATATATATATATATATATACTGTATGTATGTATGTTTATATATATATATAAACACAAACATACATACAGTCTATATATATATATATATATATATATATATATATATATATATATATACTGTATATATAAGTAATCCCTCCACTATCCAATGTAATAGAGCCAAAGGCATGTCCGGAAAGTGGTCCCATCCGGAAAGTGGGCCTCTGACTGCTGGACTGGTACTTATGACCCTAACCCAGCCTAACTTTGAATGTCACCTCAGTAACTCCCTATCGGACATGCACAGCACTTATTTAAATCTATTTAAGACCCTATTCACACCAATAATGGACATAAAGCATGAAATAAATGAAAAGAAACCAGAGAATGAGGAATCAGAAGTATGGAAAATACTTAGGCCTTGCAGTGTACAGGGTACTGTACATACAGCACGTCTGTGGCCATCCCCTCGAACTCTCTAAGGCTCTGGTAGTTGTGAAAATGCTCTTGAAGCACATACAGTAATCCAGTGTTGTGCTACACTTAATACTTTGCACTATGAGTTATAGTTGTTTAACACTGCACATTCTTCTTACTGAACCACGCCAGTTTCAACCACCACTCTGCACTCCACATTTAATCCTTTGCACTCTAAGTTCTGATTTCTTAACAGTGCATAACACTGTAAATTCCCATGTGGTCTAGTGGCGAGGCATTGCAGTTTATTCACTGTTTATTAATAAAAAACAAGCACGTGCAGCATCCATTACGATGGATGTCTTCCCTGAAGGAAAGTTAGGCAGTAACTGAGGACAGAGTTGCCAGATCTGAACTCGACTATATTTCCAAACTCCTCAATTTTCATTACTAAATTCAACTTTTCAGTACCAAATTCTTAAAGGAAGCATCTATTCTTCACAAATTAAATGTACAATGGAAATAATCACTCTCCTTATAATCAGCAGCATGTTTATTTTTGCGCTAGGTATGTTAGAAAATTAATCAAAGAAAGCAGACAGTCCACAGTCTCCATTCTCTATATCTTTATACATGTGAAAAATCTGTTTGGTAATGGATCATGCTGATTCACTAAAAAACGAACTTTTCAATGCCAAATTGGCCCACATTTGGTAATGAACAATACCAAATAGCAACTGTGACTGGGAAGAGGGAAAGCGGGAGGAAGGAGGGGGTGAAGAGGCCATGGTGTAAATAGCTGTTTGGCGCCATGCGGCGCTGCATGGCAATTTCAAATTACGGGTGGGAAAAAATTAGGATCTGGGGGGGATTTTTTTCTTTTTTTTGGCCATTTTTGGGTTCCGAAGGCCCAGGCCCACAATGTACAGTAAGTGGGAAGTCCAGAAAATGGGAGTCTGGAAAGTACAGGCTGATGGTGATGATGATATATATACAGTATATATATATATATATATATATATATTGTATATATATCATCATCATCATCAGCCGTTTGAGTATCCACTGCTGGACTGACCTATCCCGACCGAATTCGGGACGATACAGCCAATGTATCTCTACCAAGTGGCTTAAGCTGTCTGGTAGAGATTGTATGTAAGGTGAGAAGTGCTTGTAAGTGTAACTGTAGTGTTGGAGTGGCTTTGGATGTGTGTGTAGTCTGTGAACCAAGTGTAATCGGCCCGCACAAGCCGACTGGGTGCAAGCATTCTTTATAGTAAGCGACACTGGTTCAACCACAGCACCCCATGTGTCCGCCAATGCAGTACGTGGCTGGGTGAACACTCCCAAAGTTTATTACCCTGGCGGGTCACGAACCCTGGTTCACCCGTGTACGAAATGCACACACTACCACTGTACCACAGAGGCTCCATATATATATATATATATATATATATATATATACTGTATAAATATACTGTATATTATATATATATATATATATATATATATATATATATATATACATACATTTACATATATATAGATAGATAGATTGAGAGATAATATATATATATATATATATATATATATATATACACATTAACATATATATAGATAGATGGGTAGATTGAGAGAGAAAATACAGATAAATATACATGCATACAGTAATACCTCAATATATGATACCCCTAGATGCGATAACCCGGCTTCATAATGAGGGTAGAAATACGACCATACCCCACCTAACAATGGCCAAAACCCGATTTAATGATGGGTTTTGATTTTTTTTTACCGAATTTGACGACAGACTAAAATTGTGTGTTTAGGTTGATTTATAAACTGTTTTTAGACTTAGATTAATGTGGTTTATCCATAGGTGGTGTGAACATTGTCATTCTGGGGTACAGTTTACTAAGCTTGATTTTATCCAGACTTATATTTCACGATTTTCAGATTTTAATTGTTGGTTTCAGTAGTTATTTACAGTTCTTATGCTTAGATTAGCTTCCTTGACAGCTGTTTGGCCATTTAGATTGGCTTTAAACTTGTTTTTGGGCTCATTTGGATGAGTTTTGGGATTGGTTTGGGGGGAAACCCAAGGGTGGTAAACGCTCCACAGTACATGTTAAAAGTGCCCCAATATACGATACCCTGCCTAATGATGGAGTTTTACCTAACCATTTACATCGTTAAACTGGGGTATGCCTGTGTGTGTGTGTGTGTGTATATATATATATATATACATATATATATATATATACATATACATATATATATATATATATATATATATATATATATATATATATATTTACATACAGGTCCTCCACCACTTACGAACAGTCGATTTACACATTTTCACACTTACAAAACTGTACTTTCAGTAAAATATTCAATAAATTACATGGATTTACATGAGATATTCAAAACTTTATTATAAAATTGGCTCTGTGTCCATGATTTTGTCCAACTGTAGACTAATGTAAGTGTTCTATGCATGTTTAAAAAGGTTGGTTGGCTTGGCTAGGATATGATGTTTGATTGGTTAGGAGTATTAAATGAATTTTCGACTTACAAATAAATCTACTTGGGAGCTGTTTCTTGGAACATAACTATCTATCTATTGCCAGACGCCTCAATCCCGTATGGGGTGGCCACAAACAAATCGCCTCCATGTAGCCCTGTCCCCCGTCATTTCACTGCTCTGCTCCCAACTCACACCCCCCTCTCTCATACACACTCCACCCCATCCCTCCATCTCATCCTCAGCCTCCCCTTCCCTCCCCCCCCCTCCACCTCACTCACATACACTCTCCTCGTCAGTCTCTCATACCCCATCCTCTCCACATGGCCAAACCACATCACTGTGTTCCTCCTAACACTTCCTATCACATCCATATCCACACCACAATGCTCCTTTATATCCTCATTTGTCAGCCTGTCTCTCCATGTGACTCCACAGGCTCTTCTCAAAAAACTCATTTCCACTGCTCTCACTCTTGACTTGTGTCCTTCCAACAACGTCCAAGCTTCACTTCCATATGTTAGAGTTTATCACAATACTGTCAGTAACTTTTTCACGCCCATGCTCACTTCCCTGTTCCTTATCACTCTGGGCAAAGGCTTCAGGGCCTATTTCTCGGGGGCCGTGGCCTATCCAAAGGCCCAGTAGTCCTACACCTTCACATGTCACCACTTCGGCGCTAACACCCACTTTCCATACTGAATACATGATAGGGCTGTCTCATACAGGACTGCTGTCTTGTGTGCATCTTACATAGTGCAGCATCTTATATGTCGAGAAGTATGGCAATCTTCCTCTTTGCTTTTCAGAGGAGGTAGTGGGTGAGTCCTTGCTAGAAGCAATTTTTTCACAATCACAATGAAACACCACAAGGCAAAATCAAGAGACGTGAGGTGCATAGCTATACGGTTATCTAAACACAATGAAAGATGGGGCAAGACTGAGACCAATCACATGTGATGCTGGATGTCCACAGACTCTGGTCCCACCCAGGGCTATTAAAAATAGCCCCAACTCATCACCTATGCTCACTCACAGATCTCCAACTTATCGCAAGCGGGTGGGAAAAACCACTGCCAACCTTGGCAACTGTGTTCTGAGTCACCCTGCATGCAAAGAACTGTTTGTACGGGCGGTGTGATGCACCTCAATGAACATTGTTCAGTATAGCCAAAAAACTGTTCACTGAGCTCTGAGTGGTTCGGAAAGGCCACGAGATGCGCCCCATTTAACAAACATTGATAAGTATAGCCAACAGGATGCTCGATTTGTTACAGATAAGGTGTATTGTACTCTGTTTAAGCTTTGTTGGGTGAGAGTGCATGTACGGTATTGGTCTAGTGGTGGAAATATGAGGGAGATGGCCAGGGATTGTAGTAAGCCCAGTTATGACTGTAGAACCAGTGTAGGGCAAGCACCAGTTGTTACTGTTTTTGTGCCATCCCAATCTATCTAATCAAGCAGACGCATCAACTGCAGGCAAGCAACTGCACCTGAGGGGCCATCCTATCCAGTGAACCAATGTTCCCATGTGACTGACAGTGCCTCGCCACAGTGAGGCACGAGGATTAGGGTAGAAGTTTGGCTCCTGAGTGGACGCTGCATTTACATCTCTCCACCCAGTTAGCAAGGATGTCACAGTAGGCTCCCCATCACCCCATTATCTGGCTATATGGTTGCCCAGCACTGTCAATTGTTCCCTGAGTTACAGGAAACTATTTGTCTTATCACTAAGTGTAGTCACCTGAAGCAGAAAGAAGAGACGCAGAAAGAAGAGTACCGAAAAGTGATTTGATGGATAGGAGAAATAGGAGTGTGTGGTAATGAAACTGCATGACAACAAAAGTAGAGAACCTATGAGATTTATCTTAATTGGTACCGGGCACCTCAACTGTAAACCCATATTATCCATTTTACAACAATTTAGACCCACCAAATACATACATACTATTTGGGTATCAGAAACACTTAACCTACAGGCATGGTTAGATTAATGGAAAATGATAAAATGAGCACAATAAAAAACACGTACCATACAAAGATCTGAGATGGACTTGAGGTAAGGGGTTCTGAGGCTAGGGAGTGCAGTGTTAGTGGTCTCCACCACCTGGGATTAACTCCCCTAGTAGGGCCTCATCTTTGTATCCCTCAATGCTATCAGAAACCACAGATTTTGCAAAATCATTGTTGGCAGAAACCAGCTCAGGGGCATGATAAGTTTTTATATCGTTTAAGTCAAAACGTGATAATTGCAGGAGTGCTGATTTTCATCTAGCAGCGGTAACGAAAACTGCTATAACCAAGGGATCACTGTCTACAAATGATATCATTATTAATTTTTTTCTTTTACTATAAAAACGTTGAAAGTATGGTATGTCAAATGTGAATTCTAGCATATCCCTTACTGGAAGAACGGGTACTTTTGATAACCAAATTAATATTATTATTCTTAGCAATTATTAGCAGCTATTAATATTACAAGTGCTCACGGGCCCTACAGGCCCCTCGCACTTGCTCCTGCGGAGGGCTCTCATGAATCATGCTTGCTTTCTCATGCTTCACACTCATTTCCTCGTGCTTCGCACTCGTTTCCTTGCGCTTCAGGCATGCATTGCAATCATTTCAGGTAATCCAAGTCACATTTATGTGCTGTTCTAGTCTCATGTTGTCACTTTGGTTTTTTGCAGCTAACCAATTCATCATGTTACCTGCAGCTTCGGGAATGGAACCCAAGTTGTCCGAATGCAAGTCCGAAATACACATACAGACACACGGCTACTGCTACAGTATATTTTAGTTGCAGCTATGGGCAAAAAATTCTACGGAGAACCTATGCCAGGTGCTGGAGCAGCGTTTTTTGGTCAAAATGTGATCACTCATTAAATACAGTAAAAGTTTTTCAATTGTGAAGGGACCAAATTTTTTCACACCAGCGAATTTTTTGCGATTTTTGTGCCAATTTTGGTGTGATTTTAATGTGTAGTTTCAGCTGCCCAAAACACACACACACACACACACACACACATGGCTAGTGCTATAGTATATTAGATGATGATGATGATGATGATGATGATGATGATTATTATTATTCCCTAACTGGAAAAGGGCATTTTTAAAAAGTACACATATTAAATCAAACAACATTAACAAGAACAAAAATAAAGAAGGGATACCAGTACAAAACATGTCCAATACTTAAAAATATAAATAAACAGGGAATTACTAAGAACTTATGACCAACAGTTAAGTGAAAAATGCCCACAGAGAAAAAATTTTAACTGTTGGTAGGTGGTGGCGACCATCATCCACTCACTTGATGTAGTGCTGCATACTTCTTCCTTAGCCTTTACCATTTTTTTTTGTCTTTGCCTGCCCTCCTCTCTTCCTATTTCTCCATCTTTCCTGTCATTTCTTATTGCTTTTCTCTCCTTTACAGATGGCTTTACATTGAGTGACAAGCCAAATGGTTTCCTTTAAGCCAAGAAACCATTTACAATGCTGGGTGGTAACCATATAATCAAACCATATGTGCTCCCTATGTGTCAACAAGTAGGATGGTGAAGGGTTAGTGTCCCTCCCTGTAAAACAAATACCAGTAACTCAAAGTCAATGGCAACCCCTTAAGGGATTATGGTGTCTGACAACAGACAGATAGATAGAAATCCAAAACACCGGTAGCTAGTTACAAAAGCCCTAAAACACTATGGATAAAAACAAAAACCTATCTCTCTATAGCCAGATGCCATAATCCCGTAAGGGGTGGCCGTTTGACTCGATTACTGGTAGTGGTTTTAAAGAGAGGGGCACTAACCCTCTGCCAACCCACTTGCTGACAGGCAGGGAAAATGTATGAGTTGGTTATATGGTTACCACCCAGCGCTGTAAATGGTTTTCTGGCTTAGAGGAAACCATAAGGCTTGTCACTCAATGTAAAGCTACCGGAAAAGTGACAGGAAAGATGGTAGAAATAAGAAGAGAAGGGGGCAGACACAGAAAAAGAATGATAAAAGAAAAGAAAGAAGTAGGCAGCACTACATCAAGTGAGAGGATGATGGTCGCCACCACCTACCACAAAAAAAAAAAATGAACATAGCAAATGCAAAACATTAATGAGGAGTAATCAGATGCAACAATGTCTCAACAGGTCAGGTTAGGTTCACTAACATGATACAGTAATTCAGACTGGTTTAGGTTATGTACTGTGCTTTTCCAGATAATAGAGGATACCTAAACTAACCACAATACTGCACGAAATCTAACCTAACCACAATACTGGATGATACAGTCAAGTCGCCTAAGGCGTGGGTAAATGGTTGTGGAACAATCCCATGCCATAGAAGTAAATAAACTTAGGGGAAAAATGGAATTTGGTTCTGGGCGTTTGCCCCAAGTCCCCCTTCTCACCCCACTTTTCCCCATTTGCCCCCACTTTACACAAGCACACAATCAAGCAGTCAATGCATGTATTACATGTAACAACAGGCACAAAAAACAGGAGGGTGATCAGCCTTGTCTACTTGGGCATAATACAGTTGTTTGTAAAACCATTATGAACTGGTTAGTGACGAAGCATCTGTCTCTGAGCTAAGACGAAGTATAATGCCTCCCATAATCATCAACATCATGTATTGTACATAAGAATGATTACTAACGTGTTAACCCCTAAAACGCGGCTGTTTACAGTCGATCCCCCCCCGAGTGGCGGGGTTGTATCGCGGTCTGAGTACCTGTAGGAAAATATTCGCCAAAAATCAGAGATTAACCCTAGAACATTATACTTGGTATGGCAGATAGTACTTACATTCAGCTTTCTCCAGAGACAGGTGTTGAGCCTTCGTGGACTACCCAAGGACTTGTGGAGACTTGCAAAGTTGGGTAACCAAATCTTCACTTTCACACCTCCAGCAACCCGGTTTCCCCTCTACCACAGCCTCATTCTGTCACAGTAAACTTTATACTACAACGTAAAGGTAGTTAGGAATCCGTATTTGTACAATAAGCACTGAAAATAAGGCTAAAATCAACGGAGCGTATGGCCGACATGCACTGTGGCGGCGGTCTTCCCGTCACTCAACAAACATTTCCATTTTCACAGCTAAAAACATGTATACTACATTATTTTCAATCATATTACTTCCCAAAAGATCACCACGGCGCACTTTTTATTCTGCCTTACGTCCGCCACTTTATTCTCGTTTCTGTCAGCTGCTTGCAATGACTGGGAAGAGCTAGAACTCGCCATAATCTCACTTTGAAAGCCTGCAGTAAACTGACGCTAAACAGAGGCAAACCGTGAGAAAAAAAGCTAGTGTTACAACTGGGGAAACAAGCGTTTCCTAGTAGCATAAACTGCTTGTGAGAGGAGATCGCAGATTTACAGTTCTGAGCGCTCAGAGCGCTGCCATGTATCACAGCCAGGCTGGCCGGGCCGTGGTGGGGGGGGGTACGGGGGGAAAACGCGATATTTGGCAACAACTGAGGTCAGTAGTACAAAGGTAAAGTATGCTAGTTGTAGCTAGAGGGTGGTGGTACTGATAGACAATACCAGCTGGAGCCTGCTTGCCCGCGGTTATTCAAAATTTACTAAAATCGCAAACGCGACGACCCGCCGTCCTGCCCTTATGGCCGAGCGTCGCAAACGCGACGATCCGCGATTTAGGGGTTAAAGGTGAGTTTTGTTACACCTGAGCACACACACTTCATCAAATAAACTTCTTCAATCAGTGCTGGGCCAGGCAGCATCCGCCATCTTTAATGGTTTGGTCAGTCAGCTGATACACATTAATAATCATTCTTATATACGTGATGATGATGATGGGAGGCATTATACTTCGTCTTAGCTCAGACATAGGTGTTTCGTCACTAACCAGTTCATAGCGGTTTTACGAACCCATAAACTAGTCACAATACCCAAAGAATCTTTAATGTTTCATTACTTAACACAATGAACTTGGTGAAGTTTAACCTCCCCATAAGAGAGAAAAATGTCCACAGTTGGAGCACTTCCAGTGTGGAGCTGAAGTGGTTGCCATCGTCTTTGTTTACAAACAGGGGAGTGCGCTTACCACCAGGGGAATTTGCCCGGGTGTTTCAAACCTTACCGTGCTGCTGCACCATAGGTATTTTATGCGTGTGGTTTGTATTGGGGGGTTCTGGCACCCTGCCATGTCATAGAAAACCGCGGCATGGAAGTCCATGCCATAGGCAACCTGACTGTACCTACCCTAAACTATTGAAGCAGGCTTTCTTGCTTCATTACATTAAAAAAAAAAAAAAAAAAAAAAAAAAAAAAAGCATTAAACAAGCAAATGGTGAATAAAATTGTAATGATTACCATAAAAAAAAATCAACAATTTCTAACATAACCACAAATAAATTACTGTATAATAAAATCACTGAACTGCATATACAGTACAAAGAAATATCCAGAGCATAAAAAGGACAAATTTCACAAAAATAAATAAATATATGAATAAAAATAAACATTACAATGGGAAACAGTACTGGATAGCAGGAGTTGAGGTCTGTGCTGCCTGTAAAGTGAAGAGTACCAACCCAAAGGTGATGGAACCACCTCATAATGTTTACCCTAACTGGATTCCTGTTGCTGAGAAAAATCAAGAACTTCAACATACCGGTAAATCAACACCACCACCATGCACGCACTTCTTAACACTGAACTTACAAACACACAAAGGTAAACAAGCACATCTAATCACTGAGATTTCAATGAAAAATCATAAACTTCAAGACATGCAAATATACAAATATTTTATAAAACTATGGGCAAATTACAAAATTAACCATAACATTAAACTACTGATCCTGGGATTAAGAAACATTCATTTCAGTAACATTATTACTCCACCTGCATGTCTAACTATATGAATTTTAAATATTTATAGATATCTCACTTGATCTCCTGAACATTACCAATTACAATTACTAATTAAAATACAGTTAAAAGCATTTCTTTTTTCCTTGACAAACTAAAGAACTTTATCAGTGATATTTATTTACAGTACCGAAATAAGACACATTCCAATCAGAAGTATTGGGATTTTTTGGCAAATTACCTAGTACTAAATAACTGAGCTGAAAATAAACTACAAAAATCGTATTGAGAAATCTTGCCTCGCCAACCAGGCGAGTAGGCTACACCAGGTGAGCCACTCCATACCACCATCCCAAACCACCTCTCTTATTCCCTCTCATTCCTCAGTTCTCTTCATCACACAACCTTCACGTCATCATAATTCTCTAATACAAGTAAAGCGCCTAACTAACTTACCATTGCTAATATTTCTGATTTTCTTGTTCTCTGGACCACTTCAAGCTTTGGGGCCCGAGAACTTCGAGAAGACAATAGCGTTTTCTATACGGATCCTGTAACAAGTTTTAATTTGCTTTATCTCCCCAAGTTGTAGTACTTTTTAAATTATTTGGTCAACCTTTGCACATGTAACAACAAAACTTATATATCTGTGCCAAAAAGTATTGAAATTATAACATAACTTACTATACAATACTACTGCCAAGCTACAACATGAATCGTATTTGTGGTACACACAAACGTTTCCATAAATCCCTGAAAATTCTCTGAAATCACATTCAAATGACATCATTTGACAACAACATTTTAACGACTAAAATATATCTTCTTAGTTGAATTAAAATTTGACGTTTTATGTAAACTGTTATTGTGTATGACGCCATATTAGAGAAAACTATTCTGCAAAAGTTAATTAAGGAACAACTAAAATAATTTTATCACCTTCGCCTTAAAATTATTATGGGACTGAATACTGCCTAGTTCTGGGTCTCTACGCTCCTGATAGGACAAAAAAGGATTTGATGATCGATGGATGGATGGACTATAATAATTCTACAAACTACAACTTAAGTAACCTCATTTTATAAAACCCCATAATAACACAGTAGTACTGTATTTTGGCGAAACTAATTTTCTTTTTATAAAAGCATCAATTGAGGGAAAAACAAAGCCCATATTACCCCCTTTTAAGTCAACTGTTATGTTAGGCTCAATCACTTCGCTTCGATTATTTTTCATTTTACCCATACCACCACCAACTGATTTTATTAGGAGATTGTTTAATTCAAACAATGAAGGAATTAATTAAGGCCCTATCTAACTCCTTCAGTTCGAAAGGTCACTCCTGAGCTGAATGAAACTCTAATTTGCCTAAACAGAAATGAAAAACGTCATCGAACTGGAGGGGTTAAGTTGTTGCGGAGGATTCGGTGGAGGAGAAAGATGGTTCGGTGGAGGATAGGGATGGATCGATGGAGCTTTCGGTGGTGGTGGAGAAGAGAGATGGATCGGTGGTTTCTGTGGAGACCATGGTTGCGGTGGTGGTGGTGGTGGAGTTACCAAGGGAAAAAGTCTCCACCCTGACGTACTCCCCCTGCAGTAGTGAAAAAGCCGCCCGCGCACCCACAATACGCAGGCGCACGTCAAACGGCTGTCGGGGGTCCATCTCAGTGTCCGTGATCTGACGGAGGAAAATTTACATGGGTCTTGGCACACTGAGGTCATAAACGGACACGGGTCGTATTCTGAGTGGCCTAGGAGGCTTCAAAACATCTTTTTATAGCGATTTATTTTGCACAGTACCTCTCATTATCCTCGCGAGTATGTTGCGGATGCAAACCATGTCTATATTAAAACGATACAAATGACAAATGAATGCTATGGTGTAATATGTAAAGGAAGTCTCTGCGAAACAGGTGCTACAAAGCCTCCTGTCACTTGGAATGCTGCCCATATGCTGCTGCAAATTGACCGATAGTGCAGGACGGTGTGAATGATGGGATAAGAACACCTCATTTCAGAAAGCCGCGTTCTAGGTCCGTACTCTTGTCAGTTAAGGAAGCTCCCTAACACCTTTCCTTTTGCAATTTATTTTGCTTATTACACCCTACTGTCCTCGCTTGCCTTATTTCAACTCGTGCTGCGTACTCTTCATGAATAGAAAAGGATTATTAACCAGCCGGATCCAAGAATAAATATCTGAGGATGAGGTGTTAGGGAACTTCCTCAACCGACGAGCATACCAGTCATGGGTTCACTGTCGCCTGCATCAGGTCTGGAACAGAAAAACGGAATTTCCCCAGAACGTGACCCATTGAAAAAGAGGTGTTCTTCCAGCTTTTGTCCCAACCTACACTTCCTGACAGTGTGACTCGAGTATGTCCGATTCCCACCTCACCGCCAGAAGGACCATAGTGTTGATACCACAGTTTTGCGAGTTCTTTAGTTGGGAGAATTACACACACATGAAAAGCTAGATACTACGAAGACACCTGGTCTACCTGGTCGAAGTGTAACTGATCTACCTATCCAACATACATTTCCTAACTTGGTCATAATTCTTACAAAACACAGTTTTATTTGACGTTAATCTGTTCAGCTCGAGAACGTCTTCAAAATAATTTTCTCATTATAACCAAATGATTTCATTTTGCTTAACAGATTTTTCGAGTTGCAGGGGTCAGGTATAGCCTTCATTAACCTTCTCAATGTGACAGAACTTATTCATGTTGAGAAAAATCGTCTGGGTGTAGCAAGAATAATTTAAAACAAAATGTCATCATAAGGAAAGGGTTAATTCCTTCACTACGAGGATGTCGCTCCCAAGAGCCAATCCCTACGATGATTTTTTTTTTTTTTTTTTATGGAGATCAAAAACAAATCTTTTGTTAACAGCACGAAATGAAGTATGCAGTCACTATAGTTAAAGAGCAGAAATGAATGTGGGCAGAACATTCGTAGAACAAATGAACAACCATAGTAACTAAATGCCAACTCTGTGGAATTAAGGGAAAAGACGGACAGAGACTCGAGAGATGAAATACTGAAATCTGCTGGAACTAGATGAGACGAAATACCAGCCGGTAGGTTTGAGTACAGAAAGGTGGTAGACGCTTTCAGCCTGTGGTGGCCAGTCATAGGCTGTGTTGATGATTAATCATGACTAAAAAAAAATCCGAACACACATTAGTACTAATCCCTTAAAGGTCGAAAAGGAAAACTTGAACTTTTCCACTATAAGTATTAACCTCAAACAATGCGAATCCACCGACAAAGGCTTACATCAAATAATATCAGATGCACAAATACAGCACCCACATCCTTAGGGGAAAAAAAAAAAAAAAAAAAAACATACATCTAAAAATAAAAATAAAAATATGTGAACCCTCAGTAAGAGGAAAATATACTCTTCCATGTCATACATTTTAAAAAATGCATACACAACATATTAATACTCAAAGAAACATTAAGAATTACTCTGAACTCACCACCAAAGTATAAACATCCTCGTCGTCGTCTGCTTTCAAGTATTTGTTGTTATAGACACTCCACAGGGATGCTAGAGGACCACCAGAGGGCGCATTCGAGGTCAAGGTCAGGTCATCCGAGTAGTAGCAGTGGGTCTGTGTGAAGTGGTATAATTAAACATGACTACAGTATACCTTGTTCATTCTGACTATACTTCGTTCATTTTAACTAAACTTTGTTCATGTTAACCATACTTCGTTCATTTTAACTATACTTTCTTATTTTAACCATGTTCATTTTAATTATACTTTGTTCATATTAACTATACTTTGTTCACTTTGACTAGGCGAAAAACTGTCGTCTCTCCATCTTGAATGTTGAGCTGTAACAAGAAATATGGTCTGGTCACGAGGACGTTTTATGGAAAGGATGCAGAGGCATAACATTATCTTATTCTGCCACTGAGCTACAGAAAATAAGCTGCAAAAAGACGAAAAATCTCTGCCAGTTAACATGAAGGAAATATAGGCGTAAAATTTCCATCTCTCCATCAAGAATGCTGAAATTTTGCAGGAGACTAAAATCAAAATACTAGAATATGCTGCTAGTCACGATGAAGTGCTATGGAAAGGATGCAGGGCCGTAGCATTGTTTTAGTCTGACACTGAGCAACGGGAGATCTCGCCAAGTTAGAGTGAATGTCTATCTATCTATCTATAGCCCGACGCCCTAATCCCGCAAAGGGTGGCCGCAGACAAAACGCCTCCAAGTCACTCTGTCACCCACCATTTGACTCCCCTCCCCCCAACTCACCCCCCCCTCCCTCATATACCTCTCAACTCCATCCCTCCACCTCATCCTCGGTCTACCCCTCCCTCTCCCTCCCTCCACCTCACCTACATACACCCTCTTAGTCAGTCTTTCATTCTCCATCCTCTCCACATGTCCAAACCACCTCAGTGTATTTCTCCTAATCTTTTCAACCACATCCACATCTACCCCACAACGTTCCTTCACTTCTTCATTCGTCAACCTGTCCCTCCATGTCACTCCACATGCTCCTCTCAAGTAACTCATTTCCACTGCTCTCACTCTTGACTTGTTCCCCTCTTGCAAGGTCCACGCCTCGCTTCCATACGTCAGGGTAGGGATCACAATACCATCATGCAGTGACTTCTTAACTTCCATACGCACCTCCCTATTTCTCATCACTGCTTTCAGTGTGCCAACAACCTTCCTTCCCTGCTGTACCCTTTCACGTACTTCATCCCCCAAAGTTCCATCCTTACTCATCACACTACCCAAGTACTTGAATGCACTCACATTCTCCATATCCTCACCATCCAACCTCACTGCACACTCTGTGACTTCATTCCTCTCAAACACCATAACTTTACTTTTTGTTTACATTAACTTTCAGCTTCCTCCTCCTACACACTGTCCCAAATTCATTCACCAAACCTTGCAACTCCCATTCATCTTCACTCAACAATACTGTATCATCAGCAAACAGCAACACCGGAAGCTTCCAAATCTCACCCTCATTCATTAAGGCCACCCCCACATCCACTGCCCTACCTTGTACCTCCTTTACGACCCCATCCATATATATATTAAACAGCCAAGGAGACATTACACACCCCTGTTTCAGTCCCACATTGAGATCAAAGAACTCACTCAGCTCACCATCCACTCGCACCGTAGCCCTAGCTCCCTCGTACATACTCTTCACAGCACTCAACAATTTCCCCTCCACTCCATATATTCTTAATACCTTCCACATACCTTTCCTATCTATTCTGTCATAAGCTTTCTCCAAGTCCATGAAGGCAGCGTACACTTTCCTTCCCTTCTCTAGATACTTCTCCACTAAACATCTTAGAACAAATATCTGATCTACACACCCTTTTCCCTTCCTAAATCCCCCTTGTTCTTCTCCAACTAGCTCCTCTGTAATATGCCTAACCCTATCAATGAGTATTCTACCATATATTTTACCAGTCACACTAAGAAGGCAAATACCCCTATGGTTACCACATACTTCTCTCTCCCCTTTTCCTTTGTACAGAGGAACAATTATACCTGATTTCCAGTCCTCTGGAACCCTTCCCTCTTCCCAAGCCAATCTACACAACTTCCATATCCACTCCACAACAATCTCACCCCCATACCTAAGCATTTCACCACACACTCCATCAATTCCTGGGGCCTTTCCCAGCTTAATCTTCTTCATCGCTTCCACTACTTCCGACCTACTGATCTCTTCCTCCCCTCCTCTCATCTCTTCTTCTCCCAGCCATTCCCCAACCACTTATACTCACACTGCTCTCACTCTCTACATTCAACAAATCCTCAAAGTGCTCCTTCCATCTCCTCAATTTCTCTCTCTTCTCCACCAACAATCTATTATTCCTATCTTTCACTCCCCTACTATTTCCCCTTTCACACTGCCTTACTTTCTTTACCTCCTTCCAAAACAATTTCTTACTCTCCCTCCATTTCACACTCAGATTCCTCCCAAACTCTTCATCCACTTTCTTCTTACTCTCCTTCACCAGTCTCTTAACCTCCCTTCTCCTGCTCACATATACCTCTCTCTCTTCTCTCTCTCATCTTCTCCCCTACCTCTACTCGCCAACCATTCACCATATGCCTTCTTCTTTTGTTCCACAGCTCGTTTCACCTCATCATTCCACCATGCTGTCCCTTGCACACCCTTGCATCTCCTCCTCACTCCACAAACCACCTCACACGCTGTGCTTATCTCTTCCGTGAATATCTTACATACGTCTTCCACCCCTTCCATCTGCTCTAGCTCATACCTTCCCAATCTTTCTTCCACTATGCTCTTATACTCTGTCCTCTTCTCACTATCTTGCAATTTCTCCACTCTTCTCACAGGAGCTGCTTCCTCCTGTCTTCCCCTTCGCCTCCTCAACCACTTTCTTTGCAGCTCTACCTTGGCCATCACTAAGTGATGGTCCGAGACTCCATTCCCCCACCCTCTCCACACCCTTGCATCCAACACTTGTCTTCTCATTCGCTCATCCACACACACGTAGTCTATCATTGCCTTTCGTTCAACAAGTTCACCATCCATCCTCCTCATTACTCTCCATGTATACCGGTGGATCATCTTATGACGAAAGTAGGTGTTGGCTATTGCCAACCCCTATCCAGCACAGATGTCCACCAAAGCACTACCATTCCCATCTACTTCCGCTGGCACACCCCACTGACCAACCACTCCATCCACTCGTACATTCCCGACTTTGCCATTCATGTCTCCAATCAACAGCACTCTCTCGCTCCTCTCAAACTTGTCCATACATGCTTCTACTCTCGCCCAAAACTCATCTTTCACTCTTGCCACTCGATCCTCTGTTGGAGCATATACACATACAATCGCCCATGCTTGTATACCTACTTTCATCCTCACCCATACAATCCTTGCACCCACTGTTCCATACTCTCTTATATTCTCCTTCCACTTCTTGCTTATCATCAGACATACTCCCTCTCTTGCCCTCTCATTCTCACTGACTCCCGCACATATACCTACACCGTATTCCCATTCTCTCATCCTTTCACCTTTCCATTTAGTTTCAGTCAATCCACATATATCCACTTTTGCATCCTCAAGCACCTGGACAATCTCTCTCTCTTTCACTTCATCATTCACTCCTCTCACATTCCACGTTCCTACTCTCAGAATGTCCTTTGTCCGTTCCTTAGTCGTCAACGTATGGTCCGTCCGGGTCCGAGGCGCTTTATTTGCTTTTTTAGTTAGTTCTTTTTACGGGGTGGGGCACTAACCCACCACCAACCCTTTTAGTCGCCTCGTACGACAAGCAGGGATACTGGGGGAGTATTCTTGAAACCCCCCTACCCCCAGGGGATTACTTCATGCATAACCCTTTGACTACAATGACGTATTATTTTCGTTTTTTGTTCTTACCACATCCAGACGATTTTATTCAGCTTAGGAATGATCTATAGAAATTACTGGGCTAACGAAGGCTACATCTAACCCATCCTGTTCAAAAAGCCTCCCTGAGCTGAATAAAATCGTCCGGAGATAGGAAGGATGGAAAATGCGCCATCGGACCGAAGGGTTTAAGCTAGAGCAAATTCATGAATACTGAAGTCTTACCTGTAACTAAAGCTCAAGAAAGTTTATGAATACTAGCGATGTTATACAAATTTAACTTCAAGAAAGTTTATGAATACTAGTGGTCTTATGCAAATTCAAGAAAATATAAGAACACTGCAGTCTTATACAAAAATGAAGTCCTAGAAAGTTTATTAATACTGAAAATCATATACCTAAATAAAGTTAAAGAAAGTGTATGAATACTGAGCAATGTTATACATAACTTATGCTCAAGAAAATTTATGAATACTGGACAATTAATTTTATACACAACTAATGCTTAAGGAAATTTATGAATACAAAGCAATCTTAAACACAACTCAAGATCAAGAAAATTTATGAACACTCCGCAACCTTGTACACGACCCAACCTAAAGAATATTTATAAATCAGGAAAAATGTGACTACTAATTTGTCTTCCACAACTTACTTCCAAGAAAAATTATGAATACCTTACCTGATCGTCAGCGGGTATGTCCAGGAGTAGCGAGGGTGGAAGTGGTCCTCGAAATGTAAGCTCCACCTCGAGGCCGTCCGAGGAGCTGGTGGACGAGAGGCTCAATTCTGAAGAGGAGTTGGAGAAGGAACATTGGCGGTGCCCTTTGGTGCCCTGTGGAAATAGTACAATGAGAGAGAGAGAGAGAGAGGCAGTTGCGTGCTGTTGTGGGGTTGGTGCATGGGTACAAGGCTACGCTATCAAAGTTCTGATAACTGACGTCATAGAAAGCCACTCTACATCCTCTCAGTGTTTCGATGACAGAAAATCCCCAGGCAGTCTCTTGGGGGCCGACCGCATGCGTGTGGACATGATTACCACCAAATAAAAAGGGACATATAAATTGCTAGATCAAAGAGAGACAGACATATAAAACTCACGCAGGAAGGAATGTCGGTGGTGTCCCAGTGCCCATCGTCTCCGCAGGTGATAACGAAGGTGGTGCTGCTGGTGGGGAAGATGAGGGGCGCCGGACACACGTAGGACACCTTGGTACCTACTGCAGCAGAGCCGACGTAGGTACTGGTGGCTACGCCGTGGGTGGGGGAAGGGCCGCACTCTTTCTCGCCTGTACAGAGAGGGAGAGTTACATAGATACACTGAGAGAGATAGAGATACATTACCCACAGACACCAGGAAAGATATGTAGATCACACAGACTCAGAGAGAGAGAGAGAGAGAGAGAGAGAGAGAGAGAGAATTGGTTTTAATTACGTGATAATGTGATAAGCGTTCTAAGTAACCTCAGAGAGAGAGAGAGAGAGAGAGAGAGAGAATTAGTTTTAATTACGTGATAATGTGATAAGCGTTCTAAGTAACCTCGGACCGATCATCAACATTTAATACGCATTTCTTCCTTCAGCAGATAACGTAAGATACCAGATTACCTTGGAATTTTGTCTGAACATTATGCTTTACTAATTTGTTCGTGCTGTTTCCACGCCATTTTATTCATCATTCAGCTCAGAGATGTCTTGAATCGAAAGGATTAAAAACTGTCTATATCAATCATCCTTTTCGTGCGATGACGTTCTTAAATTTAAATTCGGCATTATCTTTCGTATGGCCATGAGCAAAGGTTCGGCAACGCTTCTCTACCGGCTGTGGCACTGGCACGTGCTACATGAACAAGTATTATGCGACAGCAGTATGAAGCATGCAACAAATAGTATGAGAAGGAAAACTACTTTGTCGTTTGGGGAAGAATGAGATACGGAAGGCAGGACACTGCTGGAAAAAGATTGTCGCTTAACTTTTACTTGTGGCTGTACAGTACATTAACCCTATGGCTGTAAACTTTGCGTTTATTTCGTCTAACGCCAAAGGATTTTATTTTTTTTAATGATCAAATATCGGACACCTAAAAATGCTAAATACTATCGTCATCAACGTTTTGACACAGAGTATCAAAAAGGACTTTCTGCCGTTTAGTCCAGTCCTTTAGGTTGTTAATGACCTTTGGTCATTCGACTCAGGTGTCTATCCACCCTTTGTGGGATGGTAGATAAAATGAGAACCTAGAGTAACACCTAGGGGAGGAAGCTGTGGTGATCTGGATGATGCAGTGGTCTTGTATCCCAGAATACTGGATGATTAACCCTCCACAGGTTCAAAGGCCTTCGTTATGGAGATGAGCACAGCAGCTAAAAGCTTCATTGTGTATGCCCTCATCTTTACCTTTACCTTTTATTTTTTTTTTTTTCTGGTGGTAAGGTCTCACAGGGTGAAGGCTCCAGGCCATGATCGAGGAATTTACTTACGTGACGAAATTTAAACCACCGAGAGGACGCATTTGCTCCGGAAACAGCATAGAGAAGACGCCGTCATTGCACAGTGTCGTAGAACACAGGTCAATTGCCGCCAGGTATGACTGAACTAAACAACAATTAAACCTGGCATTTAATTTCCGTTAGAGTCAATTTTGTGAATTTAAAGAAAGCCTCAGCTAGAGGGTAAACTCATTTAATACGATAGTTTATATTTAATGACCGGTAGAACGACATATTCAACTTAGGAAGACAAATGTTAAAAGCCTCAAATAACTAACATAACTTCTCCCTGTACCATGTGCATATTTGGCTATTTCTTCAAATGATTAAGGTCAAGAAATTGTCTCTCATACTGAAGGCACAAACAACTGATAAGATTCGGCGTATCAGATAAAACTCTTGAAAACATAATCACTGAAGACTTCAGAGGTTAAGCTGTGATACGAACTGATTGTCGGGAAGGCGATTATAAGTTGAACCTGCTAAAAAATGCACTTGAAATTTCGCGCAGCCGTGAGCCTAAGTTTTCCGACGTATCTCTACCGGCTGTGGCAAATGAAGGTGTTATACAGGAACTGTCTTGATGTGACGGCATTATGAAACACACGATACAGGATTTTCAAGAGGAGACATGCTTTCTATCGTCTAGGGAAGAGTGAAAAATAAAGATGGCACGGCACAACGCTGGCTGAGGATTGTCGACAAACTTTTGCTCACGGCTCTAAGTTGGCCCAGACTTTCGTCCCTTTTCAGCTCATTTTACGTAGCTCAATGACTGAAAAAGACAGTACTACGGCTCTACATCCTTCCCATAACATTTCTTCGTTACTAGCACTACATTCAAGCGGTAATGTATTCTTACAGCTCAGCATTCATGATGATGAAACGGCAGTTTTATGCCAAGTTGGTGTAAAAAGAGTATAGCTGCAAAATATATAGCAAAGGAGGGAGGTGATGATATTCTAAATGATCAGTACAGCTCAGGATACCCTAAGGAAATTAACCTATCATTATCTGAATACTCAGTACTGCATAGTCCTATTACCTTAACTTGCCCCAGATTTTTGTCCTGTAGTAGCTTGCTTCAGGTACCTCTGTGGTACAATAAGACAATACTGTGGCTCTATACATCCTTTTCACAGCACTTCATGACTTAACATCATATCCTAGCATTAATCTCCAGTTACAACTCGGTATTCAGGATGGAGAGAATGCAGTTTTAGGTCAAATTAGAGTAAAATCGGTATAGAGCACTGCCCAAACTGCATCCTCATAAAAGTAGGCTTGTCAGCGTGCAGTGGTATCATTGGCCATTTTGCAAAAACCATCGTTTGTCGTGTCTGATTGTCTCGAGTGAAATGTACACCAATACCTTTTAGAGCAAGTGTACAGCATTTATTTATTTAATTTATTTATTTGTCGTATATTTTAGTACCTAACACGCGATTTTCATTTCAGGAGAGTAGGGGTGAATCCAGGAATACCTCTGGGGTGTTGTCCATATCACTTTCCAGAGTAATGAGGATATGACATTGCCTTTCTCTCAGCCAGCTATGTAACGTTTGTCGACTAAGGATGGTTTGCAGGACATTTGTATGGCAGAGCGTTACGAACAATACGAAAGAAATGAACGATACGGAATATTTAGCCAATAACAGATGCAGTGTGTGAGTGCAAATTACTGTATTTTCTTGTGATAAAGTAGGAGTGTTGTCCAGTGAGCATGGAGAGTCCCCTAGCACAGGTTGGATCAATGATGGATGTATCCAACACCTACATTTCAAAATCTCGCTCAAAATGAATACAATCGTCTTGATAATGCAAGAATGAAAAAAGCACCACAAAACAGGAAAAAACGTTCATAATCAGATCAGACTTAAGATACCAAAAAGTAGCAGGGACTGATTGTGGGGAAGCACTTTAGCTGTATCATGACACAGTTGTGGATACCCGCAGTGTTTATCTAAATTACGTGCCATGTTCCTTTCATTCCGTCATCATCATCATCATCATCATTACTCTCGTTCCTAAAAATAAATGGAGTGGGGCGCATCCTGAAACAGCACAATCTACCTATCTATCCATCTGTCTGTCTATTTATCTATCTGGTTATCAATCAATTACCTGACGTCGCTTCTAGTGGGGGACCTACATGACACCTACAGAAGAATAAAATAAAATATGGCGCCTTACCGGTACTGAGAAAAATGCCGAGAGAGGTTGCGAGGCCGGCCAGAAGCAGGACCGAAGCGGCGCCGAACACGTAAGCCAGAGTTCTATAGAGGTCAGAGTGTGGCTTTTCGTCCTTCGTCTGCTTCTCCACCTCGTTTTCACGTCCACTTTCACTCATCTCAAAGGCTGAAGAAGAAGTAATAATAATAATAATAATAATAATAATAATAAAAATCAAAGTGCAGGTTTTTCATCACCCCCCATACGTCAATAGAGTTCTCGGTTATGACGACGACGCGACGACGACGACGATGATGATGATATACCACCATTATTCAGCCCGAAACAGCAAAGTCACCGTTATTAGACACATATAACATGAAATGTGCTTCGCTAAAATCCGACACATCTCGATCTCAAGAGACTTTAGATTTGCTCCTCTTGATTCCTTTAGCGAATGTTTGATTTCGATATACTCGCAAGTCAAACACCACTGAAACGCATAGGAAGATTGTTGCAAGGAAATGCAGTCCAAAATGGTGTGATTTTATTTATTTAACATCCTTCTGTGATACGAAAGCTACATCATTAGGAAGACTGAACACCCTCACTTCCCTCCCTGGGCAATAGAAAATGATGATGATGATGATGATGATGATGATGAGAGCGGGAAAATGATGATGATGATGACTCTGGCCGTCCCACCATTCATCTTACTTGAGACTTAGATAACACCGAAAGCGATGATGATGCTGTGCAAGTGGTGGCAGAGTGGTGTTGGCAGGAGAAGTGGCGGTGGTCGAGTGGCAGCAGAAGTGAGGTTGTTAAAAAGTGCTGAGGTGGACGGGGAAGGTGACACTATTACGGTATCTTATCAATCTTATCGCGGCGACTTGGCATTTATCTTGTTATTTTCAGATTAACACGGCATGCGTTTGTCTACCTGAGAGAGAGAGAGAGAGAGAGAGAGAGAGAGAGAGAGAGAGAGAGAGAGATTGCTTTTCTCATTATTAGTGGTCCTTACCCCGGCTCCTCTGACCCACTCTCAGCTGAATAAAATCGTCTTGACTATTAATGGTAGCAATATTAAGACATTCAGGCTCCTTCCTTCCTTCCTAAGCTCAAAAAAAATCGTCAGGAGGAGGCAGGAGGGGATTGAAAAGGGTATCCTCGTACTGAAGTGGTGAAGGGCCATACATAAGTGGCTTTGTAGGATCCGTAACGCCTCTTCCGTAGCGAATTATTCTGCACATTATCCCTCAATATCCTCTGATGTATATGTTAATGATGCAAAAGTAGGTCCTTATCATAGCGATATTAATAGCATTTATGAGAATGTTAAGCTGCAAATTGCCATATAAATCGCTAAGGAGATGATGCTACGAAGGCGCTGCGAAGTCTCCTGGTTGCAAGATCAATCCCACGCTGGAGCAGTCAGTTATTTAGAGAATGGAAATTCGTGGCACCAGCTCTGTAGCGATTTATTTTTCATATTACACCTTCACTTTCGTATCAGTATGGACTCAGTTTGTAAAATTAACGCACAAGAGGATAATGCCGAGGTGTGATGTGCAGCATAAATCGCTAAAGGTGAGATGTTGCAAAATCTTTAGAGCCTCTTGGAAATCGACCAAAAATGTAACTTTCAATGCAGTATTTTGTTGTCGTTGTTGCTGCTGTTGATTATACACACCCAGTAAGATTTATGCCCACACAAAGTTGGGAAATTAGGAAAAAGTAGAAAACATTAGGCCACATCCGTTTTAGTATGATGGGTAAAGACATGTAATGCATGACTTCATCCTGTGTGTGTGTGTGTGTGTGTGTGTGTGTGTGTGTGTGTGTGTGTGTGTGTGTGTGTGTGTGTGTAAGATGAGAGAGAGAGAGAGAGAGAGAGAGAGAGAGAGAGAGAAGGGTATCAATATTGTGTTCTTCCTAAGATATACAAGTTCTGAACGTGGGTAGGCTATGTCCCTTGTATCTGTTCACGGTAGTCTGAAATATTCTTTAAGGTCAAGGACAAAATTTCGTCTATCGTTTCCCTTCTTCTACATCTCGCTTACCTCTGCTGGCCAATATTTCTAAGCTTCAAGAGACCAGGTACGTTTCCCTGCCCACGAACGAAACTCTATTGGAAAGTGACGGATATGACCTAAATGTGAAATGGATAGACGGGATTGATTTGTCAGCGATTTATTATGCCTACAACAAGCCATCTCTTATCTGTTATTTATAGTGTTTTATTATCGACATCGTTCGCATCAATAACGTACAAGAGGTGTAATGATCAGAATAAATATCTAAGGAAGATGTGCAACGAAATCTCCAAAGTCACACAGAGGATGCTTCTATAGTGAGATGAATAGAGTGGTGGCCGAACCGGAAACCGTTGACAGAAGTGTTAATGAGCAGTTCAGATCTCTCAAGAACAACCTCTTGAGAGTTACTGATTCAGTATGTAGATGAACAAGGTGCCCTCCATGGCATAAGGTAACATGGTGGTGGGATGAGAGTGTAGAAGCCGCAGTTAAGGAGGGAAAAAGACTTTCCGGGGATGGAAAAGGAGTGGTAACAGAGAGGAATACTTGGCTGCCAAGCGTAGGGCCAGAAAAAGGTATAAAAGGCAAAATCTGAGCCTCGGAGACTTTTACTGGATAACCTATATAGTGCCGAAAACCTGTTAAGATGGCAAATCAGATGAAGAGGGAAAGCATGGATATCAAGTGGCAGTATGTGAAGAATGATGAAGGAAAGGTACTGGTGAACAGTGAGGATATTAAAGACGCCTAGAGAGAACATTATAATCGGTTGCTGACTGAGGAATTTGACTGGAACAGGGAAGGTTTGGAGTCATCAGATCCTTTGTTTGGCTGCTGGCCTTTGACTACTACTGCTACTGCTAGCAAGACAATATACAGGATGCAGTTGGGGATGGCGAAGGGTGTGTCTAGAATGACTGCTGAAATGTTAAACGGTCTCAGGAGATACAAGAGTGGGTTTAGTTACTGATCTGATAAATTCGACATTGCATGAGTGTGATGTCCCAGACGTTTGGCTGAAAGATTGAGATTGTAAATGTGTATAAGGGGAAGGGTGATGCCCTGGAGAGAGGAAATTACAGTATAGAGGCACAACACATTTCGACCAGATAATGAAGGTAATGAAGAGAGACTTAGAAGGTACGAAAAGGTAAAAAGTGAATGTTGATGAGATGCTCTTTGGATTTATGCCAGGCAAAGGGACAACTAATGACAAATTCATTGTCCGACAGCTTCAGGAAAAATATATAAGAGAGAAAATAACTGTTTTTATTGATCTGGAGAAGGCCTTTGACAGAGTCTCTAGGGAGGTGGTGAAATGGACAATGAGAAAGCTTGGGATCAAGGAGTGGCTGGTTAGAGTAGTTATAGCTATGTATGAGGGTGTTCGCACCCAGGTGAGAGGGAATGGAGATTTGAGTGATGAGTTGTCCGTGAATGTTGGTGTGCATCAGGGGCCAGTCCTGAGCCCCTTATTGTTTGTCATGGTGCTTGGAACGCTCACGTGACTTAAGAAATGGACTCCCATGGAAGATGTGTGCTGATGACTTGGTGTCGATTGCAGAAAATGAAAGGGAGGCGGAGGAAAGATTTAGGATGTGGAGAGACGGGATGGAAAGCGAAGGTTTGAGAGTAATGTAGAAAAAACAAAAGTGATGACATCTAGGGGTAGTAGAGGTACTATCAATGCAGAGGGGGAGTAGTTAAGCGCAATTTTCCACAAGAGTGTGGGAAGTAACTTTCATCTTATGCAGCGTTTGTGATACGTGGGTGAACTAGACCTTCAGTGGTATTAGAGGTAGGCTGCGAAATAATGCTGACTTCCGTGTGTGCGGTGTGCCGGGAAGAGCATGTAGAGACGTGAGAGACGTGAAAGAACTGATCTTGCTGGAGGGTCTCTTGAGAGTGTGTGTGGGAGTTTTGTTATTTGGGGAACTTGTTATGTGCTGGAGGTGGTCCGGAGCTACCTCTGTGGCAAGGGTAAGGAGTGACAGGAGGAAGTTCAGGGAGCTCTCTCCTAACACTGAGAGGGCTCTCCCTCCATACTAATGGATCATTATAGGCTATGCGGGATGTGTATGCTGTACGGCAGTGAGACTTGGGCAGGAAAGGAAGAGGATATTTGTAGATTGAAACGAACAGAAATAAAAATAATTAGATGGATAGGCCTATGTACAGCATCCTTGAAGGCGAGGTCGGAAGGGCTAGTGCGATGGATGAGTACTGATACTATGATGACGAGGAGTAGACTGAGATGGTTTGGGCATGTAGACGAGGATGGAAGACGACAATTGGGTGCGGAAAGTGAGAGCACTGAACGTCGAGGGTATAGTTGTGAGAGGTAGATTAAAAAAAAAAAAAAAAGTCCTGAGACGAGGTCACAAACCAAGGCCGACGCATGCAAACATGCTGGACCCTTTACTAATGAAATGATACGATACGATCCGAGAAGCGGCTTAGATAAGGAAGTGAGAGCGAGATATGGTAAAACAAATAAATAAATATATAAAACTCGTGGCGGATGCTTCTCTTTAAATTCGTGATAATTTTTCCTTCTATTACTGACATGGAAAACCCCAAATGTCAGGCGCGTATATCTGGGTATTTCCTAACATCTCTGGGTTACCGAATTATTCTTCACAGAATAATCCTGAGTATCTTCTTTTATGTTGCTGATGTAAATTATGCTAATATTCAAACGATATTAAGAACACACATGAGTGAGGCAGTGGATTTCAGAAGGAACAGGAGTCGGGGCTTATGATCGCATCACAAATAGCTTTGGAGATGTCGTTACACCTTTTGCTTAGCGATTCATCCTGCCCATTACATTCCACAATCACTTTGCTACTAACAATACGACCCTTTACCCAATACGGACATTATTTTGTGGGTAAGGGGCCATTACAAACACATATGTGTGTAACTGACAAGGAAAACACCCAGCAAACATTACCCCAGACTCACATGCAACAACCACTTTGCAAATCAGGTCCCTGTTTCAGTTCTAAGATCCGTGTTCTAAGTGGAACATGAGGTTTCGTAGCACCTTTTTCTTATCGATTTATTTTGCAGGTTACACATTAGCATCTCCTCCTTAGCGATTTATTTTGCATATTACACATTAGCACGTCTACCTTAGCGATGTATTTTGCATATTACACATTAAGGCCTTTTCCTTAGCGATTTGTTTTGCATATTACACATTAGCGCCTCTCCCTTAGCGATTTACTCGGCATATTACGCATTCACAATCCCCCCAGACTTGGTATGCAACCATCGATCCACAAGTTCAATGTCCAGATTCACAACCACACTTACAGTCAATGACGTGTTGCAGCTGGTTTGCTTTCCCAGGAAGGGTAGAGAAGGAGGGTACAGAGTCTTCCTATGTGTCTTGTTCTTCCAATTTAAAAAATTATTATGGGAGGGAAATTATTATTATTATTATTATTATTACTACTATCAAGAAAGACGAAAAGAGAGTGCAAAATTCCCAGGGTCCCTAGTTCTTCCTGCAAAAATACATCTGAGTTACAAGAGGGAATATCATATTATTTTTTGCAGGAAAACAGCGCAAAATTTCTCCATGTCCGTAGTTCTTCATATAAAGGGAACTGATCATCAAAGCACTAAGTCCAAAACGTGTTCAAAGTATGGCAAAAACACACAAAAGTTGCGTTCGCTTCCCTCATCTGATACAGGGAAGACGAGGTTCAGAAACATAAACATAATAAGCAACGTCATCGTAAACTTTGGAGCTACTCTTCATCGGCGATTTATTTGGCACATTGACCAAACTTCTTTTTATCCTCTTGAACGTTATAAAGGCAAGCTATGTCGGTATTGATACTTAAAGGACTATATCAGAGTATACTATGCATAAAAAGGCCCCAAGAACAATGAGCTACGAACACCCTGTGAAAAAACGAAAATTACCCCATGTCACGATGTTTTCTTTGACACACACACACACACACACACACACACACACAAGGGGAGAGAGACTGACTGATTGAAATATTTATTGTTGTAATGGTATACTGAGTACATAACTACATAGACAACAAAAGAAGAGAGAGAGAGAGAGAGAGAGATTACTTGTTTCCGGTGGATGAAAACTAGTCTCTCTCTCTCAGTTACATGTACTGTAGCCTGTGTTTATACTACAATCAATTCATGATCCATATTTATCGACGATATAAAAGAATTATCGAATTAATTCCCCTTCTTCATCCATTATGACGATGCCCATGCAATAACTTGTAATTTGTTAGAGGTGCGTATAGGCTAGAAACCCTCTAATCTACATGGTCTCTGGTGTTGGATACTCACTGAAACCGGAGTTAAATGAGCTGCCTACCCTTGTCAGGCGTATGTACTATGTATGCCGGCTACTATAAGGTGTCATGGTTTTAGTTGGTAGTAAATGTTTCATATATTACTTACCGCTTCCTTTTGTTGAATATGCACTCTGTATTCCTTTACAGCAATAAATATTTCAATCGTATTTTAAGAAGTATGCAAAAACATTTAATGGCAGTAGTAGTGGCAACAGGTTACATCTCGAAAGTCAAAGTATGCGGCGTTAGGACTGACATGTACTTGCTTTTCAGATTTTTTTGCCATAAGCAGCAAACGGTATTGGTAAAGAAACTTCCTAGTATACAGTAGCTTCTTAAATTTCCATTCGATCGACATGATGCAATCCGCGATTACACCACAAAAGGCATACGGACAGGAAGGTTACTAAGAATTATTCTGACAGGTATGCTTTACGTAAATTAAAATGAACGTAATTCTACAAACAGGCCTACCATGCACAATTTATATACGAGAAATATTTCAGTCAATCATACTTACGTGGTGCAACATGGAATTCCTAGATTCCAAGAAAACCCGCTTCCAGTCGTGACGTCAGGAAGAGAATTTCTAAAGTTTTATCCTCTAGTAGTCGTATGATGATGAAGTGGAATTATCACACACTAGCCAGATATACTTCCACAGTGTGTGTTGTCTCTCTCATACGCACCAACAAAGATTGCACCAGCATACTGCCAAAATAATAAGTTGAATCTGAAAGAGCGTTGGCACCTGTACTATTTGTTGATGTGGCGGGGTGGGTTGTGTGAGGGCGGCGTCGTTCAGTTGCCAAGCTAGCACTTCCGCTAGATCCAGAGCTGTTATTTAGCTTCAATTTTAAGGATCAAACTTTAAGTAATCTAGCCATATTCTAGAGGTATTTACAAAGTCTTATCGATAGTGTAAATATTTTCGAAGTAATACAGTGATTTTTCCGGATGTTAATTTGTGTTCAATGGAATTCTAGCGATCTTTGAGCAAATTAAGCGACATCAGTGGAATTGGCAACTGTGCAGTGCCCCAACTCCGTTGCTTTGTCGCTTGGTGGCTGGTGCATTAATTGCGTAGTCGTGTGAACGTAGGGACAGTAGAAAGGTGTAATATCCTTGAAGATTGCATTTAGTGCTGTCAGCCTACCTGTAAGTATGCATTAGTTTCATTATTGAATAAAATGGTTATGATGGAGAGTTATGCAATGTAAAGTGTTGATATTATGTTTGCCAAGTCGAGAGCTGGATAGCTTCCATGATGAAACACAGAATATTGATTATAAATTATAAGTTCGGAATAAGTAGGCGTGCGTATGAATTGATACGGTATCCGGAACTTTAAGAACTTCAGTTTATTGTGGTTGACATTTGCCTCCATGATCATGGCTTCATTGTCGGGAAGGATTTAACCTTCGAGTGTGGGGCATGACGTTTGATAGTGAGATATTTAGTCAGTACACAGTAGCCGTAGGTTAGAATGACCAAGATTGGGATGGGAAGGATTGTTATGGGGTAAAAGGAACATTATGGATTTAAGTATAATTTTAACAGAGTTGGAGTTTAAACTCCGTCAACAGGAAGGGAATTCCAGACAGTGGTGAATGACACGAAAGGGGAATTGTATACGGACAATAGATCAACAGTAGGGACAAAAATAAAATATCTGATCGTGTTCTTGCAGGGGAAGTCTGAATAAATCACGGGTTGTAATAGGTGAAAAGTTATGGAAAATTGTATAACATTGAATTGTCACTCAACAGCCTATGTAACAGCCTTTCTTATATAGAAGGGAATTTTAAACTGTTTAAGATATTACTTTGCCTTTTCAGTCATTTAACTTAAAGTTCAGAACTAGCAGATGGTGGGAGGAATATATTTAAGACATGCTGATACTGTTGAAACTGGAAAGAATTAGGATTCTATGAATAGTCAAACTACACTTTGTTAGGGCGGTATGATAATTTGTGGTCCAAAGATATGCTGCCTGATGTCAAGTACAAGAAACATTCCAGTCTTAAGAGTTGGGTTGTGTGTACTGCGACAACAGAATTAAAGTATTTGTTCTAGTACTTATATTAAAGTATTGCTAACATCACATAAGCCTGAGAATGGATCGATTGTGATTTAGTAAAGCATTTAATGCTAAAACACAGCCTACTTATACAGGTGTGGCAGATGTGAATTGTGCAGATATTGTATGTATATATATATATATATATATATATATATATATAAAATTAGTCATGGGTTACACTTCTGTTTATATCAGGTAAAATGAGATTGGATGATGGATGGATGGAAGTTGTCTTGAAATGGAAGCATTTTAGTTATTTATTTTTACACTTGACAGAGTACAACATGTGGGAGCCCAAAGACTGCTGTTGTTGCTGTTCTCGCAAGACTGGTTGCCTTGTCCTTGGTGGCCTTGGAGTGGTATGCCAGTCATTGTATTAACACTGAGTTTAGCAGACTTAAAATTATACACCAGTATAAGTTGATAGCATTCATCATATATGTATTCCTTGTCTAATTTAGTTGTTCATGGCATTTTTTTTTTTTCCCCATGAAAAGTATTGGTATATATATCTGACATAAAGTATGGTACTGTATTTGTATAGCCATGTTTGACGTAAGTTACTGGTATAACAATATTTGGCTTCATAGATGCATCAACACTACCCAGTATCATGTGCTTGTTAGAGCCAAGTTTTGTCTAATATCTTCTTTCTTTTCAGGCATTCGCTTTGCTGAGCATCATTTCTGACATACATGCATTTACTACCGTGAGTGTGGTTGATATGGCTGATGGCATTTGTACCGAACCTCAGTTCAGCCATTTTGAAAACTGCCGCAAAATTGTTCCCAATATTGGTAAGATTTTGAAGTTTATTGCCCTCTGTTAGGTATTGGTATTCCATGTACTGCCATTGTTTTTCTTACATAGTAATTTCTGGTGTATTAGTTCATTGTCATCGTAAATCTGTACAGTGATCTCTTAGTTATTGAGCACTTGGTTGTGGTGGTTTCGTTATAACTGAAAGATGAAAATCTGCTCTCCTGATAATGTGCATTTTATTTTTTGGGGGGAGGGGGGAATCATGCATCTGAGCTTGTTTCTGCCGCCAGTGATGGTTCGTATCTGTGGTTTTTGATGGTTTTGAAGGATTCAGAGATGAGGTCTTACTCGAGGAATTAGTCCCAGGTGGTGGAGACCACTGTCTCACCACCCCCTAGCCTTAGAAACCCTGTCCCCAAACCCATCTTGCATCTCTGGTATGCATTTCTTCCTTATTGTGCCATGTTCATCACTCTACCAAACCATTCCTGCTTTATGCTCCTGATTCTTATACATGTATCAGTATGTACTGTATGTAGCTAGTGAGTATAAATTGTTTTTAAAGGGAAAATTTGGGTTTATGAGTGGGGTGTCCAATATCAGTTAGCATAATTCTCATAGATCGTGGTTTCATTTCACATAATTTTGTTATTATGCACTAAGCTTGATGTCATTTTTGCACAACGAAGGGATCACTGTATAAGCAACCCTTATATTCAACTACTTGATGTTTCTGTGCTCAAAAGAATTTAGTGCTGCCCTACTGAAAATTTGAACAAAACTGATTGTCTTCTGCATACTGTATTATGGTAAGTTCTTGGTACGTCAACTTTGAAAGTTTCATCCTGAATCTGTATAGGCAACCCTAATTATATGTCTACCACTTGTTTGCTCTTATATATATATATCCATCTATCATCCAATCCTACACTGCCCCATGAGGAACGTAGGAGCCCGGGGCTAGGCAGTTGGTCCTTACATTTAAGATGAGAGTGACCAGCCTCACTCATCCCTGAGTGGCATTACATGAGCAATCAACCCCAACCATCCCTTGGATATAAACCTTCATTGGCTCAATCCGATTGGAGCGCAATAATTGTCCACTTAACCACCAGGCGCCAAAATTTGGTTATATGGTTACCACCCAGCATAGTAAATGGTTTCCTGGTGTACAGGAAACCATTTGGCTTGTCACTCAGTGTAGAGTCACTGACAGGCAGAAGGAAGAGGAAGGAATGAAGGGAAGAAAGACAGAAGAGGGAGTGTAAAGTCACCTGTAGGCAGAAGGACAAGGAAAGAAAGAAAGAAGAGGATGGAAGGAAGGAAGGATAGAGGAGAGGAAAGGGCAGACACCCGACAGCAGCACTACATCGAGTGAGTGGATGGTGAGCGCCCCCACCTACCACATACATATATATACATACATACATACATACATACATACATACAATTAGTACACTTTTTTTTCTGATTGCCTTTTTCACATTCGGTTTAAATTTTCAAACAATGCTTTGGTTTTATACAACACCCCATACCAGCCCATGGGTTTGCTTTCTCCCCTGCCCACTTTCATTTGTCCATTATTACTTGTTTACTCTATGAATGTACTGGTATATGGAAATGTTTTCTTTTTATACAATTTTTAAATGTGTTTATGTAATTTTTTCTTGAATATGAGTGTGTGAATGTGACTTATGCTTATGTTGTGGGGTTGACAGTCCTGAAGCTCATTTCCACTGAACCAGTGTGACAATAAGTTCACTATTAGTGCATTCATTATGTGATCAGCTCTCTGGCAATGTAACCAGATCATATAATGACATGGCCTCTGCCTGCCTGTGACTTCAGTCTTCTAACTACAGTGTGCCTAGGCATTACAAACAAATCTCAACTTTTTTTTTCCTGTGATAGGCAATATATATATATATATATATATATAATTAGATTTCTTGCCTTTCTTTTAATGTGGGAAACAACTTGAAGCTCAAGAATATTTACATATGGATATTAAGTTAGGCATGGTAATGCAGTGAATAATGGACAGACACTGTGCAAGTGTGAAAAGCCAAAGCTGTTACTAAATATAGGAGTGGCACTAGAGTTAGTGTGATAAAAGAAAATTTGGTAGGTTTTGGGTGTAATATGCAGCTAGGTTCCTAACATTTGTCATTGTATCATTGCATGGCTCAGAACAGGTAACATGAAATTAAAGGGAATACTTACGATATGTAAATGGTAACCTGCATCATTCCCCGCTCCCAGGCAAAACTCATTTTTTTCCACATGTTTTCCTAAATCTCCCACTCTCACAAATGTTAAGTTTATATCTCATGTATGGTACTTAACCACACGCTTCAGTACTCCCAGGCATGCTGTACAGTAAAGCACTATGTGCAGTAGCTATATTACAGGTATGGTACACATACTGAAGTATAGTCACAGCCTTCCTCCACTGAATAAGAACATTTTTTTTAAAGATGCTCATACTTGAAAGTAATAATTACAAATCCTGGATGGATTTGATTACATTTTTATATTTCGGTTAACAGAGGTCTGTGATGTTAGAAGTGTTAATTATTTTAATAGGATTAAAGCTGAACTTAATTTCCATTGCAGTTATGTGGGTTATGGTTAGCCATTTTGTGGGGGCTGTGATCTGTCTGATGGCCTACAGCATGCTGATCCATGGAGTGAATAAGGTGAGTGGTAGAGTTGAGTTGTCAGGGGGAGGTTGTGTGGATTTTTTTTTTTTTTTTTTTTTTTTTTTTTTTTTTTTACACGGGTTTTAGTGACATCAGAATAGCATGTCTGAAGAGCATATATAGTTTCTCTCTCTCTCTCTCTCTCTCTCTCTCTCTGAGCAGTTTGTGCTGCTGATGAATGAACACCAGTTTTTCTCTTAAATGTCAGATTATCTCATTTACAGTACAGTACACAGTATTAGTGTTTGAAAACCACTCATTAAAAAAATGGAGTGGATTGTTTGCTTGTGGAGTGATGGATGGTTCATTTCACTAACACTTCATAATTTTGTGCTCTTTCCAGTTTCTTGATTCTCCCTAACCCTATTTATTTGCTGGAAAGGGTTAAGTTGATGTCTGTAGATTGTGTTAAAAGCATTAATGTGCTGATGGTAGAGAATTTAATATTTCAGGTGATTATTATTATCTGTGTATTGCAGAAAATCCCATGCCTGATGATGCCATCAATGGTGTTGATGTTGATCAAGATTATTTTTGCCTCCCTGCTTGGACTTCTGCTTGTGATTCTGATGATCTCCGGACATGTCCCAAGTCATATGATGGTGTTTGATGTCATACTTGTCAGCTTATTCTTAGCAACCTTCATATGGACATACATCCTTCTGGTTGTGCGCAGTCATTACCGTGAGGTGAGTGCTGTTGGGAAAAATAAAAACCTCTGCCTACATACCTACCTGCTTCCTTACCTGCCAACCCAATGACCCCTTACCAACCTACCTACTCACCTGTATGTCTTACTGTTTTTCATTTTTCTCTCCATTTTTATTTTTAGGTGGAAGAAATGGTGAGGATGACCATTAAAATTCATTGTGTTCCTTAAGGTAAGTACTGGTGCTGGGAGGTTTAGCTGGAAGAGATGGAGATTGCAAAAATTTTGGCTTAAAATGCAAAATAATGAAGATTATCAGTGATGTATTAAAGATTGTTATGCTTGTAGATAGTTTGGTTAAACAGTTCATTCTGATGGGTAGTGTGAAAATCTTGAGTGACAGCATGTGAAATAACTCTACCTTTGAAACTGGGTGAAGTGTTTTGTAGACAGTGATTCTGTGTTGCTGCTTGATCAGTCTAATCTGGTGATATACCTATGTTTTTCTTGCTATTTCCCAAGTTTTGTTCACTGGAACAGGTGGATTTTAATACTTAAACCTTCACTGTCTATGGTCCTTTTGAGATTAAAGTAAATCATGTGGTAGCAAGAAGTGCAAATGACAGTTTCCTGAAGATTTTGAGGGAATGACTTTTTTTTTTTTTTTTTTTTTTTTTTTTTTTTTTTTAAATACATAATTTTGTAGCTGTTGCTATTAAGAAAAAAAATGAAGAGCCATAGAATTACATGTCTGATAAAAATATGCCAACAGAAGTTAGATGACAAGAATACAGTGTACAGTCATCCTGTGTATATTGTGCCCCTCATCAGTGTGGGTTTCATTATTGCGGGTGAGATTAAAATCAGTACTTCCACTGTTGTAGCAAATTTTTTGGCCCCAAATCTCCTTACTGCATGCCTGAACTGGGCTGATCTCAAGGCTTCATCTGTGGTTGTACGGGAGATTTTTTAGAAGGTCTTGCTTCTTGTAACGGTGTTTTCCATGATATACGGACATTCTGAAGTTTGGGGGGCAATTAGGGAAAGATTCAGATGGCCATGTCAATCTGATCACGAAAGACCTCCAGTAATAATCGGGGTCAAATGCTTGCTAATACTGTATTCAGTTATACCAAGTATAATGTTCATCTGTCTTTATCTATATACCTAGGCTGCTTCCCCCAAGGAAAGGGAGGTAGCCGAGACAGGACGACACACTCCCCATTTACCCATCCATTCAAACACATTCATTCGCATCTTAGCCCCAAAGGGGAGAACGGACAGATCCTCACCGCACCGCACCAGACAAGGGTCAGCTGCACAATGCAATCAGTGACATCCACAGCAGGGCCCGACAGCAGAACTGGTTTACCCCTGCCACATCATAACAGACCCATCCCCTTACCCGCACCTGACCTGACTAGCTGATCCAACCAAATGTGGGAGAATATCCCCTCAGGGCTGCGTCATCACTTATTCATTCACAGCTTCTCTCCATTTATTTCTGTCACGCACAGCCACTCTTCCTTGCTCAACAGACATCCCTCTCGCATCCAGCGCTCTCTTCACACTGTCCATCCACCCTATTTGTGGTCTTCCTCTCAGCCTTACACCTCTCACATCAGATCTAGTTATCTTTTTCACCAATCGCTCATCATCCATTCTCTCCATATACCCAAACCATCGCAACACCCTCTGCTCAACTCTACCAGCCATCTCCCAAACAACTCCAGTTCTCCTTCGCACTTCATCATTTCGCACCCGATCCATACGTGTCACTTCACACATACTCCTCAGACACCTTATCTCCATTACATTCAAACTTTTCCTCTCTGCTACACCCATATTCCATGTTTCCGCCCCATATAATGCAGTAGGTACCACAACACCCTCATACAGCCTTCTCTTTACATCCATTCTAAGCAAATGACATTTAAACACTTTTTTCATTCCTTCCAGCACCTTTCCTACTTCATTTATTCTAAACTTCACTTCTTCATCTATTCTTCCATCCACAGCAACAATCTACCTCCTCAAGCAACTCACCATTCAAAACTATATTCATCCCCCTACCATCTATCAACCTCGTACACTTCATTAATTTACTCTTATTCTCATTTACTTTCAATTTCCTCCTTTCACACACCCTTCCAAACTCCTCTACCAACTTTCTAAATCTCTCCTCTGAATCAGTCACCAGTGCAGTATCATCTGCAAACAGCAGCTGCTTCAGATTCCACTCTCCACCATCAACATTTACCTGACTCAGACCACCTAAAACTCTTGCATTCACCTCCCTTACAACACCATCCATGTAAATATTAAACAACCAAGGCGACATCACACATCCCTGTCGCAGCCCCACTCTCACGGGAAACCAATCACTCACAGCATTTCCCACTCTTACACATGCTCTACTGTTTACATAAAAATTTTTCACCCCTTTTAGTAACCTACCATCAAGTCTATACAATCTTAAAACAGTCCACAAAGCCTCCCTATCAATTCTATCATACACTTTCTCTAAATCCATAAATGCCCAAAACACATCCTTGCCTTTCGCTAAATACTTTTCACACACTTGTCTCACAGCAATCACCTGATCAACGCATCCCCTCCCTCTCCTAAAGCCACACTGCTCATCACCAATCACTCCCTCTGTACCCTCTCTAACTCTCATAATTAACACTCTACCATACACCTTACCTACAACACTCAACAGACTTATACCCCTAAAGCTAGTACATTCATACTTATCACCCTTGCCTTTATACAACGGGACCACACAAGCACTTGCCCAGTCAATTGGCACCATACCTTTCTCAAAGCACACATTCAACAATCTTACTAACCAGTCAACAATAGTCACTCCACCACCCTTCAGGCATTCCACAGCACACCCATCCATACCTGCAGCTTTCCCCGTTTTCATCTCCTTTACTGCCTTCTCCACTTCCTCCTTCGTGATCAAAGAATCATTCAACTCTCCCAACACATTTATTCCTTGCACCCTTCCATCCGCCACAATCTCAGCCACCCTTTCCTCCACTACATTTAACAATCTTTCAAAATACTCTGCCCATCTCTTCCTTACTGCATCCATCTCAATTAACATCCTTCCATCCTCTGCTTTTACTCGTTCTTCCTTCCCAGACTCTCCCTTTCGCACCCTTTTCACCTCCTTCCAAAACATTTTCTTATTCTGTTGAAAATTCTCTGTCAGCTGCCTACCCCACCTCTCATCTGCTGCCACTTTAGCATCACGCACAGCCCTTCTCGCTCTATTCCTCTTTTCCTTATACCTTTCATATGACATCTCATCCTTCCTCTGCAGCCACACTTCATATGCACGTCTCTTCTCAGCCACAGCCATACTTACTTCCTCGCACCACCATTCACTTCCTTTTCTTACACCACCACCCACACGTCTCACACCACACACCTCTTCTGCATGCCCCACCACAGCACTCTTAAACAACTGCCATTCCTCCTAAACGCTGCCATTTTCCCGATCTTTCACTGCGTTCCACTCATCTTTCAATTTCTCCTGATACTCTATCTTTTTCTTTCTTTTATCCAACTCACTCACTTTCAAAACCTCCCTGCCACACCTAACCCTCCTAGCTCTCACCCATCTCTTACCTACTCTTAACTTTCCCTCCACCAGGTAGTGGTCAGACATACCTCCACCCTCCCCTCTCAGAACTCTCACATCCAACAATCTTCCTATTACATTCCTAGACACAACCACATAGTCCATCAAAGCTCTATCAACAACCCTTCCACCCTCCTGTCTTACCCATGTATACTTATAAATATCTTTCTTTTCAAACAGCGTATTCCCAATCACCATCTCTCACTCAACACACATCGCTATCATTCGTTCCCCATTTTCATTTCTTCCAGGCACACCATGCATACCAACTACGCCTTCAACTGCTACATTTCCCACTCTAGCATTCAGATCTCCCATCATTACCACATTCACATTCGCTCCAAAACTCTGCAGACACTCATCAACATCATTCCAGAAAGACTCCCTCTCTTCTTCATCCCTGTCACTACCAGGCCCATATGCACTCACAAACACCCACAACTCACGTTCAAATTTCGCTTTCACCCACATCAGTCTCAGTGACACCTCCTTCCATTCAATCACACATTGCTGTACTTCCAGACTCACTAACAAGGCCACACCTTCTCTTGCCCTTCCTCTATCAACACCTGACAATCTTCCATTCACACTTCCAAACATAGATTCCCCCTTCCCTTTCATCTTCGTTTCACTCAAAGCTAACACATCCAACTTTCTTCTCACAAACATTACCCAATCTCCTCCCTTTTAGCCTCAATCGTACTACATCCACGCACATTCATAGACCCAATCTTCAGGGTATGGGGATAACTCCATCCCCCATCCCTTTCTCTGGCCTGTCTCTTTTTAGGAACTAAAAAACAGAGGAGGGGGTCCCTAGTCCCCTCACCCCGCCCCTTTCAGTCGCCTTTTACGACACGCAGGCAGTATTCTTCCTAACACAACCTGGCCGCAGAGTAGTAGTACCACCCCATAGTGCGGCCAGGTTGTGTCCCCCCCGCCACGGGGGGGTATAATGTTCATATTTGTGCTTAATCATCAGAGTATATTACTGGTTTGATTACGGTTATGGATAGAATACTCAATTTTAAAAGCACATGAGTAGTATACATTTGCTGTTGTGCTGACCAGCTTTTGTTTATAACAAAGCCCACTGCTCACTCAAGGTCACAAACTTCCTCATATTGGTATCCTCGTAGTTAATAACTTTAAACACAAGACTCAACTGATGAAGATATTGAAGTTTTTTGAGTCATAACCACTACCTCATGGTTTCTGGGTTTAAATTAAACTCTTGACCATTTTATAATAAATCTCGCTCTCCCTTCTAGCAAGCTACATGGAAGTACACAAACATTTTCTAAGTAGGCTAGTAGTCTTCTTCTTTGTTACAAGCATCAGGATGGCCAGAATAACAGCATCCATGTTGGCATTTATCTTCAGTGTTTTTATTGCTGTACTCATTTGTGTATCAGTATGACTTTACAGGAAAGATGATGATCAGTTGCATAGCTCACATGGCAGCACTCACTTGTTTTTTCTTTCTATGGTAAACAGCTTGCATGACCACATTTGAAAGAATTTCAGTTCTCATGCTATTGCTCAAAAATATCCCCATGTGACCATAGCTTTAGCCCACTGAAACACACAAATACACTCACTCACACATGCCTCGTGCATGCATTGGCCCATCACCACGTGACGTTATCACACAAATAAGTCGTTTTCATTGGCTGGGACCTTTTAGCCATCAAAGCTCATTTTCATTGGCCTGCACCATGACAGCTGGGTTAGGTGAGTTTTGCTTTATGTTGACCACTTAAACCGTCACCACAACACACAGAGGTAGAAGTAAATCGGACATCTTTCACCAGCATCAGTAAAAACAACAGCTACTTTCTACTAACCTGTTAACCTGTAACAGTGCTTTTGATTGTTTGTGGTATGTACCATAACATTATATATATTTCTATCTATCTATCTATTGCCAGACGCCTCAATCCCGTTTGGGGTGGCCACAAACAAATCGCCTCCAAGTCGCCCTGTCCCCCGCCATTTCACTGGCCTGCTCCCAACTCACACCCCCCTCTCTCATATACCTCTCCACCCCATCCCTCCATCTCATCCTCGGCCTCCCCCTCCCTCTTCCCCCCTCCACCTCACTCACATACACTCTCTTCGTCAGTCTTTCGCCCTCCATCCTCTCCACATGGCCAAACCACCTCGGTGTGTTCCTCATAACGCTTCCTATCACATCCACATCCACACCACAATGCTCCTTTATTGGATCTAAAATGTCATAGAAGGGAAAATTAGGATTGAATCTTTGGTGCTTGGGACCAATTAAGATGAATCCCATTGGTATTAGGTCTTCATTATTGCATGGTTTTGTTATCATCAGTCATATGCATGTACCAGATATGTGCAATAACTAAGGGAAGACAGTAAAAGCATGAGATTATAAAGTTGATTACATAAGTCAGGAGCCTTCCTTGCATGCTGTATATGCCACAGACATTGCAGTCCACTATCCTATAATGTTATATATGGTACCTCATCTCCTGGTGCCTTTCATTCTTAGGTACCACCAAAACCAATTAGGCTTACCATCACCATGCTTGGATCATTCCCTTTTATCAGCCTTCCAGAATATTTTCTTCCTTGTCTCCTTATTTCACTCCCATGTATTCGTTTTCTTTTATTCCACGCCTTCAGCTGTTTGTTTAACCTTTCTTATTGCTCTTCACATCATACATTTAATGTAATTATTTCCCCCACTCCCTTCTGCCTTAGTGCCATATGGCCATTTATGATTTTGTGCTAGTTCTTCATTATTCCTTCTTTTCCTTCATATCCCTTGAATTTTCATGATAGTTTTCCACACCTTATTAAATTTTTGCACTAAAATATTTTCTTTTTCAGTTTAGTTTGCATTAATTTTTGTCATTAAATCATATATTTTTCAAATCTCTTTGTTGACTTCATAGACTTTGTACTTGCAGTATATTCCTTTCTTCCATTTCTACTCCTGTCTTGCATCTACTCAACCACATCTTTCTGTATAGTTTGAACGCATTTATAATATGTAATATTGATATAATTGCTAAGGAAGTATCCTTCCATTACAGATGCGTTGTGAGAATGCAGAGGATCACCGTGTCCTGATTGAAGAGCCTGTATCTGAGAAGGAACTGATTGGGAAGGGCCTTGGTTATTAGGCTGTTGACATATATGATGAAAAACGTAGAGTAGGTATTGCAGTACCATTTCTGCTCTAGAGGGAAGAGATTTAGATCAGGAAAGTGTAATTTTGCTTTTAATTGCAGTTTATACTAACCCCAGGAGGGATGAGCACATTGAATAATGGACCATCTAATGAAGCATATTGCACACATTAGTTAGTGTGGTAACAAAAGTCTCAATAGTGTAGTGCCTTGACATTTGTGCTAGATTTTGCTGTACCATCCACTGTAGCCAAACACTGATTATTATCTGCATTGCTTTGGGTCAAAGTTCTGGATTAATGATGTCATGAGAATCTGTTTTCTTGTAAATTATATACCCATAATAAGTTACTTGTGAGAGCTTTATTGCACAAGTATACTGCTTGAATCATGAATACAGTGTACCCACAGCACAGTGTCAGAATTTGTGTCTTGGAAGGATGGAATAATGACACTGTAGCTTTTGCTGCTTGAAGAGGAAGGTACTTTTGGCTCTTCAGTACAGTACACTTTTATATCTTTTGCTTTAGTATTTGTTTTGGGAGGAACTATTAATATGCATTTTCTTGAGCATTGATAATATATAGGTTAATTTTTGCCACATCCAAATGATGATTTAGTACAGTACCAGCACTCTGTATCATTGCCTTAGTATATGTGGTGCAGTAGGAGCTACTAATATATATTTACTCAAGTTTTGATGATATCAGTATACAGTGTAGTATTCCTCATTTAATACTGTCAATGATTTCCATGAAATTACTGCTACATGGAGGATAGGTTCTTGGATAAAAGTGTATATTCATCAGGTTTGAGAGAATTAAGAAATGGATAATGCAGTTGTATCACATTTTTTGCTGTGGTGTACCCTTGCTTGTTTGTTTTAATTGTGAGAGTGCATAGTAAAAGTACTACTTTATTTTTAATGCAGCAGGTATAAAACCAAGAAGTTTAAATCATAAATCCATCACTGCCTACTCTTATTGCTGTATTTAACGGATGGTTTTGTGTGAAGTACATCAGTCATTGTAAAACAAAATTAGTTGTGTTAAGTGAGGAATTCCTGTATGTACTAGACATAATTTCAAGAAATGTGTAATAATGAAATTTTTGCATACAAGCAGCATTAAGAGCAATGCAGAGAATCTTATTTTTACAACTTTATTGTTATTATTGTACTCATTGTGAAAACCTTAGGATAAATTATGCTTGTATCTTGATACAAAAATTTTACAGGTGAGGTTGAAGGAAAAGTAATGTTTGGAACACATTGTAAATTTTACCTCTGATATTTAAAGTAATGGCAGTGTGCAGAATTTTCATAAACACAACACTTGGGTTATTGACTCCAACAACATTTGTTTACGGTTTCATAGTCCTTGACTTGAGCTTGCAGCACATAGCTCCAGTAAAATATTGTTAGTGGCATTATGAAACCTGTACGCTGGACATTACCTCATGCAGCCCTTTGTAGGGAAGGGAGTTGTGAATGCTGATGCATAATACAATATATCCATTCACTGGAAGCTGTGGTGATGCTTAATATATATCCGTTCACTAGTAGCTAACACATGTTCAGAAGATCCTTTTTGTAGAAAAAAAATATACTGTATATGTATATGCACAGTGGGTGTTGGTAAACAAATTTGTTGAACAAAGAGCCTACTGAGCTTAGTATTAATTATGATTAAATCTTTTCTATAATTCTATTTGAGGATATTTCTAAATGAAGGATTTGCTGTACAGTGCTTTTAGTTATCATAATTTAAGGATTGAGATTACTAGCTATTTGCCAGTGTAATACTGATAGGTTTTGTATTATTCCCTTTGTGCACAGATATGTCTTTCCAGTATTATTCCCTTTGTGCACAGATATGTCTTTCCAGGAGACTGTATTCTGTAAAGACAAAAAGTCCGTGATGGACTATCAAAGAGACAGATTCAAGTCTTACACTGTAAGGTTTGAACATGCTTAGTTCATGGTGTTTTCACTACAGGTGAAGGTAGAGACAACCCAAAATTCGTAGTTGAAACTCAGTAAGTGTTATACAAAATATTAAATGCCTGAAGAGTTTAGAATCAGCTTGGTTTCTTTGATATATGAAAAGCTTACTTTGGAATGCATATATATTCCTTGTTTTGCCAAAACATATGTATAGGCCCTTATTTGCCCAGTTTTTGTTTATTAAAATCTTGGTACAGTGTTTGCCTATTTGATGTATTTTGAGAGTGTTGTTTAAAGCCTGTTAAACACTCACACTTTAGCTAATGACATGCCCCCAGTTCAGAGGATGGTTTTAAAGAGGTATAATGAGTATATTGAATAAAAATATACAGTATATGCAAGAGTACAATGATTTAAAGTAGAGGGAAAGATGAGTTTGTGGAGCTATAAGCCATAGTGGGGGAAAAAAAATCCTTTTTCCTTTCTGTTGTCATGACAAGTTTTAGCCACATACATAATTAGTACAGTAGTATGCTTTCCTTTTATAGAATTGGCAGTGATACTGTATCTGGTGAATGAGTAGGCTGTAAAGTTTCAAAACATAGATTACATTAAAATTATTTTTCCTTTCAAACAGTTACGTGTACCCCAGGGGATTGTGAAGTAGTGTCTTAAGGGTACACAAACAAGTCATTAAAAATGTGTTATTTTCATTGCTGACTTTTAATTTATGTGTCCCTTGAGCAACGATTTAGAAGATGCAAAATTTGTGTGTATTCCTAGACTTAAGAGAATACTCATAGTTCATAAAACCATTAACTTAGGTTGTGTTGACTTCCTGATAGCATACAAAGAATATTTGCAACCTTGGTAAGTGAATCGCCTGCATGAGATTCATGAAACATTACCACTAGATTGATATCATATTAGCCAGTTATGCTACCAAGTCATCAATATGGCTGTTTTTGTACAACCTTTGTAAGGCAGACTCCTATGTCTCACTAGACTGAATAAAATAATTAGTATGGGCTAAAATATAGTGTCCCTACCAGAAGGTGACAATTCTCTCTCAAGCTTCTATGATAGCTGAATAAAATTGTCTGCCATTACATGGAGTACAATAATAATTGCTGTTCTGACTATAACATTTTATCAGCACACCAGTATGAGCATGGTTTCTGTTTTAAGCATCACTAAGTCCAGTACTGATGCTTGGCTTTTCAAGGAAGGTTATCTCTGTGGCTGTGTCTTGAACAGTACTTTACGCAGAGCAGAAGCCCTGGCTCTAGGCAAGCAAGCATAACAAAGTTCTGAAATTAATAAAAATTGTAAATATTTTGTGTCCTGCCCGAAAGTTTGTAGTCTTTGCCTGAAGCAGCAGCAGCATTTGCTAGAATCTGTTATTTTCCAAGCTGTGTGTACAACTTCTATAGTAATTGTGTAGGAGTACAGTATTTTGTTTTTTATCAAGGACTAATGTAGAATGTTTTTCTTAGCTGTGCAAAGGGGTATGTGGTTTATAATTAATAACCTAAAGGAGTACATGATTGACCAGTGTTTGAAAAACCCTGCTTTAAAGGCTTGGGGCTGCAGTGCTATAAATACACTATGTGGAACTTCTCTGACTGTAATGGTCTTCGTGAAACGAATACAGCTGTTTGGCATGGTCTGGAATAAAATGGAAAGTTTTCAGTTTCTTGGCCAAGACAGACAGACATATTTACCCTTTTTACTGTGGTGTGTTTCTCTTACCTGACGAAATTTGTTAAACGATAAGTAAGAAGAAAGAAAGCTGGCATTAAGGAGCTGAAGAGTTTAAGTTTTGTTGGGCATTGATCTTACTTGAAGAAATTTGTTGAACAATAAGTAAAGAAGAAAGAAAGCTGGTATTATGGAGCCGAAGAGTTTAAGTTTTGTTGGGCATTGATCTCACTTGACTGAATAAGTTCTTGCCATAATGAGAATAAAATAGCACTTATGTCCTTCCTTATCAAAGGATTTCATAATCATTCTGCCTTCTTTTCTTGCATGCAGGTGCAATGAGGTAGGGTGGAGAAAGGAAGGAAAAGGAAAGAATATGAGAAACAACTAATCAGCATGCCCAGTGAAATGGGCCACACCCTTTCATTCACCATTCAACCCCTGGAATCATGACTCCACCTCATAGGTACACCTTTTGACATTTGTCTTCATAATAACCTATCAGACAGGCCAATTACTATGAAGCTGTAAAAGATACCAAATCCTTATCATGCAATCGTTTCGTTTTGTTTCATAAAGGCTTCAACATGCTTGTATGTGTCACCCTTCGTCACCTAATGGTGGCCCTCCATGCTGCTTGATCTCTGGCAGCCTCCCTATTCAGTCCCACATCCCTGAGGTCACACTCAGTGACCTCGTCCCAGGTCTTTTTTCCGTCTGCTTATCGCAACCCAACCCCCAACGTTAACACTTCTCACTTTCTGCACCCAACTGTCATCCCCCTTCCTCTCCACATGCCTAAACCATCTCAATCTACTTCTCATCACACCAATGCAATCCAGTCCCATCCCTTTTAACTCTTCCATCGTAAATATAACTCTCCCAGGCCTTGCATTCAAGGATGCACTGCACATCCTCCTAATCATTGTCTTTTTGTATGTTGGAGCCTGTGAACATCCTTTACTGGGCAGATCCCCCCAGGCCATGCATTCAAGGATGCACTGCATATCCACCTTATCATTGTCATTTCTGTACGTTTGAGTCTGCGAATACCCTTACTGCCCAGGTTTCACAATACTGCATTACACTCCTAACACATGCTGCATACAAAGATCTCTTAGCAAGGAGGGTGTGACCTCTCAGTGTCAGGAGAGGCAACAGCTCCCTGAACTTTCAACTATTCCACACTCTAGCCACAGAGCTAGTTCCAGCCCCATCTCCAGCACGTAACATGTCTCCCAACTAACCAAACTTACACACACTCGAGAGACTCGCCAGCAAGATCAATCCTTTCACACCTGACAATCTCCACATGCTCTCCCCGACACACCGCACACACAAAATCAACATTATCTCATAGTCTACCTCTAATACCACTACATCTCTTGTTTACCCACTTATCGCAAACACTGCACAAGATGGAATTACTTCCCACACCCTTGTGGCAAACGGCACATGGCCACTCTCCCTCTTCTTTGACAGTACCGCCACCAACCATAGATACCATCACCTTTGTTTTATCTGCATTTATTTACTCTCGAGCCCATATCGTTGGCATACAACATCTCCAACTTGAGTCAATTTCTGAAGTCACGTGAAAGGGCTTCAAGCACCATTGTAAACAACAAGGGGCTCAGACTGACCCCTGATGCACACCAACATTCTCGGAAAGCTCACCACTCACATCTCCATCCACTCTTACCTGTGTGCGAGCACCCACATACATAGCCATTACCACTCTAACCAGCCACTCCTAGATCCCAAGCTTTCACCCTCCCCACTTCACCACCCCCCGAGGGACTCTGTCAAAGGCCCTCACCAAATCAACAAAAAGTACACACTTTTTCTTCATATATTTCCTGAAACTGTCGAACAATATGGTATCAGTGGTCCCTTTGCCTGGCATAAAACCAAACTGCATTTCATCAATATTCGCTCTTTCTCTAAGCGTACCATCTAGAACTCTCTCCATTACCTTCATTACCATCCAGCTAACTTGATCCCCTGTCAGTTTCCTAGCCTTGTCAGCCTCCACATCTTTGTCACACTCATTTACTTGCTTATCATATCTACCTACTTGGCTTACAGTGTGACTGCCGTCCTTCATCATCAAACTCACTAACATATACCTTTTTTCCCATCATATTTATACCTATTCTCTCCCTGCAACCATACCATCTTGGCACACACACACTTAGTACTTGTCCACAGCCTGCCTTACTCCACATCTTTCAAGAATCACATTATTTTTTACCCTGTCCACTTTCCGCACTCAAACATTCTCAAGAACCACTCCAAATCCTTGCCGCTTCATTCTTTTGCAACACTAAAGTGTTGCATAAGAATGAATAGTATTCCTTTATGGAGTCCTACTGTAGCTGCCACATTCAGGCCTCTGTTTCGTATCAAGGTCTTCGTAGCACCAGTCATTCATCATCCAACCCTTTTTTGTCCCATCAAGAACATAGGAGCCCAGGGCTAGGCTACCTGGACCCAGCATTAAAGAAGGTGACCAGACACACTTATCCCTGAGTTGTATGTTAGCACCCAACGTTGTAAATGGTTTACTGGTTTACAGGAAACCATTTGGCTTGTCACTCATACAAGTATAGAGTCATTTGAAGGCAGCACTACATCTAGTGAGTGGATGGTGGGTGACCCCACCTACCACACTACTAAGATCTCTCTCTCTCTCTCTCTCTCTCTCTCTCTCTCTCTCTCTCTCTCTCTCTCTCTCTCTCTCTCTATATATATATATATATATATATATATATATGTGTGTGTGTGTGTGTGTGTGTGTAGTAATGAATAATATGCTCTTGGTGTACGCTATATATCTATCATTCTTGTTTTTCTTCGAAGTACACCCAGGCACACAATGCTAAGGCCCGCATTTTCATCGGCTTTAGCGGCTCCTTAGCACCCTTTCCTTACAAGTTTATTGTATATCTGGCGAGCTAATATTTTGTCGCATGGTATATGTGTAAAATATCCCAGTACCAAAAGCAATTAATGTCATACAATAGAGTACCCGAGTAATATGCGAAGTACAGTCAAACTGTTTGGGAAGAGGTGCAGGGGAATCGATGAGAATAAGATCCTAAAATATTTGGACGAAGTTAATGGTTCTTTTATACACCACCCTGAAGCTAGATCAGTCAAAGCTTTACAACTCCCAACTCCGAATGTATTGTACAAAAGGAATCACTGACCTGTACGACTATTAATTTACGGTAGGCTATTCAGTAGCCCGCTGGCCAACGTACACAAAAAAACTTAATCCATACCCACACCATCCAATCAATCGTCACTGTCAGTTTTTACATGGCAGCCCAGAACTATGAAGACTGAGCATGATTTATTCGAGTGCCTTCGAGCCCCAGTCCGAACTGGCATGAGGGTGTAGCCTGCAGTAGGCTACCGTATGTGTCTTTGCTCCGACTCAAACACAGCCAAAGTGAAACGAGTTTATTACAAATAGATACAGAGTGGCTAGAAATATATAGCCTTGATCGAGAAATATTACAATTAAATAATATATTCTCCTCTGACCGTACATGTCGATATTCCCATGTCTCATGGCAAGGAAAAAAAGTATATATATATATATATATATATATATATATATATATATATATATATATATATATATATATATATATATATATATATAGTACATGTAAAAGACATGTTCAGGAAAAATCAGCAGAACAACTTGCAAATACAGTATATACATCAACATTATGGTATTTTTTTAGTAAGGCTTGTCAATAATCCCCAACAATTTCTTTAGTTATATATATATATATATATATATATATATATATATATATATATATATATATATATATATATATATATATATATATATATATATATATACGTACATACTTCCCATCCAAAACAAAAATATTCTGTAAGATTTGGTTTGTATATGTCCCTTGGATATGAGGTAAACAAGCGAAGAATTAAGACCAAACTCACAATCGATTCCCAGTCGTAATTGTGGTTTAGTTTTTGCAGGAAAAGCACGTGAAGGAGGATGCACAGTCTTCCCATGTCTCCCATTCCTCATTAACAAATAATAATGATGATAATAATAATAATAATAATAATAATAATAATAACAATGTCTGGTCCATTTTTAGCATGAACAAGGAAAGAAGGGTGAAGAATCCCCTCGTATCCCTCCTGCAAAAACAATTCTTAGTTACGACATGGAACTGATCTTAAGTTTATGAATCTGGACCCTAGAACGCTCTGGGCGGGAGATTCTTAACACCCTCGCTCCCGTTGCATAGTCACCCCTACCACCAATATTATTGTAATCCCATTTTAGCTCGCCTTTCATACCCTTGAGCTTCCCCATTTTTGTCGTTGTTGACGTTTTAAAACCTTAGCTACTTTAAAATAATATGTAAATTTGACAATTATCGAATATTTTGCTTATTACTAATCTTTTGTTTCAAAGAAAGGACGACCATGATCTGTCTAGAAAATCAATGAAGCGAGAGCGAATCAACCCAGGCCAGTGCGATTACAGTATATCAAAATATGGCTTGTAAGCATTATTATATATATTCATAACCGTAATTATTACTATGATTATTATTACTATTATCGTTATTACTATTAGTATAATAATTACCATTATAATATAAATTCTTACCGTGGAACTGTTATATCACTTTTATCTGAAACTGCAAGAATGTAATTGTGAAGAGATTAATAAATGCTGAAGCAGGAGAAAGTATTGTAGGTGAGGCAACATGTGAGGCAAGGTGGTGGCAAGGGGGTAAAGAAGTAACCTGCTGTCTGAAATGACGCGTGTTCGATCCCAGAGACAATTCTGGTTATTTCTGTCTGTCTATAGCCAGACACCATAATCCAGTAAGGGGTGGCCGTTCGTCTTTTTACGGGGAGGGGCACTAACCCTCCGCCAGCCCACTAGCTGATACGTAGGAAATACGTATGAGTTGGTTATCTGGTTACCACTCAGCGTTGTAAATGTTTTTCTGGCTTACAGGAAACCATTAGGCTTGTCACTCACTGTAAAGCAATTTGAAATGGTAAAATGAGTAATAAAACGTGACAGGAAAGATAGGAAAACTGAGAGAGAGGACCAGACACAGAAAAAGAATGGTAAAGTGAAAGTAGGCAGCGCTATATCAAGTGAGTGGATGATGGCCGCCATATTTGAATGTTAAAACAATCTTTACTGAATGCTGAATACCCACAAGACCCACGGACATGTCAAAACCGCTAAAAACCATCACAGCAACTCAATGGGACCGCTCTAGTATCTCTTCAGAAAGGTCAATTGATATTAGCGCTTAGGGGGTGACATGTGAAGGTGTGTTGCACGTAGAGGGATTGCTGGGCCTCAGAACGGATATATATATATATATATATATATATATATATATATATATATGTCTCATCAGCCGTTTGAGTGTCCACTGCAGGACCGGCCTATCCCTACCGAAGTGGGAACGATACAGCCAATGCATCTCTACCAAGTGGCTTAGGCTGTCTAGTAGAGATTGTATGTAGAGTGAGAAGTGCTTGTAAGTGTAATTGTTGTGTTGGAGTGGCTTTGGATGTGTGTAGTCTGTGAACCAAGTGTAATCGGCCCGCGCAAGCCGACTGGGTGCAAGCATACTTTAGAGTATGCGACACTGGTACAACCACAGCACCCATTTTGTCCGCCAATGCAGCACGTTGCCAGAAGAACGCTCCCAAAGTTTATTACCCTGGCGGGGCGCGAACCCTCGTTCTTCAGTGTACGAAAACGCACACTTTACCACTGTGGCTCCATATATATATATATATATATATATATATATATATATATATATATATATATATATATATATATATATATAAAGGGTAGTGATGGTGGCTCCTCCCCCTCCCCGCTTCCCACAATGCCACATCTACAAGAAATGCTTCCGAGTTTTTCACATGATTAAAGCCTAAATTAGCTTTGTAAATGGACTTGAGGCTACGTCTTCATGGGCGTGGGTTACGTAAATGATAACGGATGCAAATACAGCACATAATAAATAGGAGAGTTACCTAAATAATAATGGATGCAAATAGGGCGCATCACCGAAATGCGAAAAAGAAGTATCATTAGGAAAGTCATTTCACAACTAGTGCCAAGTTTTCGCAAATTCGCAAAGCGAATATCCTATAAGTCCTCAGTCACTTTGCAGCACGGGCAGGCTACTAAGATGTTACTGAGCGAAAACAACTAATCTTCAGGAAAAAAAAAAAAAAACAATGTGATAGTGTATACTACATTTTAAACCGATGCATAGGCCTATACCGTACATAAGTTCTTTTATCTGCAAAGGAGACAAAAGCTTTTCTACAACAATCTCAAACTGCAGGATTCTGTCGCATATATCATAACCCTTTTCAATCCGGGTGTCGTAGTGTTCATTCTTGCTGCTACCACACGGCTTTTATTCAGCTTAGAAGCCTTTCGTACTAAATGGGTTTATGGAGGCTGCATCTAAGCACAATAATAAAAAAGTCAGGAAGCTTCAGGAATATAATGAAAAGATGTTTGTTGAAGGGGTTACCAATGACAGTCCACTTTAGAAATATACTGTCTGAAATTTGCCATATGCATGTTGAGCTCCCAGGGAATAAGTAAATTAAACCGGAGATTAATTTACCGTTGGCATTCGATGTTGGACCTTGGTAACTAATACAGTTTTAAAAATTTTCTCAACCCGTCAGCGAATGATGTATGCATCTGTAACGTGGGGTCGTTTTCTGGGTGCCATAAGGCTATTATATCACCTCTACCTCGGCAATTTATTTACTATACTGCACCTTGACATTCTCCTGTCTTATTTATATCACATTTATACAGACATGACGCTGAAGAGGGACGCCATCACGTGGTGGCACCAAGTAACAGGGTGGCTCAACTACCCAGTTTTACATACCATCCTTCAGTTCCTTTCCCATCCCTCAAAAAGAGGGGTAGTGGACTGCAAGAAGAGGTCAGCTTCAGCCTGCAGTCCACTGGGTTTACCTTTCAGAAGAACCTGGGGCTACAACGACTACTACTACTACTCGTACCGTTACAGTCCGTGTCAGTAACATGCTAAATGATATCGAGTTCGACATGATTTGCACGATTAACTTGCAAGAGGATATACCGTGGTGTAATGTGCAAAATTAATCGGAAAAGAAGTGTTACGAAGCCTCCCATGCCACTCAGAATATGATCCAAAGGTGTATTGTCTGTCTAGGCCTACTCAGTGCGGGGCATGGATACGGATTCCAATGAGGGCTGTATTCAAAGTGGCACAGAGGGCTCCCTAGCACTTCTCTCTTGGCAGTTTATTTTGGGTACTGCACCTGAGCATTCTACTGTACAGTATGCTAATCATGTTAATATTGGCCTAGTATGGATTGTCGTCATACAAGAAGATACTGAGATACAATATTCCGAATAAATCGCCAAGGAAGAGGTGTTATGAAATCTCCGAAGCCACTTAAAATTCGACCCTGAAACCGTTCGCGGCAGAAGTTTGATTTACCTTCCTGACGTGCATCCATTCTCCGCCCAACTCAAGCACACGTCACCAACCGCAACAGGACAGGCAGGAAGGAAACCTAGCAGAGTTTAGGGAGAAGTAACAAAGAAACCTCTAGCGTCAACACTGAAGTTAAGGCTAAGGACGTTCGTTATACGGGTTAACCTGCAACCACCTCACTACATCGCCTTCCTCAAAACCCAAGACTCTGATTCGGGTAGCTTATGATACTTATCCGTTCGTCACCGAAGTCTGCAGGAAGAAAAAGAGACGTGGGACCTCGTTCGTTTTTAAAAGCGGGTATATGCCTATCGTTTCCATAATGATATATAGGGCATACAGCCACTATGTAACTAACCTTTGAGGAGGGAAATGATCTCCAACCTCCTTCTCGCATTCGAAATTCATTACGTTTTCAAAAGCTGACTTAATGACTATCGACTGTACAAATAAACATTCTGGATTTTGGATATCAGTAGAGGAGATTCTGTGACCTCAATCTCCGTTCCCCACAGATTTGAGAACAGTTAATGTACTCTGATCGTCATGTCCTTCCTGAAATTGAAATCTTTGTTGGAACACGAAACTGATCATGTTTGTGAATCAACGATCACTGCTTGCACAACCAGAATATTAAATCAAATACTAAGGTTTGGTTTTGCAGAAAAAAAAAAGTGCAAAGGTTCCCCATGTCTCTTGTTCCAGAAACTAATAAAAATAGTAAAATTTGTGAATCTCGGCCTAGGTCGACTTAAAACTTACGATAAATTACAGATCCTAACACTGTTTTGTTGGATGAACATGTGAAAGATGCAATGTTATATCCTCTCACGACTTGGTCTTCCTGCAAAAACAAATTTTAGTTACTAGGAATTTACCGTAAACTTTACGAATTGTCATCTAGGACGTTAATTCACCAACTTACAATCAGATTCATAATTGTAACTGAGATCTGTTTTCGCAGGAGACACGGAAAAGAGGTTGAAGAAATCTCCCATGACTCAAATCTTCCTGCAAAAACAAATCTTAGTTACAAGGAATAAATATCGTATGCTATTTAGCGTTTATCGGTCCTGACCTGCGTTGCCCTCCCACCCCTGACCTCAGCCTCACTGCCGTTCCGTGTAATCTGGCACATCTTAGACGAGCACATAAACTACTTCATCAAACACCATCTCCCGCTAATACACGGGGTGGGTCAAAGGTACAGCACACTAATTGGCTTTCATACCAGCGAATGCGTGCAACTGATGACGTGGGTGAATGTGGAATGTAGCTGGGGGTTACAATCTTGGTGGCGTGGAGGGCTGTGTACCACCTTTTCCTTAGCGACTTATTTTCCATGTTTCACCCTCACCTCTTCGTGTATCTATTTATATTATTTCAATAGACATACGTCACGTCATTAACATACAGGAGGATACTGAGGTGTAATGTACGGAATAAATCGCTAAGAAAAAGGTGTTACGTAACTTCCACATCCTCTCAGAATACGACCTTGGCATGTGTGTGGGAAGAAGGCTGTGTAAGTATGATCTACAACACACTAATCAGATTTCATACTAACCAATGCATGCTAGATATCTGAGTGGTAGGTGAACTTGTGTCGTTGGTGGGTATGGATGTGCTGGAACTGAGATGTGTTTGATGAAGGGACTAAAAGTGGTAGGAATGCAAATGCAATACGTGTGGTTACTTACTGTATGCTATGTATGAGGCTGAATGAGGTGGTTAGTGTTGGACGACATGCGAGTGAGGTAATTAGTGTGTGTGTGTGTGTGTGTGTGTGTGTGTGTGTGTGTGTGTGTGTGTGTGTGTGTGTGTGTGTGTGTGTGTGTGTGTGTGTGTGTGTGTGTGTGTGTGTTACTGGTATACAGGAGAGTTTTACCTTATCAATACCGCCTATACCATCGTTGACTCACGTATTACCTCTTGGACTCAGACACCACACACACACACACACACACACACACACATATATATATATATATATATATATATATATATATATATATATATATATATATATATATATATATATATATATATATAATACTTACCTGGCATAGGAATAAACCCCTTCAATCACATGATGTTATAATCCAACTTTATTCTTGCTACATGCAGACGTATCTGTTTAGGTTAAGAGAATCCTCATTGCGAAGGAGGTGAGTGAAAGCTGAACCCAGCCTCTTCAGTTCGATAAGCCTAACGGTATCTTAAGGAGAACAGAATCGTCCGGAAACAGCAGGAAATAAATGAACAATATATCACTGGATTGAAGGGATTAAGAGATTTCGTGATTTGTTTACGAGTATGTATTTTTCCTTATGTGTAGTGAATGATGTATTTTCGAATTTATTAATCGAACATGGACGCTATTTTCTTGGTCAGTGTAATCTTGGTAGTTTTCCACGTAGAAGGCTCTTCCACACTGATTCCTTGTTAAATAAATTTTCTTTTATTTAGATGGATAAATTTACTTTTATTTAGTTATTCACAATTAACTTTTGCTTTCACGTGAAATACACGAACCAGAGCAGTAAGGGCTGAGGTCTGGAGTTTGTCACAATCAGAACAATGCTTCACTCCACAGGCAATATGCTGCGATACTATCCCTTTCCAGTTTAGTAGAAGTACCATGCCATGGTACAACATTTTTTATTATAGCTGCCAAAAATCTGCGACGTCTGTTCGGCGCAGAACAACATTCTCTCCCCAGGTTGCAAGTATGTAACAGATAAATTGAGGTTATATACGCAGTGCTCTCATATAGTTGGGTCGTATTCGGTGCGGCATAGGAGGCTTTGCAGCACCTCTTCCCTGGCAAAACATTTTGCATATACGAGTCATACCTTAACATTGTCTTGTATGCCCTTTATGTAGCTTTAATATCGTAACGTTTGCATCAGTAACACACAAGACAACACAATGGTAGTGTGCAAAATAAATCGCTACTGAGGAGGAGTTAGTCTCAAAAGCCACATACAATACGACCCAGCGACTGAGGTACCCACGGCAAGACATACCCACTGCTGCTCTGCTAATACCACGAACAGTAAAGTGTCAACTTGTTAACAAAGGTTTGACTTAACAGTCATATGGTTTTGGAAAATGGTGCTCTGTATAGTGAAAATATATCATTTGAATTTTTCTTTAAAAATTAGACAAACATTTTTCTCTTCCTCTCACTCACACACCCTCGCTCGCACACACGCGTTCATATCATGCCACTTTCTCTTTAGTAACTCATCGTTGAGGGTCGTTAGATATATATATCTATATATTTACTTATATAAATATTCTTTTGTTTGGGTGGGAGGAGGGACACGAGACAAGTCAGGAAGGAACTCTCCGGGCGTCTGGACAAACGTAGGCAAGGCAGAAATTAACACGGGAGTTTTACAGCGTCGCTTGGCTGCGTAGCCCCAGGCGGCCGCTGGGTAAGATACAACGGTTAGGACGGCTTTTAGTTAGTTCTGCAATCAACCCATGGCGTGACCCGCCTTGACACAAGTTGTGCCAGACAATAACATGAAAAATATTCTCCCTATTGTTAAACTTCGGAAGAATTCTATAACAAAGGGAATGGATATCTTAAAATAGTTAGGCATAGTCTAGATCTAGAATATATCTCAGAACAGACAACAAGGTGACTGGTCAGCCAAAGTGTCCTATCAGCCCTCGTTTAGGTGAGGGGTCCTGCGTTGCTCCCATCAAGATCCACAAACACCATAGATCTTTTGGGTCCCATCACGGGCAGCGTTACCACCAGCATGTCAGTCTGTGGGGTCGCTTCTAATCACTGTACCCGGACACTACTCTCACCACCCGTCACATAGGGGAAATCACACGGCAACACTCATTTGCACGGCACCGATCTGTGATACTGGTGACCTTTTTTGCTTCGTGACAATACTCTCACCATCTGAATGCTATACATTATACTATAATACTTGTAGCGCTTTATCATTGTAACACTACTCTCATCTGCGACAGTTGGATCACTCATTTTTAAGACTTCATTGCCATACATATCAACCATCTGCTACTGTGGGAATGCTCACGTACACAGCGTCAAACTTTGATGCTGGGGACCCTTTTTATTTATCCATAACACTTCTCACACCATCTGATATAAAGAGGAACGTGCAATTACAAGGCTAAACTCTATTAGAGATGGCTCTTTCCTCTTCACCGCAACTCTTTTATCACTATCTGCAATAAGAGAAACCATAGGGGAATTATGTCAATCCAGTTATATTTTTCTCAACCAATCAACACGTTAATGCTGATTTACACCACCAATCTCCAAATCTGATGACCCTTTTCTGCTTCATAGGGCTATTTTCTGAGCTATTATCATTTCTTCATCATTCCAAGCTTCACTCGCCTTTATTTCTCAACCTTTCTCCAGCTTTCATACATATTTCCCTGTTCATTCTAACCCTGATTCTCTGTTCTTGGAAATTTTCCAGATTTTAACCAATTGCTTCCTTTTTCTCTGTACTTTCAAGCTTGATTTTCTCCCTTTTTCAACCTCTTCCATATTTTGGCTATTTCATCCTACAACTTGAGTCTCTCTTTTTGGTCGTATTACTCGATCACTCCTGGCTTGATTCTTCCTTCTTGGACCTTTATCCTGAATTCATCCACTTGTTTCTGACTCCATCTTTCCAAACTCTATTCCCCCTTAATGGACCTAATTTTCCGTCCTTCTAAATTTGCAACTCGGCGTTCTTGGACCTTACCCAGTATATGCCTGACTTTCTCTGTCATTCCAGCCTTATTTCCCTTCGTGGTTCCTCTTCTTTGTCAAATCAAACTTTATTCTCCCTTCTGGAAACACTGCCTGATTTCGTAAAAATTCCCGTTCTCTGTATTTTAGAACTGATTTTTCCTTTTTGCATCCAATTCTCCGTCATTACAGACTTGCTTATCTATATTTAGACCTTCTCTAAATTTCATCCATCAGCTTTGATTCTTCCCTGATGCCAAACTCCATATCCCCTGGACTAATTAACTGTCTCCTCAAAATTGCTTAGCATTTTCTGGATACTTTCCAGCTGCTTCTTTGTAATTCTAGGCTTGCTATCTCCCCATTATGGTCCCATTCTTCATGATACAAACTCGTTTCTCCCTTCTTAAATCTTTCCTAAACATCATTCATCCGTTTCCTAACCATATTAAATCTTATTCGCCCATTTTGGACCTTGACTAAATTTTATCCAACAGCTTCTCTTTCTCAGCCATTTCAAACTGACTTTTCCCTTCTCGAAACTTTTTTTTTCCTTTTTTTTAGATTCTGTCCGTTTCTCCATCATTCCATACGGTACCTGAAAAGCTCTCTTCCTGGAACTTTCCCATATCCCATCCAACGTTTTCCCCTCTTATTCCACACTTGTAATTCTGCCTATTTTTTTGTTTTTTTTTGGAGGGGGTATCCTAAAACTTGCATCTCCCTTCTTGGGCCTTTTCCATTTTTCATTGTACTGCTTCTCTGTCATTCCAGACTTAATATTATCCCTTCTTGACTTTTTTCTTTCACTCCTGATTAGTTTTTCTCTTTTCGACCATTTTCTAGATTTTATTAAGGTGCTTCCAATTCTTCGCCATCCTTCCCAACTTACTTCTCTCATTTCGGTCCTTATCGAGATTTCCCCCAACTGTTTATTCATCATTTCACACTTGACTTTCTTGAAGCTTTTGCATCCCGTGCCCCTTTCACTGTCATTCCAAACTTTCTTCTTCCTTAAATCTTTCCCACAGTTCCTTCAAATAGTTATCCGTCATTCTCCAGATCTGATATTCTTCTTTCTTGGTTGCTTTTCTCCATTCCAAGTTAACATTTCCCTTTTCACATACTATAGATTTTACGAGAGTACTTCCATTTCTTCTCCATTCTACCTTCCTGGACTTTTCTCGTCTTTCCTCCTGCTGTACTGTTTCGCCATCATTCTAGACTTGATATTCTCCCTATTCGGACGTTTTCCAGATTTCAACCACCTGTTCCATCTTCTATTCCAAACATGACGCATCCCTTTTGGTCTTTTTCCACATTCAACTGTTTCGTCACCTCTATATAAATTTGTTTCTCCTCTTTTGGTCGCATTTCTCAGTCTCTGCCGCCATGACATTTCCCCTTTTTGAACATTTTCCAGTTTTCACCGAACTATTTCTCCGTCATTCCAGACCTGATAATCTTCCTTTCTAGACTTTTTTTTCTTTCTCTTTTTGACCCTTCTCCCATCGTGGTCTGCATCCCGCGCCGGTCCCTCAGCTGGTACTCCATCACACCACCAACCACTAGACAGAATTCCTCTTGAAGGTTTGCGGGGAGGAGGGGAGGTGGGCGGAGGAGGATGAGGAGGAGCAGAGGTCTTCCTGGGTCTCCGTGTGGGTGACTTGCAACTCCCGCTCGCTGTGCATCACCTGCATCTCTCGCTGCTGCTGCTCCCGGATTCGATACCGCCGGGACAGCAGGCGCGGCAGCTTCATCGACCTCTTGCGAAAACTGGAAGAGATTAAAACATGTCAGTAAAAAAAAAAAAAAAAATGAGATACAGTACTTGGCAATTAATAAAATAAGATATAATACTTGGAAGTAAATATAAATATGACCGATAAAATGAAGTAAACATGATGTATGAAAGCATAAAATACATATTTGGAAGCACAGCCCGTACATACGAAATGGTACCGGGAAGTAAACAAATATGCTTATCATGAATGGAAACAATTACAATACGATATGATAACTAGATATATATTCAGTACAATACGGTAAGTGGAAGGAAAGACAGGATAACCTGCAAAGTAAGTATGATACAATAATTATATAAAAATCTGGATGTAAATGTAATATGAAAAAATAGTCAGGGTACATTAGTGAAGAACCTCAGCCCGTTAATGGCCACATGTTCTCTGGCTGCCCCACAACGCTTTTATTCAGCTGGGGGAAACACCAACACTTTAGAGTTAAGAAAGGTCCTCAGTATTAAAACCATGTGAAAAGTTTTGGTACTACGACACTGTGAAAAGTTTACCTTGATAAAAAGCATGTGAAGGTTTAAGAATATGTGAAAACCATATGAAAGGATTATGACAGAACAATGAAAAAGTCTTAATATTGTGGCAGAACCATGTGAAGGATTTAATATAATATGAAGACCATGTGAAAGGCTTACCAATACGACAACCATTTTTTTTTTTTTATAATAGTACAAAGGAAGGAAAACAAACGAATAAAGGAAATAATCCATACACCAGACTATATGCATAACCTCATCATACTGAAGGTGCAGTACAACGTGTGTGTGTGTGTGTGTGTATGTGTGTGTGTGTGTGTGTGTGTGTGTGTGTGTGTGTGTGTGTGTGTGTGTGTGTGTGTGTGTGTGTGTGTGTGTGTGTGTGTGTGTGTGTGTGTGTGTGTGTGAGAGAGAGAGAGAGAGAGAGAGAGAGAGAGAGAGAGAGAGAGAATCAAAACCGCTGGGATAATAACCACTCTCTGATTTTACCTCAAAGGTTTTATTCTACAAAGACCAACAAATAACTCACTGACACATCTGGAATTCCGGGGCACAAACTCCATTAGCCATTTTTTCTATTTTCTTTTTCTATCCATAAACCACTTTTTAAAAATTGTATCAGGGTTTAATGAAGCGAATTAGAGCCGCCTTTGATGTGTAATGGATGCTTAATTAACGAGCAGGTAGCCATTTGAAGTAGGAACGTGACTGTGTTAAAAATGGAGGTAAGAATGGAAAGTGCTTTGGTGTCCATGTGTAGTTCCTTTTGCGGCCGACAGATGGTGGTGATGGTGGTGGTCTGTTTTTGATTGTGTGTGTAATTCACCGGGTCGGTCAGGATCACTTGATGGTCGTGATCGTCAGCTTTTACCCTCCCGGAAGGGAGCTGAGAGCTCACATAGTCCGATCTAAGGGCAAGGCTGTGACCTTCACACACCCACACACCCGTCCCCTTGCTCCAGGGGGACAGTAACCAACCACTTCGTCAGTGAAACTTTTCGCAACCTGAGCGAGGCGCGAACTCCCGTCCACCAGTTGGCAAGCGAGAGCGTGTGTGTGTGTGTGTGTGTGTGTGTGTGTGTGTGTGTGTGTGTGTGTGTGTGTGTGTGAGAGAGAGAGAGAGAGAGAGAGTCCACCTGAAGGGGTAGACGCAACAGATATGTATGTATGTATGTATGTATGTGCGACCCATCTTTATTATCTGAGGGAGAAGGCATGGCAGGCATGTATGTATGAATGTATGTATGTGTAACCCACTTGTATGATCTGAAGGGTAAAGCATGGCAGGTATGTGTGTATGTATGTATGCATGTATGTATGTATGTATGACTCACCTGTAGGACCTCCTGAAGGGGAAGGCGTGGCATGGTGCGCAGGCGGGACAGGTGCAGGAACAGACAGAGGTGAGGTCGGTGAAGCTGGCCGCCTCCTGGGGACACTGGCCCGACAGGATGGACCCGTTGGCGGTGATCACGTCCCCCTCCACCCGAACCGCACCCGCCGCAGCCTGAAGGGTCAAGCTAGGTCACCGGGGGGCAATAAGGGGTCACATGGGGTTATACAGAGGTCAATGAAGTAATATGAAATTTCACGGGGTCAAAGGTCACAGTATCAGGTCATAATCAGATCACACGAGGGCAAAATACATCACAGACTCAGGTCACAGTGGAGTGTTATGAGGCCTTAGAGGTTATATTAGGTCACGGAGGTAAAATCTGGTCACATAATCAGGCCAGGGTAATACCAGGTCAAGCAGGTGCAACAACAGTAATACAGGTCACAGAGGCAAGGTAATTCAGGTCATACTTAGTACTATGAGATCTATTTGGCTTACAGTGACTATTCTTCACTATCAGACGACGAGACGCCACTCCTAAGCTGATAATAACTGTTAGCCGGAGGCAGTAATTGAACTGTTTTCGGTAAGGTTTCCCCCAAGTAGTGAAAAGCTGAATTAAAACGCTTAAATCTCTCTCTCTCTCTCTCTCTCTCTCTCTCTCTCTCTAACCGAGAAAATGATTATCGTTTCACACGCAGACTGATTCTGAGGATTTTCCGCGGTGTAACAGGATTAAATGTTGCACGGTCTTCCTCTCCTGCTTCGATGGAATGGGGTTAGCGGGGTGTGAGATGACGTGGAGGAGGAGGAGGAGGAGGAGGAGGAGGGTCATAGAGGATGGTGAGGAGAATGAAAGAAGAGAAGGGAGTGGGAAGGGGATGGTGCAGAGAGATAAGGATGAGAGAGGAGAGACAAAAAAAAGGAGCAGGTTGAGATAAAAGAGAAAAAGGAAGGGAAAAATAGCAATCAAATAAAGAGGAAAAGGGAAAAGAACGATCAAATTAAGAGGAACAGGGAAAAAAGGGGTACGGGGATGAAGAGGGAAGAGAGGGGCGGGAAGGAGAGAATGAGACAGCAAGCAGAAGAATAGGGGAGATGGGAGGGGAATGATGCGTGATGTAGAGAGGATGAGGAAAGATGAAAGGCGAGAAAAATGGATAGGAGGAGGAGGAGGGGGTGTGTGGGGGAGAGGGATGTATTAACGTCGAAAGGAAGGTACAGTGAGAAGGCAAGAGAAAGGGGTGGTGTGTGTGTGTGTGTGTGTGTGTGTGTGTGTGTGTGTGTGTGTGTGTGTGTGTGTGTGTGTGTGTGTGTGTGTGTGTGTGTGTGTGTGTGTGTGTGTGTGTGTGTGTAGCCAGCCTCTATGCGCTCCACTGCTCTCTTTCTCAGAACCGGGCAGAATCCCAGACGAAATCTATTGCGAATTTCCGCGAATGTAGTCACTTGATGCAAAAGATGAAAAGGAAATCCAGACCTGTAACTCACCCCTTCTGATTGAGGACTTGTGTTATTCTTCCAACCGATATAATTTTACTTAGTTTAGGAAAATTCTCTCTCTCTCTCTCTCTCTCTCTCTCTCTCTCTCTCTCTCTCTCTCTCTCTCTCTCTCACACACACACACACACACACACACACACACACACAGGGAGGGAGAGAGCAGCACCGACTTTCCCCCTTCTCCCTCTCCTTTCCCCACGACCGTCTCACATTCTTCCCTTCTCTTTCCTCCCACCTACACCAAAACCTCCCCTCTCCCCCTCCACTCCCCCTCCCTCTTCCCGTCCTCCCCACTTCGCATCCCCTTCCTAACCCCCACCTCAACGCACCTGTCCCCACCGTCCTTCTTATATAGCCTAATCTATCCCAACTTCGAGACCACACAATTGCCCAGCACAGTTTGGCTTGTAAAATGCAGACGGCTGCTTTTAATAGGCGTCGCTTTCTTTCCGCGTTATAACAGATCTTGAAATTGGTTTTGACTACAAAGGGAGGGTTTGTGTCTGTGGGGGAGAACTTTCGGCAACAGGCTGTGGGACTGTGGGATGAGGAAAATTTCGAGAACTGGGTGTGGGAGTGTAGAAAAACTGTCATAAGGGGAGAATGGTGTGTGTGTGTGTGTGTGTGTGTGTGTGTGTGTGTGTGTGTGTGTGTGTGTGTGTGTGTGTGTGTGTGTGTGTGTGTGTGTGTGTGTGTGTGTGTGTGTGTGTGTGTGTGTGTGTGTGTGTGTGTGAGAGAGAGAGTTCGAATTTGTTAACAAAGGCGTAACTGTTAAAAGAAATAGTGTGCTGAATGAGTAAAGGGGATATAAGCCATTGTCCAGAGTGTGTCAAAGGGATGTGTTGATGTTAATGAAGAGATGTATTATGCTGATTATACAAGGCTACACGAATGTTATTCCACAAGAGAAGCTTGTTATGACTGGAACTGAGAGGAATTAGCTTGGCAGTCGTGTACAGACTTACATACTGGTTCACTTGTACACTCGTACAAACATACATACACATATATTGTAATTATATACTGTATACTGTATATTTTTGTTTGTACTGACGTACGTACATATTATATATATATATATATATATATATATATATATATATATATATATATATATATATATATATATATATATATATATATATACACACACACACACACGTCAATACAAACACATTCACGCAATACCATACGAAAGAATACAATGATACATTTATCGCTTTCATTACTCTCTCTCTCTCTCTCTCTCTCTCTCTCTCCACACACACACTGCATGGGAAATAATCATACTTCCTCCCCCCCCACACACACACACATGCACACAGTATACGCACAGGCACACAAAGACTGACACAACCACACAGCCCAGACAAAGAAAATACTGATAAAATGTGTAGAAAGAGTGTGTGAGCTTGGAAGAGCGTGTGGACGGGGTGTACTGAGGAAGTATGGGGGAGGAGAAGGATGAGCAAAAGAGAAGTGTGGAAGGAGCACACTATCTGGGCGGCTGAGAGTGCGTGAGATGTGTGGGGGATGAGTGATGTGTGGGAGGGAAAAAGTAGGGTAGTGAAATGTGTGGGAGAGAGTGTGGGAGGGAATGAGAGTGCGTCAGTGAGATGTGTGGGACAGTGAGGGGTGTGTGGGGGGGGGTGAAGGGTGTGTAGGAGTGTGTGACAATGCAGCGAAGTATGGGAGAGAGTGCATATGTGTGTGGAACGTGAGGGAAGTGCGAGAGGGAGAGAGTGCGTGAATGCAATATGATATGGAAGTGTGTATGGCGGGGTGAGGTGTGTGTGTGGGAGAGTGAATGAGTACATGAGATGTGTGGAGGGATCTGTGTGGGAGAGGGAGAGTATCCACGAAGCTGAGACTGCGTAAATGAGATGTGTGGAGGGTGTGGGGTGTGTAGCAATGTGAGGGTGTGTGTATTGGAGAGTCAGAGTGCGGCAGTGTGATGAGTGTGTGGGTGAGGCGTACGTGGTAGGTTTAGAGTGCGTTGGGTGTGTGGGAGGGATAGAGTACATAAAATAAGATCTGTAGGAGCCAGTATGTGTGGGAAGGGGTGGGTATCTGGAAAGCTGAGAGTGTGTAAATGAGATGTGTGGAAGCGTGTGTGTGGGATGGACGGGGTAGAGGAGAGAGGCGCCGCGTGAGAAGAAACATTGTTGAAAAGACGCGAGGGACAATGAACGCTGGACGAAGGAGACGGCACGAGGAGGACAAGATGAGAGATTTCACTGTTGGCGAGAGACAGGAAGGAAGAGAGGGAGGAGGGAGGGAGAGAGGAGAGTATGAGTGAGAAGGACTGAGGTTGGAAAAGGACAGGGGACAGCAAGATTGAAAGAGAGTTGGGGGAGAGAGAGAAGAAGGGACACATGGAGTGAGGGAACGAGGAAGCGGAGGGAGTGAGATAAGTGTGCGACAATGAAGAGTGGATGGAGGAGAGGGCATGAGGCGGACAAGATAAGAGTCTTTACTGTTGTCGAGCAATAGGAAGGGGAGAGGAAGAGAAAGAGGAAGGGAGAAAAGACACAGGCAAAGAACAGGAGGCAGAGGCTGGCGGCCAGGGATGAAATGAGGGGAAAGATGAAGGGAGGAAAGATGCAGGCAAAGAATGAGGAAGTGAGGCAGCAAGGCCGAGAAGGAGGAAGGGCAATGACAGAAAACAACACATGAGACAAGGAAAATACCTGAATACCCGACTACGTTCAACTAAGACTCAGACAACTTTTGCTCATCTTAAAAAGGCTCTCAACTAAGAAAGTGTTAATCAAGGTTATGTATGACCAGTTCGGAAAGTCACTCCTGATCTGAAATTCAATCATCTGGGAATAGCAAGAACAGAATACATAATACGTCACCGGACTGAAAGGACTGACTCTGGGTGAATTAAGGGTTCGTCTCGGCTGAATAAAATCGTCGGTAAGAAGCAGCAGTAAAGTACCTGAAGTCAGACCTTGCCGTAAGGAGTTAACATGATCTGCAGCCGGGGCATATCAACCTACAGGGCGGTTTTTAGGCTAATGGAATATAAACACACACACACACACACACACACACACACACACACACACACACACAAATTATTAAATGCTCCTTACGGGGTACCGGTGGAGGCGTTTTTATGTCAATTTGCAGCCAAAGTTTTCCCTGTTGTGGGTGTGCTGATGGAGGGAGGCTCTAAAGTTCTCTACAGTGTCTTCACCTCAACCTGGCTCAGATTTTCGTCCTTCTCTCGCTTATTCCGGCCACCTCAGCGACAGAAAAAGATAACGGTACAGCTCTACTGTACATGCTTTCCACAGCACTTCTTCGTGACTAACACCATATTCTAGTGTTAATCTCTCGTTACGCCTTAACATTCAGGACGAAGAGACGACAATTTTAGGCCAAGATGAAGTGAAAAGAGTATAGCTTATTTTATTGCTGTGACTATCGCTCCACACCCTTTCCACAGCACTTCTTCGTGACATGCACCATATTCTAGTGTTAATCTCTCGGTACACCTTAGAGACGGCAATTTTAGGTCAAGTCGAAGTGAAAAGAGTATATTTGCTTCCTTTTATACTCCCGTGACTGTCGTGTTGCCCAGTTTTACACACTCTAATCCCGAGTTTGTCGTTCTGAAGGCGTTTTGGATTTTACGGTGTAGTGGGCAAGTTGTGGGAAATGTGTGTGTGTGTGTGTGTGTGTGTGTGTGTGTGTGTGTGTGTGTGTGTGTGTGTGTGTGTGTGTGTGTGTGTGTGTGTGTGTGTGTGTGTGTGTGTGTGTGTGAGAGAGAGAGAGAGAGAGAGAGAGAGTGGAAGTTGTGGGAAATGAGAGAAAGGGAAAGGGGAAGCTGTGGGAAATGTGTGTGTGTGTGTGTGTGTGTGTGTGTGTGTGTGTGTGTGTGTGTGTGTGTGTGTGTGTGTGTGTGTGTGTGTGTGTGTGTGTGTGTGTGAGAGAGAGAGAGAGAGAGAGAGAGAGAGAGAGAGAGAGAGTGGAAGCTGTGGGGAATGTGAGAGAAAGGGAAAGGGGAAGTTGTGGGGAATGTGTGTGTGTGTGTGTGTGTGTGTGTGTGTGTGTGTGTGTGTGTGTGTGTGTGTGTGTGTGTGTGTGTGTGTGTGTGTGTGTGTGTGTGTGTGTGTGTGAGAGAGAGAGAGAGAGAGGGAGCTGTAAGAGGTTAGGACGTGGAAGATGTAAAAATTTAAATGGAATTTGTTAAAAGAAACTGTGAGAAGTTAGAGAGAGGAATGGAAAAAAAAGAAAGAAAATTATGAGGGGTGTGAGATAAGAAAGAGGAGGAAAGTTATGAGGGGTGAGAAAGTGAGAGGGTAGTAGTGACAACAAGGTGTACGGAAAGAATGAGTCGCCGTCTGCCGGGTGTTACGTAATGCTCCCTTGTCCGTCCGTACTCTGCTAAAACTCCAGTAACTTCGTGGACTTAATCACACTATTCTTTAAAACTTCCCTGTGTGTGTGTGTGTGTGTGTGTGTGTGTGTGTGTGTGTGTGTGTGTGTGTGTGTGTGTGTGTGTGTGTGTGTGTGTGATCTTTGCTCCTGCACTTTCCTCATTTCTCTTTAAAACCCTCCCTGGCGCTGAAGAGGGACGCCTTCACGTGGTGGCATCGATATAACCGGGCAGATCTTCAGCTCGATTATACAAACATCCCTACACTCCCTCCCTATCCACAGACAGGAGGATGATACACTTCACAATGGCAACTTCAGCCTGCAGTCTATCGGGTTCACGTCCAGATAAACCTGACGCAACAACAGCCACCACCTCGTCCCTAAATGATGTATTTTTTAGTCTTGCTACTTTTAGATAATTTAATTTAACTCAGGGTGAAAAATCAGGTTGTGAATGGGTTATGGGGACTGTTTCTAACCCCTGACGACAAAAGGGGTTTCCAAAGTTAACAAAATCCCCTGAAGGTTAAGGGAAAAAATCGTCATCTAAATCGGCTAAACTCTGGCGGCTAAGATTTCGCTCAACGGGTACGGAATCTCCCTAACCCCCTTTCCTAGGCGATTTATTTTGCTTATTACACCTCACTGCCCTCTTGTGTTGTATACTTTCTTCTACAGCCTTACTTTCTATACGTAACGTGCAAAGATATTAACCAGACATATCAAAAAATAAATCGCTATGGAAAAGACGTTAACCGACAAGAATACAGGCCCTAGTGTTGGAATGAATAGAACATACGAATGTGATCATAACAGCGGAGAATTTATTTATTTATTTTTTAACTGCCTCGGATGGTGCAGAGTATAAGAACAACGCGAATTTTCCTATTATTTTTGGAGAAATTTTTGGTTTATGCCTCAGCACATCAGTACCATCCCACCTACAACACCCGTCTTCACAGGCTGTACTCCCCCAACGAAAATTAAGAAGACAGTGAGCTCGGACTTTCGAAATCCAATAATGCCATAAACGGGGTAAAACAAATATTTCAGAAAATTCGATACGCGTTTCATAGTTGTTCGACCGAAAAGTGGAGTGGTATTATTGTCATTAAATGTAGTTAACCCCTTCCGATTTCACAGTCGCTCTACAAGGATTTCCGGAGCTTACCAACATCGGGACAACTGCTTTTGTTGATGCAGGACGGTGAGTGGTTCTGGCCAAACATGGATGTGGTAAACTGTTTGGTCAGAAAGGACGCCTCACGCACCATTCAGAGGTAGAGAAATCCGTGTGATGAAAGTGGTAAACTGTTTGGTTGCAAAGGACACCTCATTCAGTACCTTCTATATATTCAGAAATGAAGAATTTACAGTGTGATGATTATGGTAAAAAGGCTTGGCTAGAAAACTTATTATCACTCGTCTCCCATTAAAATATTCAGGAGTTAAGAAATTCGTCTGGAGGCATAAAAATAAATAAATACATAAAATACGTCTTTGGACTGAGGGGTTAACTAATGCCAACCGCACCGCCTGCTTCAAACATCGGAGTTGAAATAAATGTTGTCTTGACGGAAAGGCATGTGTAAAAATAAATATTAACTAAGGTTACAAAATATAAGAACGTCTGGTGGGTGATAAATTGGTTTGTTTTCGAAAAGTGAAAATAAATGCACCTAGGTAGTACAGTAAATCATCCGAAGAGCTCTGTAGGGTATTAACAGGTCTGGAAAAAGCGCAGAAAAAAGTAAACGAGAGACTTGCACCTGATAACAAAACACTGACAAAAATATGATAAAAATGTGCAGTGACGAGTTGACCTGTATTTAGTTATAGCATAATTACATGAACATGTGATATTTTTTCATATAAGGCGTGCTTGTTATCTTAGCACTATTACCTTGAGGCATCTGCTATCGCAATACTAATAAAAATATACATTAGACAACGATTGTTTTGTGATTTTTTTTTTTTTTTTTTTGGTCCGTCTGTTGAGGAGCCTCCATACTCCGTTGACTTGTGCGAGTATTCGGGCATATAGTAGTCTTTTAAAAGTGCACGAGGTACTTTCTATACGGGCGTATTAATTGTCTCAACAACATTACATCGGGACTCTGATATCAAAACAGATAAAAATATACATTAGACAACGACTTTTATCTATTTATTTTTTCGAGTCCGTCTGTTGGGGTACCTCCAGGCTCCACAAGAATGTCCCAATATTACTTGGGGTCCGTCCTAACGCGGCCCCGAACGGAGGCCTCAGAAGGTTGGTGGCGGCGGTGGTGGTGGTGGTGATGGTGGAGGGGGGAAGGGGGCAGTCGACGGTGAAAACCACAATGTGTTCAGATGTGTGTGGCTTGCTGGTTGGCTGCACGGGAACGACTATGAAAACGGCCAACCATAACGGCATGTTATAAATTTTCCTCAAGCTAACACCAAACGATATGATCTAACTCACCCAATTCGAAAAGTTTTACAAGTACCCAAGAATTACATTATCGTGGCACCATGAGGGTTGTGGTATGGCCCGTCGCTCGAGACTACGGGAGCATAGCACCTGGCCTCCGAAAGAAAAAAAAAAATGAAGTTGGACGGACTGAATGGGTCGCTCGAAGAGATACATCCACATCTTATGGTTTGAAGGCAGCGAGAATAAGATAAAAATTACGTCATCAGTTGGAAAGGGGTTTAGAACTGCGCAGGCAAGATGGTTGATTGTTTTGCGTCTTCCCATCAAAGTCCCAAGTGCTCAAGTGGACGAATTCTACCCAAATCTAGAAAAGTTGCTTACTAGAGAGATAAACAACTTCGGCTAAACCTGGACCCTCTTTCACCATGGGATACTGAGGGAGAATAGTTCCATTTCCCTCCCCTCGCTGTAAAACTGGGTGAAAACGAGGAGGAGGGAGACCACATAAGTTGGCCAAGTAATTCGTCCTTAGCAACCGTTTTGTCTCTCTCTCTCTCTCTCTCTCTCTCGTGTAATTCACCGGGTCGGTCAGTATCACTGGATGGTCGTGATGGTCAGCTTTTACCCTCCCGGAAGGGAGCTGAGAGCTCATATAGTCCGATCTAAGGGCAAGGCTGTGACCTTCACACACGCACACACCCGTCCCCTTGCTCAAGGGGGACAGTAACCACCCACTTCGTCAGTGAAACTTTTCGCAACCTGAGCGAGGCGCGAACTCCCGTCCACCAGTTGGCAAGCGAGAACGTTACCACTGCACCAGCGTGTGTGTGTGTGTGTGTTTATCCTTCCGCATCAAGCTGCAAATTTTCTATTAAGGGTAATGCCAAAACCTTGCGCTCTCTCTCTCTCTCTCTCTCTCTCTCCAGACTAAGTCAATATCGGGGTTATGCCAAACCCTTGCACACTCAGTCTCTCTCATCTTCCCTTATGATTCTCTCTCTCTCTCTCTCTCTCTCTCTCTCTCTCTCTCTCTCTCTCTCTCTCTCTCTCTCATCCTTTACATCATACTCGCTTCTTTTCTCTCTGATTCTTTCTCTTTCTCCTAATCCTCTCCCTCTCTCTCTCTCTCTCTCTCTCTCTCTCTCTCTCTCTCTCTCCTATCCTTTACATCATACTCACTTCTTTCCTCTCTGATTCTTTTTCTTCCTCCTAACCCTTTCTTTCTCTCCTTCCCCCCCCCTCTCTCTCTCTCTCTCTCTCCCCGCCTTCGGATATGAAATGCACGAGGACGGTTGGCCAAACTTTGCATAGGCGATCGCTGCTTTTGCTTTACTCTCTCTCTCTCTCTTTCTCAACATTTTTTACACATACTCTCACCAATTTCTTTCCCATGCCTATGTTTATCTATCTGTCTGTCTGCCTGTCTCATTCTGTTTATCTGCCAGTGTCTGTCTGTGTATCTATCTACTCTACATCTATGTTTATCAATCTGTCACTCACTCAATCTATGTTCATCAATCAATCAATCTACAGTATGTATCATCATCATCATCATCATCATCATCATCATCATCTTCATCATCTAATCCTGTGTTACCCCATGAGAAGCGTCGGAACCCGAGGCTAGGCAAGTTGGTCCTGACATTTAAGATGAGAGTGACCAGCCTCATGCATCCCTGAGTGGCATTACGCGAGCAATAAACCCCCCCAAACCACCCCTTGGATATAACCTACACAGGCTGAATCCGGTTGGAGCACCTTAATTACCCACTAAACCACCAGGTGCCATAATTTGGTTATATGGTTGCCACCCAGCGTAGTAAGTGGCTTCCTGGTGTACAGGAAACTATCTGGCTTGTACCTCAGTGCAAAGTCACCAGCAGACGAAAGGAAGAGGAAAGAATGAAGGAAAGAAAGGCAGAAGAGGAAGGAAGGAATGAAGAAAGAGAGGAAAGGGCAGTCACCCGAGAACAGCACTATATCGAATGAGTGGATGGCGAGCGCCCCCAACTACCTCCTATCTATAAAATTTTCACAGCTCTATTCCCACATACCGTCTCTCTCTCTCTCTCTCTCTCTGAATTTTGAGGTCTGTGAATATTTGTTTAGTTCGGCTCGATATTGAGACGCGGAAATCGCCATCGCACCTGGGTATATTTGGGTATTTTTGCGTATGTCTGGGTGCTTTGGGAAATGTTTGGGTATTCTGAGGTATATTATTGTGGGTAATTCTGGGGGGTTACTTTTGGGTATACTGGTGTGGGAGGGTGTGGGAAAGAGAGAAACAGATGGGAAAGTTGTGAGAATGGTGTCGAAGGGAAATTATGTGTGGGTACGGGCTGGTATGAAAGAGGTGTAAGAGGGTATCAGGGTGGTGTGGGAGCATATGAGGATGTTGTGTGGAAAGCGTGAGTGTGGCGTAGGTGGTGTGAGAGAGTATACAGATGGTGTAGGGGTGGTGTGACAGGGTATGGAGGTGGTGTGGAATGGTAAGAGGTGGTGTGGAAGGTGTGGAGATGGTGTGGGATGTGTGAGTGTAGTGCAGATAGTGTATGAAAATGTATACATGGTGTGGGGTGAGGTGGGAAGGTATGAGGGAGCTGTGGAAGAATATGGGGGTGTGGTGTAGAAGAGGGTGGCGATGGTGTGTGAGCAATGTGGGTGTACTGGAGGTGGTGTGGGAGAGTATGCAGCTGGTGTGGGAAGGCATGAGGGAGGTGTTGGAGAGTAAGGGGTAGTGTGAGAAGTGTAGGAGTTTTGTAAGTGGCGTGAGAAAGTATACGGATGGCGTGGGGTGTCTGGTGGTTGTAGATGTGTGTGTGTGTGTGTGTGTGTGTGTGTGTGTGTGTGTGTGTGTGTGTGTGTGTGTGTGTGTGTGTGTGTGTGTGTGTGTGTGTGTGTGTGTGTGTGTGTGTGTGTGTGTGTGTGTGTGTGTGTGTGTGTGTGTGTGTGTGTGTGTGTGTGTGTGTGTGTGTGTGTGTGTGCGGTGTGGGTGGGTGTAGTGTGCGGTGTGGGTGGGTGTAGTGTGGAGTGCCTGCCTGACTTGCCTACCACACACTGTTGTCTCTGCCTCGCTTCACCGAACTCCTGCCTCATCAGGTGTGTGCGTGTGTGTGCAGGCCGCGGGGTGGGCAGCAAGGCAGGTAGGCAAGCAGAAGGAAGGAAGGCCTAAGGAAGTAAGGAAGAAAGGAAGGAAGGAAGACAGGGACGGACTAAGGCAGGAAGAAAGGCAGAAATGGAAGGAAGGAAGGAAAGGAGGAAGGGAAAAAGGAAGGATGGAGGGTATGATGGAAGGAAGAAATGCAAGAGAAAGGTAGGAGGGCAGCGATGGAAGGGACAAAGAGGAACGCTGAGATAGAAAACAGAGATAGGACGGGAGGAGAAATGCAGCCAAGAGGTAAGGCAAGCAAGAAGGAATGAAAATAGTAAACAGGGAAGGAAAAGAGAGGTAGGCAACGAAGAAAGAGAGGTAGGAAGGGATGGGATTGAGGGCAAACATGGATGAGAGAGGCAAGAAAGCAGACACAGGAAAACAGGATGGCAGGACGGGATGGAAGACGCAGGAAGGGGTGGTAGAAGAAGGGAAAAAAACTGACAACATAAATGACGTGAGTAAGGACAAGGATTAAGAGAAGAGAAAAAGAGCAGAAGGAAAAGAGAAGGAGAATGAAAATGGGAGGAGGAGTGGCAGGAAAGACATGAGAAAAGGTAGAGACGGCAGTAGGGAAGAGGGTGAGAGAAAGATTGAGGAATACAGTAACATGAAAGAGGAAGATAATGACAAACATATAAGAAAGGAAGGGGAAGAGGGGTGAGTGTAAGAGCGAGAAAATATAACAATAAAACAATGAGAAACAGAGGGAAGGGGAATGCAGAAGAGAGAGACGACAGGAATTATGAGGGAGGAAGAGGGAGAGGCGAATCAGAAAACTAATATACGAAAACTGGAGGGAAAAAACTTGGGGAAAAAGGATGGCAAAGAATGGAAAACAGAGGGAAGGGCAGAAGAACAGAAAATAAGTAAAAAAAAAAAAACAGAAAAACAAGTGGAAGATGATGATGATGATGATGATGATGATGATGATGAAGATGAGGAGGAGGAGGAGGAGAAAACGATAATGAATTGGGAAAATGAAACGAGAAAACAAGGAGGCGAGGGTGAAAATGAATGAAAGTGAAGGTAAGGATGGAAGTGAATGAATGATGGAAGAATGGACGTGACAGGGATGGAGAATGCTGGAATGGGGTTGTGAGGAGAGAGAGAGAGAGAGAGAGAGAGAGAGAGAGAGAGAGAGAGAATACTTAGGCTAGGAGGTAAGGGAGTGGATGGCAGGGGGAGGGAGAGGGGGAGAAAGGAAGGGAAAAGGAAGGTGGGATCGAGAGGAAGGAGGAGGAATGGAGAAGGAAGAAGGGAAGAGGGTGGAAGAAAGGGGGGGATGGGGAGAGGAAGGTGGGAGCGAGAGAGAGGGGGAGAGGAAGAAAGGAGGGAAGAAAGGACTGTAAGACCTGGTGATGAACTGCGTGAAGAAGGATAAGCATGAGAAACAGAGGCATCAAATCAAGTTCAGGCGGATAAAGACGCGAAGGAAACTCACGCAGAAAGAAGGAACCAAGGAAAATAAGACGATCAAAGGAGGGAAAGAAGACTACAAAGATAAAGTGGATGAGACAAATATAAACAACGATAAGAAGTAAAGAGAAACCAAGATGAGGAGGAGACAAAAGTGAAACAGCCTCACATTAAAAGAATGATCTAAAGAATCTACGAACGATGAGGTGGAGACAAAATGAAGTGGATAAGAAAAAAAAAATAACGTTAAGAAGAGGGGAAAGAATACGACGAAGAAGAGAAAATAAAATAAACAACGATAAGAGGAGGAGTAGAAGGAGAAGAAGAAGATTGAGTGGACAAGAGCAACTAAAAGAGAAGATAAATAACAGGTCTGGAGAATATGCAAATGATGAAAATAAGTTTACAGATTTTGCACAATAAGCAAGGGAAAAATAGCGAGAGAAAATGATAAATGGACAACCTGAGTGGGAAAGGGAATGGAGGAGAGATGTAAACCCACTCATCGTCGGGTCAACTCAGACTCTATTGCAGGTGGCTCCAGACGATTTTATTCAGGTGTGTGTATAAAATTAAACCTGAGAATCCTAAAACTGAGGCTCATTTAATTCCACTTGACACTTATCAGTGACCCCTTTCAGCTCAGTTGCTTGCCAGGTGAAGTCAGAGTGGAGTATAAATTTGACTAGAATGCGTCTCCTTGGTTACTATGTTTTTTTTTCATAGTAACCAAGGAGACGCATTCTACCTAAAAAAAAAAAATGAAACACGACTTTAGTACCAATTACCTCATGGTCCAAACAACTCAATCCCAGAGCTCTGACGATTTCATTCAGGTGAGTGAGTCACAGAAGCCAGAGTTTAATATTACATGGAAAGAGAGAGAGAGAGAGAGAGAGAGAGAGAGAGAGAGAGAGAGAGAGAGAGAAACAAGGTGAGATCAGGGACAAAACACCAGGTGAAGTCACAGTGGAGTATAAATTTGATTAGTAACCAAGGAGACGCATTCTACCTAAAAAAAAAAAACACACACACACACACACACGACTTCAGTACCAATTACCTCATGGTCCAAACAACTCAATCCCAGAGCTTTGACGATTTCATTCAGGTGAGTGAGTCATAGGTGCCAGAGTTTAATATTACATGGAGAGAGAGAGAGAGAGAGAGAGAGAGAAACAAGGTGAGATCAGGGACAAAACGCCACCCCCTTTCCCCCTTCTCCCCATCCCCCTCCCCAAGATCTCAGTGTCAGTAAATGAAAAACGACAAGACGACGAAGAGGCGAGGCGAATCTTAGGAAGGCGGAGGAAAGCGTTGGGGTGCGTCTCAGAATTCAATCTCTTCACCTTAAGACACGAATTCCAGATGACTGTTTTCTCTTTTTTTTCTTTTTTTTACTGCAAGAGACAGACGTAAAACTGAGATACTGCGCTACACCCTTTTCTTTTTCCTTTTATTTTGTTTCACTCCGTATCATGTTCTTATGCGCCAGAAATAACGTGAAAGGATTATGAACTAGATACATATATTTACTTTTCCTCCAAACTGACCTTCTTGCCAGGAAAAAAAAAAAGCAAAACTGAAGAATTATACTCGTCTTTCCATTACAGACGTATAATATACTGCACTTCATTTTCCTTTCGTTTTTAACGCGCCATCGTCCACGTTTTAAACTGTTTTTGTTTCCACCTCTGACTAATGATGTTATGAAACGCAGACCTGTATAATTCTCTGGCAGTGGAGAGGACAGCACATACCAGCAAAGCTGCAAGAATAACAACCCATTCCTCCCATACCCACGCACTATATATATATATATATATATATATATAGAGAGAGAGAGAGAGAGAGAGAGAGAGAGAGAGAGAGAGAGAGAGAGAGAGAGAGAGAGAGAGAGAGAGAAAACAGCAGAAAAAACAGCCGGAGTGACATATAGCATCGAAAATACACAAATACAGAGAAACCAGCTGGAGTATCATATATCAGCTAATATATACAAATACTGAGAAACCACATGGAGTATTTGATATAAGAACTAAAACACACACACACACACACACACACACACACACACACACACACACATATATATATATATATATATATATATATATAAGTCCAGCCGGAGTATTTTACAGCAACTAAAATACACATATAGAGAGAAACCAGCAGAAGTATTTGATAAGAACTAAAAACACATATATAAAGAAACCAGAAGGAGTATTTGATAAGAACTATAAAACACATAATAGTAAATAAGAACCAGCCGGAGTATCACATAGCAAGTAAAATGAACATATATATAACAGAGAGAGAAACCAGCTGAAGTATCATCCAGCAGCTAAAATGCACATATTTATAGAAAGAAACCAGCCGGAGTAGCTTACAGAAACTAAAAAGCACATATACAGAGAAACCACACGGAGTATATATTTTATGGGAGCTAAACTGCACATATACAGAAAAACCTGCCGGAGTGTGTGAGAAGTACAGGCAAACATGAAGTAAAATAAATGAAGAAAAAAAAAAAAATCGGGGGCCGAATGATAATCGCCCCCTAAAATGTGTTGTTGGATAAGATTCAACTTACCTACAAACCAAATTTGAAGAAAATTCGCAAAACTCAGCGGAACTGTCATCGCGTTTCGCAAAGAAGCCAATCCATATTAAATATATATGGCGGCTGGCATTCGTTTTTCTTTTATATCAAATCCTCACCAAAAGTAATGGGCTTCTGCACATCCACATAATTACTATTTCCAGAAAGTTTGGTGAAAATTCGTCCACATCTTTTCGAGTGATGTTGGCAACAGATACATACACACACAGGGACACACACACACAAGCACGCAGACACCCACCGACAAAGACTATATCGCCTCGCATTGCTAAAGGCGGGAGAGAATAAGAAATATATGGAACACAGGTTATTGTTACTGCTACCCTAGTGAATCTGAATGTGGACCTGTAGACTGGAGACTGAAGCTACGATCCCCTCCATGTAGAAGACACACACACACACACACACACACACACACACACACACACAAAGGGGGATGCATGAAATCTTAAAGAACCAAGGTTAGAAAGTCTGTAATCCACTGCAGGCGCCACGGGACGATATAATTCATCTTAGAGGGAACTTAAGGGGTCGGGAAGGTGGTTCATTCGTCTCGCTTAACGAACACAAGAGTCGGTGGGTAAGGAAGAGGGAAGAGGCTGATAATGGAGTTAAATGTTTCTTAAATGTTTCTTAAGTGCTACGTTGATAAATGACCTTAAATCTAGTTAGCTGCCTTAATATTACTTAAATAAATCCCCTTATATCTAGTGTTGCTTAAATATTACTTAGATAAATGCCCTTATACCTAGTGTTACTTTAATGTTACTTTGATAAGTGACCTTAATTCTAGTTAGTTACTTAAATATTACTTAGATAAATGATCTTAAATCTAGTTAGTTACTTTAATATTACTCAGATGAATGACTTTAAGTAAAGCTGACTTAGATAAATGACCTTTTATCAAGTTATTTTAATATTATTTAGATAAATTACCTGAAATCTGGCAAAGGCTATTTTAATATAACTTAGATAAACGACCTTAAATCTAGTTTCTTCATCATTAATACAGCTTATATAAATGACTCTAAAACTTAAATCTCTCTCTCTCTCTCTCTCTCTCTCTCTGATTTCAGAGAGTGAAAGAGAGAGGGACAGGAAGAGGCAAAAGAAAAAGGAGAGAAAAAAGTAAATAACCCGGAAGAGAGAAGAAATAGGAGGAGGAGAAGGAGGAAGAGGATCGAACCACCTACCTGCAGCGCCTCCGCCTCGTCCCTTCTTTCGTCCTCCGTGTTCATGGTGACGAATCGGAGGACGAAGAGGTTGAGGCAGGCGGCGACGATGGCCATGCCGAAGAGGATGAAGATGAGAGCGAAGGCCACATACTCGGGCTTCTTCTCAAGGGCCTGGTCCTTCTGCAGCGCCACCATGTCCCCGAAACCTGAAAGACGGAGGATATGAATGACCTGTGTGTGTGTGTGTGTGTGTGTGTGTGTGTGTGTGTGTGAGAGAGAGAGAGAGAGAGAGAGAGAGATAATGGTGGGGTGTCAACCATTCACCCACTTAATGTAGTGCAGCCTGCAAGTGACTCTACACTGAATGACTTGCCAAATAGTTTCCTGCATTCCAAGAAACCATTAATTACGCTGGGTGGTAACCATATAATTAACATAGCAAGTGGGCGCCCAGACGTCGAGTGGGTTACGGCGCCCCAACGTGATGTGCGCCTGAAATGTCAAATTCTAGGGAAGAATGGGGTTAACTAGTCACATAATGCGGCTCAGGGTAGAATGACTGGCTACCCTCGTCTTAAATGCCTGGCTCCGGGTCACTACGCTCCTGATGGGGAAATGCTAAATTGGATGATGGAAGGAAAAAGACAGATCCGTCGTCCAAGTGAAAGGGTACTGCTGAGTTCCAACCTTCCCTCAGAACAAGATGCGCAACAATCCAGGTACCTGTTTTTATTCCTGGCTGAGCAAAGACGAAGGGGAAACAAACTATGCCTAACAGTCTGACCAGCCCGGGAATGGATCTCGGGTTCTTTCAGTTGCGTGCTGGATGTGCGAACCAAAAAAACGAATGAAATAAAAACACTCTATCGTACTGATGGGATTAAGAGAGAAAGATTTTAAGACTGAGAAGCATGGCGGAGTGAGTGAGTGCGTGACTGAGTGAGTGGGAGGGTAGCTGACTGACAACTGTATTATCTTTATCTTATTTGTTATCATTGCTCTCCTTATCGCTATCATGACCTCAATCTGTGGAGAGGAAGATCAAGTTGAGAATCACTTATCTTCGTTATCCATATCGCGGTGTTATCAGTGTTTTTATCTGTTTTAATCGTTTTTCGTAAACTACCTAGGCTAAAGTGACGATTAAGTTTCCAGGAAGTTATTCTTGTTATCAATAATTTCTTTTGTAATTAATGATACTTCATTAACCTTCTTCTCCTCCTCCTCCTCCTCCCCTTCATCATCAGCATCATCATCATTATCATCACCATCACTAAGAAGATGCAGACACGAAAAATACACATGCATGAGACTACACCACCTAACATATATTTTTGGGAATATGCTGGTGAGGGATGATGACTGTTCGAATTTATAGTTTTGGAGGGAAAACATATACTCGTGTTCTCTCCCTCACACACACACACACACACACACACACACACATACACACACACACATATCAGGTGAGGCTGTAAAACTGATGAAATTCAGGTTGCATCCATTCTCTCTCTCTCTCTCTCTCTCTCTCTCTCTCTCTCTCTCTCTCTCTCTCTCTCTCACACACACACACACACACACATACACACATATACCGTATATCAGATGGGGCTGTAAAACTGAAATTCAGGTCGCGTCACCCCACTCCTCTCTCTCTCTCAAAAGGCACGACATGAAGGTGTAAACAGTGACAAGCTCAGGTCGTGCCCGGTGAAACGACAGCGATTTGCAGCGTAAATTGACGGGGAAGAACTCCATCTGCCCCCCGCTGCTTGAATAATGTCACCTCTCTCTCTCTCTCCTCTCTCTCTCTCTCTCTCAAGTCGACAGGAAAGGAAAGTGATATGTTGCTTTTCATCAAACACCCTACAGTTCTGCCCTGATCCTATCTCTTATATTCCTTCCTGTTTGTCCCTTAAACTCACTCTCCAGTATTTCCCCGACGACCCCGAGATTTCACCTCTCTCTCTCTCTCTCTCTCTCTCTCTCTCTCTCTCTCTCTCCTAGCAAGCTAAGTATGTATACTGGCTATACTGCACTGTAAGACGAAACACTGAATGAAGACGTGAGATATGAGAAAGACTACAAGTTATAATAAAGAAAATATGACGAAAATAAAAGAAATGAAGGGGCTACATGAAAAACTGTAATACTGTACTAAAAAAAAAAAAAAAAAAAGTTGAGAGAAAACGAAGGAAGAATAAAATACGAAAGAAAACATTTTTAGTAAGGATAACTATTAAAAACGAGAATAAAGACTGCACTCGAGAAAGCTAATAAACGACATCAGGAATAAGCAACGAGAAAATATGAGAGAGACAGAAAAACATATATATACATTAAAGGGGAACTGAAGCCGAAAAAAGAATATGGAAAGAAAAGTGAGACGAAAAATGAAAAGCGCCAGGATAACGCACTTAAAACGATGCAACTGGAAAATGAAACAATGTAAACAAAGGCACAGAAAACGGTACAATAACAGAAAACACACACACACACACACACACACACACACACACACACACAAACGAAAGCTTCCAGAAAAGGGAAAAATCGTCCAAAACAGAGGGCTTTAAGGACTAATGAACTCTTAGGCTTGGAATGAAAGGGGTAAAAAAAAAAAAGTTACCAGCGAAGATAGACGGACTTTGACCTGGGAGGTGACGGAAAGTGCTAAGTTACTTCCCTCTCACTTTGCTTTTGGGACAGGAAGTGTGTGATGGAAGGGAGGAGTGGGTCAGGGGTGAAGGGAGAATTCAAGGTCTTTCTCCCCAGCAGAGTATCCCATTAGACCTTGTTTCTCTCCTCTTCGTCCTTCGTCCTTTTCTCTCCATCCTCTACTCTCCTGTCATCTCTCTCTCTCTCTCTCTCTCTCTCTCTCTCGTGCCTTACGTTGATTACTAAGGAATTCAAGCAGGCATCGTTAATTCTCTCTCTCTCTCTCTCTCTCTCTCTCTCTCTCTCTCTCTCTCTTACTAATTTCTTGCGTGTTTCAGATACTGAGGCCTAGATAGACAAATAAATAAATGAAGAGAGAGAGAGAGAGAGAGAGAGAGAGAGAGAGAGAAAAGCGCCTCAAGTGAATGAAAATGAGCGACAATTCTAACTTTATACATTCCTCACACACACACACACACACACACACACACACACACACACACACACACACACACATTATTCATCCTGTCCTAATAAACACTGGAGCCTGCCTTCATTTCACTCATTTTCGACATGTGCTATTTACATCATTCCCACATACAATATGCATCTCCGAATTTGCATGGTGTTGCCTACGGACGGAAGGCATTCATCTTTGCCTGTCTCCGCCTGTTTCTGTCTCGGTCTGCCTGTCTTCGTCTCTTACTGTCTCTGTCTCTCTGTCTCTCTAATCCCGCATTTTTTTCTCACCCGTTCCCAGCAGTCTCTCACTGTCGTTCCCACCTTTTCCTTGCCTTTAATATTCCATCTCTGATATCCCTTTAACCCTCTCATCGTCGGAACAGCTCTAGTATTTATTTCCAGTTCACGCCAGGCGATTTTACTCAGCTGGGAGAGAGCCATGGGAGCCTGAGAGTGCTAATCCCGCCCATTTTTCGCCCATCACGCCGCCCATTCCATAAAGTTTCCACCCATCCTCTGCGGACATAAAGTTGACCTAACGACGCCTTGGACGAGGATATTCTCTCTCTCTCTCTCTCTCTCTCTCTCTCTCTCTCTCTCTGGATCCTGCCTCACCCTACTCTTTTCCTTCTTTTTGCCTATCTCATCCTTACCTACCCTCTCTCTCAGTTTCACTATCCTACCCCATTACTGCCTACTTCACCCTTCCTTCCTCGTTTCAGCTCTGACTCACCTTTTCCTCCCTCTCTCACCTTTCCGACACTATAGCTCATCTTCGCCTCCCTGCCACCCCCTGCCTCTCCATCCCTGTCTTATCTTCAACTTCACGCTGTCACACTCTCATCTCCCTGCCCCCCCCCCAAACCTCATCTTCCCTACCTTACCCTCACCCTACTTCACCCTCCCATTAGTTCACCTCACCTCCTTGCCTCACCTTCCCTGCCTTATCCTTACACTTCCTCACCCTTATCTCCCTGTCTCCCCCTGCCTCAGCCTCCCTGCCTTATCATCACCCTACTTCACCCTCATACTAGCTCACCCTCCCCTCCCTGCCTCACCCTTTCCGTCCAGTCTCACTTTCCCTACCTTACCCTCATCCCACTTCACCCTCACACTACCTCACCCTGCCTGCCTTACCCTCACACTGCCTCACCCTGCCTGCACACGGGTCTGCCTGGTCTGCGGGAGGCCATTAAGTCGGGGCGTATAGTTTGCATGTGAAAGGGTCTGCCCAGTTTCGGACAGGACCAGCCAGCCTACGCAACCTAACGCCATCCAACCATCCATTTAGCCAGCCATTCATCCATCCATCCATTCATCCATCTATTCCATCCATTCATCCATCCATCCATCCACCTCAATCATCTAATTTTCTTTTTTTTACATTTTCGTCCATCAATACATCCTGGCTTTCAACTGTTCTACCTATCAACCAAAACATCCATCTATCCAACCATCCAGCTATCTATACATCTATTTATTCTTCTATCTATCAATCCATTCTTTAAACTTTAATATTCTTTCACCAGTTCACTTACTAAGCCTTGCGAGTATATTATTAAATCTTCCTTACCATTACATTTTCATGACAATCCAGCTAGCCATCAGACCTTCCATGCACTCCACTATCCACCAGACCATCCATCCTTCTACGAGCCCATCCACTAAACGATCCATCCACCAATGCATCCATTCACTCTTCTAAACACACAACCATCCATCCAACCATCCATCCATGCATTTATCCTTTTATCAACTCATCCAGTAAACCATCCATCCACCCTTTCAGTCCCAAATCAATCCACCGAAATATTCACCCATGTTTCCATGCACACAACCATCCCTCCACCTATTCCTTCATCAACTCATCCACTAACCAATGCCCCACATCACTTTGTAAAAATCTTAAACCATCCAACCAGCCATCCAACCTTCCACTCATCATCCTTCCATATTAACTAACCACCCAACCATTCACTCACCCAACCATCCTTCCTATCAACCATCCAGCCACCTAACTATCGAACCATGTCAGCCAGTCACCCAACCATCCTTCATATCAACCATCCAATCAACCATCCACCCAACCATCTCACCAACAATCAACCATCCAACCACCACCCAATCACCCAGACAACATCCATCCAACCACCTAACCTTCCATCCAACCACCCATCCAACCACATATTAAACCATCCATCCGACCATCCAACCATCCATCCGACCATCCAACCATCCATCCTACCATACAGTGGCCCGACAGGTGGCCACTCGAGCCGCCTTTGTCGCCAACGCACCGTCCATACTGAATCACGCCACACAATGCAGCCACATGCCAAGAATTTCTGTCGTATGTACTCTGTCTCGACCATCTGTCTACTATTTCTATCTGTAACTGTGCCATCTGTCTATAATCTCAATCTATTACTATGCCATCTGTCTACTGTCAATTACTGTGCCACCTGTCTACTCTTTCTGTCTATTACTGTGCCATCTGTCAATTATTTCTGTCTATTACTGTGCCATCTGTCTACTGTCAATTACTGTGCCACCTGTCTACTCTTTCTGTCTATTACTGTGCCACCTGTCTACTCTTTCTATCTATTACTATGCCATCTGTCAACTGTTTCTATTACTATGCCATCTGTCTACTATTTCCATTACAATGCCATCTGTCTACTATTTCTATCTATTACTGTGCCATCTGTCTAGAATTTGTGTCTATTATTGTGCCATCTGTCACGCGCTTGTGTTACCTGTCTAGTATGTGTGCCACCTGTCTGGTATTAGTATCATCTGTCGCCTATTTATGTCATTTATCTATTATTTCTGTCTATTACTATGCCATCTGTCGTATAATTCTACCAGCTGCCTAGTATTGGTGCCACCTGTTTCATAACTATGCCAGCTCTATTATTTCTACCTTGCATTTGTGCCATCTGTCATGCATAAACGCCACCTGTCTCCTATGTGCCAACTGTCTAGTATTTGTATCATCTGTCTAGTATTTGTACCATCCGTCTAGGATTTGTACCATCTGCCTAGCATTTGTACCATCTGTCTAGTATTTGTACCATCTGTCTAGTATTTGTGCCATCTGTCTAGTATTTGTGCCATCTGTCTAGTATTTGTGCCATCTGTCTAGTATTTGCGCCATCTGTCTAGTATTTGTGGTATGTCTAGTATTTGTGTCATCTGTCTAGTATTTGTGCCATCTGTCTAGTATTTGTGCCATCTTCTTGTGTCTATGCCATCTGTCTAGTATTTGTACCATCTGTACCATCTGAATAATCTTTTTTTTTTTTTTTTTGGAGATGGCTAGAATGAAATGAAGTACCTACGTCATCGTGAGGAAAAAAAAATTGAAAGTAAAAATATATTACTACAGCATGGCCTATGGATAATAATAATAACAACAACAATAATAATAATAATAGTAATGATAATAATAATAATAATAATAATAATAATAATAATAATAATAATAATAATAATATATAGAATGGGTCAACAGAGGTCACAGTGAGACTCCTAAGCCTACTAGAACACGGCGACCCTTTCTAAGCGTGGGTTAGATTGGTTCTGTTTACCCCTTTCCCTTTATCTGCGTGAATTATGTGGCAGGGAGAGTGCTTGGTCGCCCTCTCCGCCTTCTGCTGCGCTGCGTGGGGGAACTACTCGTAGAGTGACACCGTGTGGAGGAGGGAGAAGGTTTGAGTGGAGGGAAGGTGGAGGAGAGAAAGTGTAAGGGATAAGAGTAATGTGAGGAATGGAAGGAAAGTGATTGGGTATAAGGGAGAGAGGAAGTGCTAAGGAGGGGAAGTATAAGGGAGCGAGGAAGTGTGAGGGAGAGGAGGTAGAAGGGAGAGACGGAGTGTGAGGGCTAGGAAATATAAGGGAGACAGGGAGAAAGGAGGGAGGCAGGATGAGTTGGAGGGAGGGAGTGGGAGTGTGATGGAGGGAGTGGGGAGTGTGACAGATGGGGTGATGATGCGTGGCTGACAACAAAAGCACCAAACATTCACCGAAACTACAACAAACAACCGTCGCTTTACAATCCAAGTCCCTATTTCAGTTTTAGGTATCAGCAGGCTAAGGAGGGAAGAATAAGAATGAGGGAGAAGGGAAATCTCGCAAGGAGGGAGAAAGTGAGGGAGGGCGGGGGAGGAAGGAGGAGTATCAGAGAAGGAGTGTGAGGGAAGGATGGAGAGAAGGAGGGAGGGCGGGATGGAGGAGTGGGAGAATCGGCATGGAGGAAGAGATGGAGGAGGAGTGTAAGGCAGGGGTAACTAACCTAACCCAATCTGGGGACACAGCATAAGTGGAAGTGGGTATCCTGCTCCACCACCAAATCAGAATTAAAGAGGCATAATATTTTCTGTTTATTCTACGATGTCCCGCCTAATTGGGTTAGAGAAAACTAATTTGTTCTAATATTTTCCCCGCCTCAGAATGAAGAAATTGAGTGATTTTTTTTTCCAACGATTTTACTCTACTGGGGTAAAAAGGAAAAATTTAACCTGCTTTCGTAATTTCTTCTACAACTTGCCTGAATTTTTTATCTATATATTTTCGCTGGGTACTTTGATGCTAGTTCTCCACCGCTTGTGTTTGTCCTTCCTCCTGTTTCTGGATTCTCATCTTCTATTCATGGTAGTGGGAAGAAGATGATGATGATGATAAAATGAAAATGCATATGGCAATGTTAATGATGATGACGATAAAGATGAAGGTGAAGATGATGAAGGTACTTAAGATAATGATGATAAATAAGATGATGATGATAATTATGATGATGATGATAATTATGATGATGATAATGTTTTTTACTTTCACTTTTGCACGATTTTCTTTTAGTATTCTTTTCCAGCAAGAACCAGAAGATTTTATATACCTGCGAGTGTGTCATATTAGCCAGGGGGTGGGAATACTGCCACCACTTTCATGATGGGGACAACTTTAGGACAACTTTAGTACTTCCTTCCACCTGACCACAAGCGATTTTATACGAGTAAAATTATTAATCTATACAGGAGAACTGGACTTTAGATATATGATTTTTTTTTATACATAATGGATAAAATATTCATGAACCCATTTTTTTTTTTTTTCATGAGGGGACGTCTTTAGGAAGGGCTCTGTCCGTCCGTCTCTCACTAGCTATTTTCGAATGCAGGGTGCTTCATTCCCGTACTCTTTAGCGACTTTATGGACACCACATCACATTACACCACACCACACCACACCAAACCGCACCGCACCACACCACACCACACCACACTAAACCGCACCGCACCATACCACACCACACCACACCATACCACACCACACCACCACCTTATCACATCACACAGCAGAAAATCCCCCTACCACACCAGCTTGTCACATCACACCACACAAAATCACCCTAACACACCACATCACACAAAATCACCCTACCACACCAAAGGCATTAAAAGAAGGGGCTTGAAGTTCACGCACCCAATACTTTTCACTTGTTCCATGTAAGCTTCTGTGTGTGTGTGTGTGTGTGTGTGTGTGTGTGTGTGTGTGTGTGTGTGTGTGTGTGTGTGTGTGTGTGTGTGTGTGTGTGTGTGTGTGTGTGTGTGTGTGTGTGTGTGTGTGTGTGTGTGTGTGTGTGTGTGTGTGTGTGTGTGTGTGTGTGTGTGTGTGTGTGTGTGTCCATCAGGTCACCATAAAAATAATCCTGGCTCCTCAACTTGGTCATTCCCTCTCCCTTCCTCCCTCCCTTTCCCCTCTCCCCCTCTCTCTCTCTCTCTCGCCTCTTCCCCTCTCCTCCTTCCCTCTCCCCTTCCCCTTCCCACCATACCCCCTCCCCTTCCCACCTCTCCTCCCCCTTCCCTCCCCTCCCTCTCTTCTTGGCTTCGGGGACACTTCCAACTCTCAACTTGTCCCTTGTCCTTTTGTCAGACCCCCCCCTTCTCTCTCTCTCTCTCTCTCTCTCTCTCTCTCTCTCTCTCTCTCTCTCTCTCTCTCTCTCACTCTTTCTCTCTCTCGTCATCTCTTCGCTTTGTCATTCATTTCACTGGGTCCTCTTCTTCCTTTTTTTCTTTTTCTTTTTTTTGTTCGTTTGGGGGCCTTTTTCTTTTAATCTCTCTTTCCTTTTCTTCCTCCTGGCGCCCTCTCTCTCTCTCTCATCACAGCTCCCCCACTCCCACATTATCTCCATCCAAGACAACACACAAAACGCGGCTAAGAAATTCAGAAACTTAGATTAGGGGCGGGCGGAGTTTAACGCAGCCGCCTCGCCAACTTTTAGAAGAACTTTCAATCAAGAAATGAAAATAAGTGTCGGGTTCCAGCAATGAGAAATACTGTTTTAACCCTTTTAGTTCGATGATGCGGTTTTATTCTTGATACGGTGATCTCTTTACTGACTTTCCGCACACGCACGCACGCACTAACACACATGCATGCACGCACACACAAACGTAAACACACACACACATACACACACACACACACACACACACAGAGGTAGAGAGAGAAAGAGAGAGAGAGGACAAGGATGAGCGTAGGAGGACAAGAATGGAGACAGAGGTGAGTGAGGCTGAGTAGGCGAGTGTCTCCTAGTTTGGGTCTAGTTATCTCCTGGTTCATAGGCAAAATATTCATAATTCCACAAACTTACAAATTAATCTTAGCATTGTAAATATTTCCTTTTGCCTCTCTCCTCCCTTCCCCCTAAAAGAAATAACAGTAAAAACAACAATAGTAGCAGCAGTAGTAACAATAATAATAATAATAATAATAATAATAATATTCAATTTAATTCTGGAAACAACACATGGTTAGGTAGAACAGGCGAGTGATTCCCAGTTCGGGTTTGTTTATCTTTCGGTCCCTAAACAGAGCATTCATAATTGCACAAACACACACATTTTCCAACTTGTAAATTAAGCTGCTTATTTTTACCTCCTGCCCGGTTCAAAGCGCATTTTTAATTAGAGAAACATTGGCATTTATTTATGTCCGCCTTGAAAATGCATTATTATTATTACACCAACGTCCAAAATATGAAACATGAATTCTGAAAACATCACTTGACTCTTAATTTTCTGTTAGTTAGTTTCCTTCCCACTTCACTAACGAATTCATTGTTATAGCAACGTAAATATTAATCCTAACGTTTGTACAATAAAACACGAATTCTGTTAGTCATTTAAGCGTAGCAATTATTTCCTACTGTTTTACCCTCTACCCCCATCACTAACGCATTCCATACTACAACTTCCCTATTTATCCTCACGAAATGACAACATATATTTCTAAACCACTGTAATTCCGTTCACCTTTTCCTCGATGAGTGTTTTTCCAATACTACACCATTTTGCATATTAATCCTCACGTTTGTAAAATGAAATTCGAATTCTTTAAATATTTCTGAGTGGCAAAGGGCGGTATTTTAGTACTGTTAGGAAATTTATCAACACTTCTTTCTTACCGATTTATTCTGATTTTGCTCCGTTACTATATTTTTGTGTGTTATTTATGCAATCTATGTCCATACTGAAAAGACATAAGCACACCAGGGGATGATAGTGAGTAGTTTGAAAAATAAATCGTTAAGGTAAAGGTGTTAGGGAGCCTCCTTACCCCATGAGAATACGGTCCTTAAAGCTATACTGTTTACCTAACCCTCATTTCTCTAAAGCCTTCAAAATTACACCAACTTTTATATAAATCACTTAGATGAATTATTATTATTTTTTTTTATTATTATTAATTTGGCTAATTGCACAGGTATTTATTCATCACAGGAGAGATTTTTCGAACTGGAGGGGTTACTATAGATAAAACCTTCATTAGCCTCTTCAGTAATAGAACTCTTTCCAAAAATTGTCCGCTGATACCCGGAATAAAATGCAAAAAAAATCGAGCTGAAAGGAATTATCACATAGGTAACTGTGGCGTCTGGCTATTGATAAACAGACTGACAGATAGACGGACAGACAGGTGGACAGACAGATAGACAGACAGATAGACAGATAGACAGACAGACAGATAGATAGACAGACATATGGAAAACAAGAGGCGAAATTTACAAACAAACAAACACTGGACGCCCCCTACCCAGCCAACCGTGAAGTTCCCCTCATTACTGAATAAAACTTTCCTTTTTTTATATTTTTTTATTTTTCTGCGCCATAATGAATGTTGGGGCTATTTGCATTGTGTTATTTTTGCCCCTGCCTCACTCACTGACAATACAGTAATACACGGCACAAGCTTTTATTCAGTTATTTTTCTTACCGTTACTTTTTGATGCAGAATGACCCCACTTGTACGTAATTATCCAGTTTTACGACGAGAAGTCTATTATTTGGATGCATAAAATCGTCTGGGCATAACAAGAATAACAACAGAAAAATATATATGGCACTGTAGTGAAAGGGATAAAGGAGGTTTTAAAAAAGCCCATTACTAGACCCCGTTATTTTGAGATGGTTAAAAGTGCCTGATGGTGACGTGGAGGAAAGGTAAAGTAAATAAATAAATAAATAAATATAATACTGAAGATTTGTCACACATGCTGTTTCTGACCACTTCATTACGAGGCGTCCCTTCCTAAGATGACCAAAATCGTCTGGAGGAGTCAAGAGTGGAAGACAAGGACGCTTTAAACCCTGCCAGTAAGAGCGACGTCTCTTAAGTAAGATGGGTCGATTGTGGAAAGAAAGACGAAGAAAAACACAATACTGTACTCAAGGTGTTGGTGGATATCCTCTGACGGTACCATGAAATTAATTTTGAAAGCTGGTAATTAAAAAAAAAAAAATGCGTCTCTCCTAAGTAATATGGTAAACAGGTAGAAAGTGAGGGGAAAAAAAATAACTGTACTGAAGTAAAAGGGATAATATTACTACCGACAAACGATTATATTTTGTTAACCCTCCTCTTTCAAATTTCCTGTAACATAATACTTTCAATTATTATTATTATTATTTTGATACAGTCTGATAATATTAGTCAAGCGTTCTGGTAAGGTTAACGAGTATTTAAACATTATTATTATTATTATTATTATTATTATTATTATTATTGTCTTTTTTTCGAGAGAGGCAATTTGTTCTGATCAGCCGGCCTTCCGTAACGCTTTGATCTCTAGGGACTGGGTGGAAAAAAATCAAGCCCTTCAAATGAACTGGTTTAGAGCCATTTACTATAATTTATTCCGCCCCAGGGGATAATTCCAGCTGCAAACATTCTCTCTCTCTCTCTCTCTCTCTCTCTCTCTCTCTCTCCCTCAGTATAAATAGCAGCAGGAGCATTGACTTTTTGTCTATCATTTAATTTCGACGAAGCCTTTTGAGGGCGAATCGTATTTTTTTTTTTTTCGCTATCCTAATGACAGCCCGGGTTCATTAGGAGAGCCTTGACCCCACTCTGCTTGTTGATTTATTATTATTATTATTATTATTAGTAGTAGTAGTAGTAGTAGTAGTAGTAGTAGTAGTATCATTATTATTATTATTATTATTACCGCCATCATTATCATCATAATAACATCATTGTCATCATCATTATCATCATCATCATCATCATCACCATCATCATTATATCATCATCACCAGCATTATCATCATCATCACCCTCAAAGCATCATCATCATCATCATCAATACGATTACTACTACTACTGCTACTACTACTACTACTATTATTATTATTATTATTATTATTATTATTATTATTATTATTAACTGTACCAAACAACTATTGGAAATTAAACAAATCTGGCGATCCAATAATAAACTCAGATGGTGGTACCTTGCGTTCAGGGGACGGCTCAGTCGGTTGGTGTGGGCCTGGGTGTATCAGGAGGAGTAGAAAATGAATAATGAGGAATAGATACTAAAACCTTGACTGAGCCGTCCCTACAAAACACAAGAAACCTCTCTCTCTCTCTCTCTCTCTCTCTCTCTCTCTCTCTCTCTCTCTCTCTCTCACACACACACACACACACACACACACACACACAGGTATAAAGAAGATAAGCAAAAGACGGGGATTTGAAAAGAAAGAATGTTATAAGCACTAAAAGATTTTGGCAAAAGATCGGCATGATAAAAAAACTGCACTTAAGTATACAGTAAATATGAATAAAAGATTTGCAATTCATTTTATTATTATTATTACCCCCGCCAAGGAGGTAATGTTTTATCCCGCGTTGGTTTGCTTGTCTGTTTGTCCGTCTGTCTGTTAGCAGGATTACTCAAAAAGTTATGAACGGATTTTGAAGAAATTTTGTGGAGTGGTGGATCATGGGTCAGGGAATAAAGGATTAAATTTTGGGCCGGATCCGGATTTGAATCCGGTGTGACCCGCACAGTTTCTCCAAAAGTTCTCAATTAATTTCAATGAAATTTTGTGGAAAGGTGAGCCAAGGACCATGAAAGAATTGATTAAACTTGGGGGAGGATCCGGATTCGGATCCTTTTTAATGGTAGTGGCATTGGCGGTGGTATGCGCTCTCTCAGCGCTATATAATTATTATTATTATTATTATCATTATTATTATTATTATTGTTTTGGTCAGGTCAGGTTAATTTATGTACAAAGGGTTGATGATGATGAGAATGAGGACGCTGATGCTGGTCATGATGATGACGTTTAATATTGTTCCCTTGCAATGGACGATATAACTCTCCTTGCAATGGACGATATAACTCTCCGACAAGTGTGTGACAAGCGCTATCAAAAAAGAAAAATGGAAAGAATATATGCAGATAAATTTGCTTGAGGTGGAGCCAGAATATCGACTGTCTTGAATTTTGAGTTAATGTTTGTGTGGCCATTTTCACTGGGAATGCTGCTGATAGTTTTCCCAATATCATGTTTTAATTTTATGCTTCCTCTTGATTTATTTTTTGGGTCTTACATCATCCTATCACTTTGGTGGGAAATGGAGTTGGGATGGTGATGATGATGATGGTGATGATGATGATGATGATGATGATGATGATGACGATGATGATGATGATGATAACAGACAAGCGATTAATAAAGAGATAAATAGACTAAACAATGAGAGAGAGAGAGAGAGAGAGAGAGAGAGAGAGAGAGAGAGAGAGAGAGAGAGAGAGAGAGAAAGCAGCGAAGGTGGATAATCCTACATGAAGACTGAGGCATCGTAACTCTTAATAACAGAGGCTCATTAAAAAGTTTGGGCAATTTTTTTAAAAGTCGATTTTAAAGGGCTGAAAATGGTGTGGGGGGGGGGAAATTGTAGTGGTATAGGATGGGGTGATCTGTGACGTTAAAGTTGTATTTGATGTATGTTCTGTAGTGTGGTGGTGTGGAAATCGTGCTTCTTGTCTGCGGTGGTGGTGGTGTTAGTGGTGTGGGTTATGGACATGGAATCTGTGGAGTCTGTGGTGCTGAAGTGGTGTTTATATTGTGTTATCTGTGGTGTATGGTGGTGATAGTGGTGTGTGTGGTGGTGATGGTGATGTTTATGGTGGTGCAAGTGGTGGTGATGGTGAAGTGTGGTGGTGATAGTGGTGTGTGGTGGTGATGGTGATGTTTATGGTGGTGCTAATGATGTGAGTGGTGGTGATGATGATGTGTGGTGGTGATAGTGGTGTGTGGTGGTGATAGTGGTGTGTGGTGGTGACAGTGATATGGTGGTGAGGTGATCATGGGGTGGTGAGAAAGGTGTATCAGAATCCTGTACCTGGACTCACAAATCACCTTCCAATTAAGTCACCTGTTGAGACCTTGATCCGTATTTTGCAGGATAGACAACGTAATGAGGGTACAGAATTTTCCCACGTATCTAGTTCCTCCTGGGGCAAGAAATCTTAGCTACGAGAGGGAATATATCGTAAGTTTACAAAGAGCATCCAGACCAAGGTGAAAAAGTGTCCGAAGGTCCAATATAACATACTGTAGCTTTTAACTCCTCTACAATCGCTCACTCGGCATCGACAAAAGCATCGGGTAATATTGAAGCTTTCTGGAATGGAGTGACACATGGCTGCAGCGCTGAAATGTGGGCCTGGTGAACAGTATTGCATTTTTTTTTTTTTTCTGAGGGGAGTGAACGGTATTGCTTTTATTTAGTGAACAGTATAGTCCCCCCACTTTTTTGCCCCATCCCCTGTTTTTTTTAGCAGGTGTTGTTGTTGGATAGTCGAAGTCAAGATATGATTCAGCACAAGTAACAGTAAAGCAAATAAATAATATGATGCATGTTCTGAGGAAGGAAAGCTCTGTAACCTCTACTTTTCTTAATTCTCTTGTAAGGATGAAGACTGTGTTGATTTATTGTGAGGACCTTTTGTGAGGATGATGAGTATAAGGTATAGAGAAAAACAGATGGTGAGTGGAAAATAATGTGGCGATTACACAGTGATAAAAAAACAGTGAAACTCCTCCATACCTAGAGTAGTGAGGGTGATGACACAGTGGTGAAGGTGATGAGTATAATAATGGAAAGGTGATGGGATAAGGTGACCGTCTGCGACAAAAACAGAAAAAAATCAATGGTTGTGGTGATTAGAAAAAAAAAAATGATAAAAGACACTGAAACCTCCATACCTACAGTGGTGAAGATGATGACGCACTAGTAGGGCTGGTGACAAGTGGTGATGATAACGGCGAGCACAATGCATGATACAGAAGTGATAAGCGTCGCCACCTTACCTATAGTGGTGAGGGTGATGACGCAGTAGTAGAAGGAGTCGAAGTAGGACCACCTCTCGTAGCGTGAGAAGACTGCGGCGCCCGAGGTGATGGTGATGGTGGAGAGAGTCGTCACCACCATGATGAGGTCGATCTCTGTCGCGTCCGTATCCCGGCACTGCGTGGAGGAGAAACGGTGGAGTCAGTGGTGGGGAATAGGGGAGAAGGGTGGAGATGGTAGGGGGAATAGTGGAGCTGGTGTGGGAGTCATACTGTTTGGTGGGGGGAGAAGTGGAGAAGGGGAGGATGAGGTGGAGGTTAGTGGTGGGGATGATGAGAGTGGTGAGGGAAGAAAAAGTGACGAGGTGATCTGGTGGGGTGGTGAAGTTGTGGAGTTAGTGGCTGGGTGGTGAAGTGGCTTGTTAGTGATGGAGAGGTGAAAGAATGATGGTTTCTCGATTAACCCTTAAGTCTTTCAGCCCCACACGTCTCTCCTATGATGAATACAAATCGTTTAGCGTTAGTCACCCCTAAAGAAAAAAACAAAAAATATGCCCTACGATGCGTTACTCTACCTATCGAGAGACAAGCTGCATTCCACTGAAGGAAATGGGGGATAATTTTGCGTTAACTCAAATCCATTACATTTCAGCACCGAAACTAGCAAGTAAAAGGACACAGACAACATATCACATGGCAGTTTATATGTTATACCTAAAATAACTGATACGCAACGCGGCGCATTAACATCCTACTAAGAAAAGTACAGATGAACCTAAAAGGGCAGGTGAGATTTGCTGGACTTATCCAAACATAAATCCTCTGATATTTTTAGCTACTCACGCAAAGTAAATAAATAAATAACTAAAATCATTAAAATAAATGCATGAATAAACAGATATATAAATAAATAAAATCAACATCAGCATTCAGTCCGATACAATACCCACGTGGTGCTGGAGACTGCACTACCACGGCCTACAAGCAAGAGGGGTGAGTGACAGGCCCACGCCCCTGATGGCGCTACAATAAAAAAAATAAATAATAATAATAATAATAATCGCCTCTTAGAGAATCGAATCGCTGCGGGTACACCAACATGACCTTCACCCCGACCGCCAGGCGATTCAGGAAAAGGGCTGGGGAATCCTGGCCAAACCAACTTTGGGAATGAGGTGATTTTGTGAGGTGGGTTGGAATGTGACAGGCGACGAGATCTGGCAACACTGTGTCCTATTAACTGGTGTGTTCTAGTAATTGGTGTCTTCTTGCAACTGGTGAGTCCTCCTAGCAACTGTTTAATGTCCTGGCAATGAAGCGTCCTTACAGATAATTAGGCTAATATGTCCTACCAGCCTGAGTATCCTAGCAACTGATGTGCCCATGCCTCCTAAAGTACTGACGTCTCGCTCATAAGTCCTAGCAACTGGTGTCCTCCTAGCAACTAACATCCCTCCAAAGTGTCCTAGCAACTGACAGCTCTCCCGTATCCTAGCAACTAAGGCCTCTCGATGGTTCCTAGCAACTAACATCCCTCCAATGTGTCCTAGCAACAAACGACTCCCCAAGCGTCCTAGTAACTTCCGATTCCCAGTGTGTCCTAGCAACTGACGTGCCCTCCTATCAACTGACGTCCCTCCAATGTGTCCTAGCAACTAAGGCGAGGTAATTGGGCAGCTTGCGTCGGATCCCAGCCACCTTGGAAGTTAATTAATTGGACTTCCTGTGCCTCGCTGCAGTTTGATGACAGATTTACTTCCTCCTCCTCCTCTTCCTCCTCCTACTCATTCTTCTTCTTCTTCTTCTTCCTCCTCCTCCTCCTCATTCTTCTTTTTCCTCTTCTTCTTCTTCTTCTTCCTCTTCTCTTCCTCCTCTTCTCCTCCTCCTCCGTCTTGGAATGTGTCTTGTTTCCCTTCCCATCACAATCTCCCTTCTCCTTTTCCTTCACTCTCATTCTCCCTTCTCACTCCCCCATCACTTCCTTCCTTCCTTCCTTCCGCTCTCTCTCTCTCTCTCTCTCTCTCTCTCTTCTTCCCCTTCCCCTTCCTCCCCTCCCACTTCCCATTCATTTCTTCCCTCCTTGTTGTCTCTTTCTCTCTCTCCTCCCTTCCCACTCCCCCTTTCATTGCCATCTTGTTGTCTCTTTTCCTTCATTTCATCGTGTTCTGTGTTCACCTATTGTTTAGTGTGTTCAAGTGGTATATATACTGTGCTCTGTATTCACCTAATGTGTTCAGTATGCTTGGTGTATTTGCTTAGTGTGTTCATCTGGCTCTGTGCTGTGTTCAAATAGCATCTTTGTCGTGTTCTGTGCTCGTCCAGGGTTCACGGTGTTCATGTAGAGTGTGGTAGGTGGCGTGTTCTCACTATACTGCCACTGTGTGTGTTTGTCTGAATACATATTGCCTCTGTGTGTGTGTGTGTGTGTGTGTGTGTGTGTGTGTGTGTGTGTGTGTGTGTGTGTGTGTGTGTGTGTGTGTGTGTGTGGTGACAGCAGAGTTCATGTGTATGTAAATGTTTCGGAAGCACTAGTTTTTTAGATGTGTGTGTGTGTGTGTGTGTGTGTGTGTGTGTGTGTGTGTGTGTGTGTGTGTGTGTGTGTGTGTGTGTGTGTGTGTGTGTGTGTGTGTGTGTGTGTGTGTGTTGCAATACTGTTTATCAGGAAAGGCGAGGCTTCAAGAGAGATTTAAGAACAACCAACATTTCCACGATACAACCATTTAACAGAAGAAAAAGGAAAATACTTTGAGACGCCCCTAGTGTTCTGAGGGAGGAAATGACCAACGTTCCATTACCACGGAGTTTGCGGTAATGACCCGTCTTCTCATTGTCACTGAACTCTTCGTCGTAAGTACCTCTCAACAGCGTCAAGTGGACGAAACTGATATAAAGGTGAAATAACAGGAAAAGCTACGTACATTATTTCTGAAACGTTCTGGAGATGAGCGATTTATTTTGTACACTACTCTTCTCACGTATTTTATTTCTATTTGTTTCATACTGACAACGTTTACATCGATAATACTGCATGGAGATTCCTGGTACTAAAATTTCATGGGCAAAATAAATCGCTATGGAGAAGGTGTAAAGAAATCTTCCGAGAGACTCCACGCTTAACAGGGAAAATGACGAGGAACCTCAGACCACTCATTTAGCGACTGAGGCATGGGGGGGGGGGGAGGTGAGCGATGAGAGGAAGGAAAATGAGAGGAGAGGAATGGAGAGGAGGTATGGGCAAGTGGGGAAAAGGAGGAAAGACGGGGAAGGGGAAAGGGACGAGAGGAATGGGGCGTGGGGAGGGAGAAGGGGAAGAGAGGAAACGTGAATATGGAAATGGTAAGGGAAGACAAGGAGGAAAAATGACGAGGAAGGTATGCGGGAGAAAGACAAATGCGGAGGGGGGGGAGGGCAAGTTATTCTTTCCTGGTTTTGTGGGACAACAATAGGACTCGCTGCATAGGAAAGGCCCGAGTCATGTGGGGTATGCACTTCACGTTCATCACACAGACACACACACACACACACACACACACACGTACAGTACACAAACACACATATGGACAATGATCACTCTACAGGCATGCTAACTAGGCTGGCTCTCTCTCTCTCTCTCTCTCTCTCTCTCTCTCTCTCTCTCTCTCTCTCTCTCTCTCTCTCCAAACGCAATAACACAGTAAAAACAATACCCCTTAGCCTCCCTCCTCCCCAGCGACCTCATCTCCCCACTACTCTTACCAGCACCCCTCACATAGCCCTACCCCTTCACCCTCCCCTCCACCCCCTCTCCCTACCTCTCCCCCTCCACACACCTCATCCACCTGTCCCCTCCCCTTCAGTCCCCCTTCTCCCCACCCCTCTCCCCCCCTAACCAAGAGCCAAGGGGGACTTTGCTAATAACGAAGAAAAGGTTGCAAAATCTGTCTCGCTATTTTTCTTATACTGAACCCTACCTTCCTTCCTTCCTTTCTATCTTCCTTCCTTCCTTCCTTCCTTTCTTTCTTTCTTTCTCTCTTTCTCTTCCTTCCTTCCTTCCTCGGATACTGACAGGGATTTTAATCTGAACGCGATATTCATTAATGTTTATACTCATCGTCATCATCATTCTCATCTTATGAGAGAGAGAGAGAGAGAGAGAGAGAGAGAGAGAGAGAGAGAGAGAGAGAGAGAGAGAGAGAGAATTACATAGTTACATAGATACACAGACCACACAGACCTTACGGTCCCTACGAGGTGGTCCGGCCTTAATACTAATATGCCTTAATACTAATACAGTGCATAGGAGCAGGAGAAAAGGATAGCACAGCAGAAGGCTCTCTCCCCCACCCTCCAGACCCTCCGGCATTTGTCGTACAGGAAACAAGAGAGGAAGTAATACCTTGCAGGAATGAAAAACCTGAAGGAATTTTATAGGATCGGCAGAAAGTAGAATAATATGGAAAAGGAAAATTTGGGCAAACAGCCACATACTTACTCTACGCATGCAATTTTTTTAATGGTTTTTTTTTTAATATAAAAAGATGAAATGAAAGTTTATCTATTATATATATCCTAAAATATTGTGTGTGTCTAATAGACAGATGAATGCAGACGCGAATATGCAATAATTGCTCCATCCTACCTAAACGATACCAATTGCGTCGAGATACATGTCCAGTCTCTTTTTAAATATATTTATGGTACCACTCTCAATCACATTCCCAGGGAGTTTATTCCATTCGCTAACAAAAGAGAGAGAGAGAAAGAGAGAGAGAGAGAGAGAGAGAGAGCTGAGCTAAGAGGATGTGGAAAAAGAACACTAATAAAAACCTAGAAAGCATAACAGCAAAAAAGAAAAAAAAAAAGGGGGAAAATATACAACCTGAAAAAACAAAGGAAATGAGGAGGAAAAATGAAAGCCATTTTGGAGACGAAATGAGAAAATGAAAGTGGAAAAAATGGTGCTGAGAGAGAGAGAGAGAGAGAGAGAGAGAGAGAGAAAATATTAAGAGCCTGGACTAAGGGGGATTTGAATATAAAATGGATGGGAATGAAGCAATGAGAAGGAGAGAGAGTGGGGGAGAGTGAGGGGGAGGGGGAGAGAGGGAAGGCAAATGGAGAGAGGAAGGAAGACTGGAAAACAGAGGGGGGAGAAGAAGAGGAGAGGGAAAGAAATATGGCGTGAAGTGAATGGGAGGAAGAGAAAGAGGAGGGGAAAGAGGAGGGAAAGTGGAAAGAGGAGAGAGGGATTAACGTGGAAAATGAAAAGGAGAGAGAGGAGAGTAAAACAATAATAATATTACAGAGAGAGAGAGAGAGAGAGAGAGAGAGAGAGAGAGAGAGAGAGAGAGAGAGAGAGAGTACAGTACAGAAAGGAGCAAGTGAGTGGGGAGAGGAAGGACAGAGGAGTGAAAGAAGAGAGGGGTGTGGATGGGGGAAGGTGAGAGGTGTAAGAGAGGAGGGAGAAAAATGAGTGAGAAGAAGCAGCCGAGTGGAGTGAGGGGGAAATGAGAGGGACGTGAATTAAGAGATGAATATATTGCAAGTTCTGAGAAGGGGGATGATAGGGGGAGACAAGAGGAGTTGGACAGGGGTGAGAGGGGTGAGAAAACAGGCGTATAAGCTTAGAGAGAGGGATGTGAGAGGGGATGTGAGAGGGGAGGGGAGAGAGAGGCCATCCATCAATGTCCCCGCTCCAATATATTACCACCACCACTACCACACATGACACACTGCACGAGGGTCAGAGGGAAAGAGGGAAAGTGGTGAAAGGAAGGGGGAGACGAAGGGAACAAGGGAGGTAAGAAGGGGAGAGAAGTCTGAAGGGTTGGATGCTGGGCGAGAGGGAGGGATAGGGAGGAAGAGAGGAGAGGGAGAGGAGTGGAGGGAAGAGAGAGAGACTGGAGGGAAATAGGTGAGGTAGGGAGGGCGTTGAGAAGGTATTTAAGGCGTAATGAGGAAAAGGAAAAACATGATGAACGATAAAACAGAGAGAGAGAGAGAGAGAGAGAGAGAATGAATGATTAGGGAAAATGGGAAGGAAATAGGGGGAGGGAAAACAGAGACAAGGGGAACAGTTGAAGAGGACATACGAATTTTAAATGGAAGGGGCAAAGGGGCAAAGAAAGGAAAACAGGATCTTTAATTACGGAAAAAGGAGAGGGGGAGTTGGGCAGGAGGTAGAATGAGTGGGCAAGTTCAGCAGGAAAGGAGAATGAGAAAAGGACAGAAAGAGAGCTGACATGTACGAAGGAGAAACGAGAGCAAGTCACGGAAAAAGAAGTTGGGGGGCGAGGAAGAGTGGGGGAGAAAAGGTGGTGAAAAGGGGGCTGGAGGGAGGAAAGGTAGGGAATAAAGAGGGAGAAGGCAGGGGACGTAGGGAGGAAAGATAGAAAGACAAAAGAACTGGGGAGGAAGAGAATGAGGACGTGCAATGGGAAGATCGGGGTGAGAAAAGAGACTGGGAAATGGAGAGTGTAACAAAGGGAGCAAAGTGTTCATAGGGAGCGAAAGTGTGAAAGGGAGAAAAAAAGAGAGTAAAGGTAGGGGGGCCGTGGAGTGAGAGATGAAGGTGAGGGTGAAGGAGGAATGAGGGAGTGAAAGATGAAGAGAGCAGGGGGAGAGGAGAGGAGAGGTGTGAGGGAGGTGTATATTACCACACCTCATATATCACACACACACACACACACACACACACACACACACACACACACACAAACAAACACACACACACACACACACACACTTCGCTTCAGGCATAAAGAAATCGAGTCCAATTAGGGTACAACAATTTCATGTATAATTAGAGGCAATCAGAGTGAGGCATTGTAATTACTGTAACTCTTTCGCTTCAGTAAAATCAGGCAAGTTATATTTCGAGTAATATCAGATGCTTTGTTCGGCTGAGAGAAATCTTGGTAGACAAATGATAAGAAATTTGTAAATTAATGGAAACTTAATTTAAAAAGTAAACAAATTAAAAAACCATCAGACAGACAGATAGGTAGATATATTTAGATACAAAAATAGATTGACAGAAATATAGACAATGAGACAGATAGATAGATAGATAGATAAATATAATAGGATATCGACAGGCACAGAGACAGAGTGATGGAGAGAGAGAGAGAGAGAGTCGTGGCCAACTTTCTATACACGAGGGGGATTGCAGGTATATGGAGAAGAGAATTAAATGGGGATGGACAGGCGAGGAAGCGAGGCGATGCAAGGAGGGGAGAAGAGGTTGTGGGAGGAGGAGGGAAAGTAATGGGGGAGGAGGGGAGGTAATGGGGGAGGAGGGGAAGTAAGACAGGGAGATGGGGAGTTAATGGGAGGGGAGGCGAATGAGATGGGAGGAGGGAGAGGAGATGCAGTGGAAATGGTCGAGGTGACAGTTTCAAACAACACTTAAAACAGTTGGTAAAGGGTCAGGGTAGAAGGGCGTTATTCTCTCTCTCTCTCTCTCTCTCTCTCTCTCTCTAATACCGCCCTCCCTCATCATTTAACCCCTCCACCCCTCACCCATCTTCTCCCCTCTCAGTCTTTCCTACATCCTTTCCTGAATCCTTAACGAGCGATAAAGAGAGGGAGATGGGAGAGAGGCGACGACGACAACGATGATGATGATATTGATGATGATGATGATGATGATGATGATGATGATGATGATGATGATGATGATGATGATGACGACGACGACGACGATGATGATGATGATGATGATGATGATGATGATGTACAAAAGGGATGAAATAAATAAGGGATGAGCGAAGGATGTTTATGATCGTGGTGGTGGTGGTAGTGGTGAAGAGGGAGTAGGGAAGACGGAAGAAGAGGGAGGGGGAGAGGAGAAAGAATTACGGAAGAAGAGAAGAAGAAAGAGGTCAAGGAGAGGGAAGCAGATTTTAAAGAAAGGAGAGGGGGAGATGGGGAGTCGAGATAGGGAGTGGTTAGAAGTAAGGGAGGAAAGGAGGATAAAGAATTGGAGGAGGAGAGGAAATGGAAGGAGAGAAGAGAAAGGAAGAAGGAGGGGAAAGAGACGAAGATGCAAAGAAGATTCAATGAGGGGGAGATGGGAGAGGAGAGGTAGGGAAGGAAGTGAGGGATGAGAAAGGAGGAAGATTTAAGAGAGAATAAGGGAGGAGGTAAGAAGGGAAAGAGAGGAAAGACGGGAAAGATAGAGGGGAAGAAAGAGGGTTAAAATGAGGGGAGGGAATCGGGAGGGGAAGAGAGGGGAGGGTGTAGGTGAGAGGCAGGAGGGAAATTAAACAGAGAGGAACATAAGATAGAAAAGGATATGAGGGTCAAATAGAAGAGGGAAATTGCGAAAAGGGGTTAAGATGAGGGCCGGAGGGGGAGGAGGGGAGGGAGGGAGGAAAGGAGAAAGGTGAGGGAAGCGAGGAGGAAGGGTAGGGGAGGGGGAGGAATAGAGAGAGAGGAAGACGAAGACGGACAGAGAGAGAGAAGGACAAGGAAAGGAGGAGAAAACAGGGCATACAGGAGAGAAGGGAAAAGGAAGGACAAGAGGGCTAAAATGAGGGGACAGGGGAAGAACACGGGAGGGGAGGAACGGGGAAGGGGAGAGGGAAGGAAGAGGAAGGGGAGAGGGGAGGAAGGGGAGAGGGGAGGGGAAGGGGAAGCAGAAGGGGGAGGCGTAAGGGTTGAGCTAATGTCTGGGGAACTTCAAAACTAAGTAACATTTTTTTCTACCCCAGATTAAATTGCCAAACTTGAGAGCCATCTTTCAAAACCTGGAGCCCGGCCAGTAAATTATGGACGGTAGGAGGGAGGGAGGGAGGAAAGGAGAGAAGGAAGGAGGGAGGAAAAGGGGAAAGAAGGAAGGGGAGACGGAGAGGAGGATAGATAAAAGCGCGCGATTAAGAGAGGGGTATTCGGCAGAAAATAAAAGAAAAGGAAGGAGAAAGAGAAGGGAGAGAAGGAAGGGGGGAAAGATGTGAGAAAGGAGGGGAAAGGGTGAGAGAAAGGAGGGAAGGAGAGAAAAAATCGAGAGGAAAAGAGAAGGAGAAGCCAGCGAAGGAAACTGATAAACAGAAAAGGAGGGAAAATGGAAGGAAGAATGAAGGAAAGCGAGGAAGGAAGGAAGGGAGGGGATAAGGAGAGAGGGTGAAGAGATGATGAGAAGGGCTTAAAAATAAAAAAAAAAAAAAAAAAAAAAAAAAAAAAAAAAAAATATAGAGACGGAAGGAGGGAAATGAAGCAGGAAGAACGGACGGACGAATGGAATGAAGGAAGGGAAAAGGAAGAAGGGGACGCATGCATGGAGGGAAGGAAGGCAGAATGAAAGAACGGAGGGACAAAAGGAAGGAAGAACAGGAAAAAAGGGAGAAAGGGATGAAAGGAGAGAGGGAATGACGAGAGGGAGGAAGATGGTAATGAACGAATAAATGAATGAATAAATGAATGAAGGAAGGAAGGACGGTTGAGCCATGGACCCAGGTTGATATTGCATTTACTGTATTACTTAAAATTAACCCTAAAAGGCCTATTTAATGCAATTTCAACGGCCACCCCATGTAGCCTATCGATCTACCTATCTATCTACAACGGGACATCCTATCTATCTATCCATCTATCTACATTTATGTCTATTTGTCTGCCTGTCTACTAATCCATCTATCGATCTGTCTGCCTGTTTATCAATCTACCTGCATCTTTTTATCTATCTAATGACTCTTCCATAAATAATATCCCCTCCTCTTCTCCTTCCTGTTCATCCTTCCTTCCTTCCTCCCTCTTTTCCCCTTACTCACTGAATATTTTTCCCTCCCTTCTTCCTCCTTCTCCCTTTTTTTCGTTTCCTTCCTTCATTTTTCTCTCCTCCCCCTTTCTTAACAGCTCTTCTTTCTACCACCCTCACACCATCTTTCCTCCACCCTCCCTTCCTCTTTCCTCAGTACCTCCTTCCTTTCTCCTCTCCTTTTCCTCATCCATCCATCCTTCCTTCCTTCTTCCTTTCTCCCTCCTTTTCTCCCTCCCTTCATTCATTCATTTCCTCCTGCTTTCCCATCCTTTCCTTCATTCCCGTTTCTCCCTCCCTTTCTCCTTTCCTCTAACCTTTCCTTCCTTTTCCCAACCTCCCTCCCTTCCTTCCTGTCTTCCTCCCTCTCTCCCTTCCTTTCTTCCTGCATCCTCCTCCCTTTCTCCCTCTTTCAATCCTTCCTTTCTTCCTGCATCCCCCTCCCTTTCTCTCTCCCTCTCTCCCTACCTTCCACTCTTCCTGTCCCCCCCCCCTTTCTCTCTCCCTCTCTCTCTACCCTCCTTTCTTCTTCCTTCCCCTTCCTTCCTCCCTCCCTCCCTCCTAGGCCCAGGGACATCCAAACGTGCAATTTTTTCACCAGAAGTTAAGCCTTAATTATCATGTGGCGAAAAAATACCTAAGTAACCCCCGCCTCTCTCTCTCTCTCTCTCTCTCTCTCTCATTCCGCTGCTGTTCCATGTTCCCCTTCCTCTTCTTTCTGTAACTCTTCTTTCCTTCCTCCCTCCCTCTTTCCCCTCTTCCTTCCCTCCTGCCTTTTCATTCCTTCTCCCTCTCCTTTCCTTTCCTTCCTTCCTTTTCGTCTCCTTGTAACTCTCCTTCCCTTCCCTCTTCCTTCCTCCTCTCCTTCCCTTCCCTCTTCCTTCCTCCTCTCCTTCCCTTCCCTCTTCCTTCCTCCTCTCCTTCCCTTCCCTCTTCCTTCCTCCTCTCCTTCCCTGTCCTCTCTCAGTCTTTCCCTCTCCTTTTTTTTTTTGGTCTTACTTCCTTCCCCCTCACACTTAATTCTCTCCCTTTCCTGTTTGCTCAACCCATCTTCCTCTTTTTCTTTCTCCCTCCTTTCCTCCTTCTCTCTCTCTCTCTCTCTCTCCCCAGGGACATCCAAAAGTGTAGCCCTTTCACGAGAACTTGACCTTAATTATCAAATGACGTAAAAATCAGGGGCCAGACACCCGAGCAGGCTATTAATACTGCCCGGCGAGTCACTCCAGAGGTGGGGAGGTGGAGGGGAGGGATGAGGGAGAGGGGGAAGGGGGTGAGGGAAGTGGAGGACCGAGAGGAGGGAAGCTAGTTTCACAATTTTCCACAGTTTGCTTTTACCTTTTTTTTTTTTTTTTTCACTTTCTGTTTGTCTTTTTCTCTCTTTTTTTTTTTACTTTAATTTTCTCTGATCTGTTTTTTTTATCTGGTCTCTCTCTCTCTCTCTCTCTCTCTCTCTCTTTTTATCTGCTCTCTCTCTCTCTCTCTCTCTCTCTCTCTCTCTCTCTCTCTCTCTCTCTCTCTCTCTCTTTTTATCTGCTCTCTCTCTCTCTCTCTCTCTCTCTCTCTCTCTCTCTCTCTCTCTCTTCTACCTTTATATACCGGTATTTGTTAAGGTCAGATCAACAAGACCCACAACCCCACCACAACAACATCCCACAACACCACCACAACAACATCCCACAACACCACCACAACAGAATGCCACATCCCCATCACAACAAAATCTCCCACAACCCCACCACAACATCCCACAACCCCACCACAACAGCATCCCACAACCCCACCACAACATCCCACAACCCCACCACAACATCCCACAACCCCACCACAACAGCATCCCACAACCCCACCACAACATCCCACAACCCCATCACAACAACATCCCACAACCCCACTAAATCCCACAACCCCACCACAACAACATCTCACAACCCCACCACCAAATCCCACAACCCCATCACAACAACATCTCACAACCCCACCACCAAATCCCACAACCCCACCACAACAACATCACACAACCCTACCACAACATCCCACAGCCCCGCCACCACCCACCTTCAGGAGTTTCTTGATCTGTCTTATAGCGATGGATGACACTTTGTTAAGACGCTCGCCGATGGAGTGAAAGAGCACGAGGCAGAGGGGGATGCCCACCATGGCGTAAAGAATAGTGAACACCTTGCCCGATACGGTGTTGGGCGTGGAGTGACCGTAGCCTGGGGAGAAAGGAAAAAGAAAATGAGTAAGGACGTAGGTAAATATAAAGACACGTATCGATAAATTACCAGTAAAAATATTAAGTCATCACATCATTATCATCGTCATCATCATCACCATCAGAACCGGTAGCAGCGGCAGCAGCAACATCATAAAAATAAACCAATAAGGAAATAGGTAAATAAAAAGATACTCAAAAAAATAAATCCTCAGAAAAAGTATCATTATCATTATCATCATCATCATCAGAATCGGTCGCAGCAACATCATCAGCAACATAAAAACAAATAAGTAACAATATAGGTGAACACAAAGCTATACACGCATCAATAAATCACCTGTAAAAGTGTTAGCGTCATCACTATCATCATCATCATCACTATCATCATCATCATCATCATCATATTTCGCAACTGTTCTGACTTAGGTACCCATGTTTATTGCTTTTAGTATGATGGCGGCGTTTTTTTTTATTTCTTTTCCTTCCCTCCAACGCTTCTGTTCTGCCTATGAGTTAAGAGCAATTTTCATCAGCCCTCCTAAGCATCATGACTCCTCTTCATTCTATTCATTCTACCTCACGACTATTTTATTCCGCTTAGGAGAGACTTTAATTATCTACCTATCTATCTAATCTATCTATCTATCTATCTACTTATATCTAACTGACTGTCTACCCTAGCCTTACTGATGCTCCCTTGGCCTAATGTCAGAGTGTTGTTGCAGAGGTACAAACGAGAGAGATGCAATGTGTATTAAGTGATCCACCCTGCAGGCATACAGTCGTCTCTAAGTGAACAGGATAGAGTAGTGTAGTGTAGTGTAGTGTAGTGTAGTGTAGTGTAGTGTGGTGTGGTGTGGTGTGGTGTGGTGTGGTGTGGTGTAGTGTAGTGTAGTGTAGTGGTGTGGTGTGGTGTAGCAACGTCAACGGCCTGAAGGGCTAAAATGCTATACTCTTTGTGTGTTAAGTTACGTTTTGAGATGATACAGAGAACCCCAGAGAGAACGCCTTTGTATTGGGTACGTTATGGACTGTGCTCTCTCTCTCTCTCTCTCTCTCTCTCTCTCTCTCTTACACACACATATATTTAGCCTTCTTACACATACAACCTACACCAACACAGTCACGCTCACTGACACTTACACATATGCTCTCTCTCTCTCTCTCTCTCTCTCTCTCTCTCTCTCTCTCTCTCTCTCCTACACACACATACATATATTTAGCCTTCTTACACATACAACCTACACCAACACAGTCACACACACTGACACTTACACATGCTCTGTCTTTCTGTCTGTCTCTGTCTGTCTGTCTCTCTCTCTCACACACACACACACACACACACACACACACACACACACACACACACACACACACACAACAACCCCATCAAGCCACGACCCCTTGTAAAGACCCCGAGAGATGTCCCCCACTAATCCGTCTTTAATTTGGCTTAGTTGCCCCCACTCAGCAGGGGTCAAGTACAGGGGATGGTTGAAGGGGGGAGGGGGTCGAAGGGGGATAGGGGTGGGGGGGACTTGCTGGACGAGTGTACCAATGACTCTACACTTCCACGTCGTACCCTGATATGCTCCAAACTCTACTTTTGTTTGTTTGTGCACTGTTTGGTAGACTAATTTCCACACTCTCCTTCCGGTCCTCTACTTCCTCGTTTTTTTCTCACTAACTCTCCTTGTTCCATTGCCTTTCTTCTTTCCTGTGACCCTCCCCTTCTTCGTCGCACCCTGATGTTTGTTTACCTGTGCACGGTTCGGTAGACTAATTTCCACATTATACTTTCGTTCCTCTACTTGTACATTTTAATCTGCTATTTTCTATCCTTGTTTCACTAGCTTTCCCTCTTCCCTGTGTCTCTCCATTTCCTCGTTGTACACTTTAACACCTGGACACCTGAGTTTTATGTGTACTCAGTCTGGTACAATATCACACTCTCTTCTTCCATTTTCCTTATCTGTCTTCCTATTTCTCCTTAACTATTTCTTTATTTTACTGTCCATTTCCTAGTCGTACCCTGAACGCCTGGAACTCGACTTTTGTTTATAATATTACGATCATTTTGAAGAGGGTGGGTGAGGGGTAATTTCGGTCTGTCCTGTCCTTCATTTAAAAAATAAATAAAAATAAATAAATAAGACAGAGATTTCTAGAATTATTAATTTATCCAAGCACATAAGCTGGTTCAAGTGTAAAATGTCTACAATAAATATCCTTACTTTTTCATCTTTACATTAAGAAAGTGTGAATGAAAATTTTAGAATATTCTCCAGTAACCATGTAATTACGTGTATGCCTCCTTTTTCTGGCAGGACAGTAGAAAGACGGAAATATATATACTAAATACACTGTGCACTGAGAGAGAGAGAGAGAGAGAGAGAGAGAGAGAGAGAGAGAGAGAGAGAGAGAGAGAGAGAGAGAGAATATAGCAAAATCATTCACAGCAACACCATCAATCACCCAGGTAAAGGACACTTATTGTAGGCACTCTCCGTACCCACTTCCTTTATTCAGTTACTCTTCCCTCATCTTACTCTCTTCTCTCACTCCCTCGACTTCATGTAACAGAAATGGCCACTGCAATTCAAGTGGGGCAGAGACAGAGGAGACTGTTTCCCTTACGATAAATTCTCAGTAATATTCGTATCGTAGGAGGGAAACGATAATGGATGGTAAGCAATATCCGTCTCTCGTTCTTCGCGCCAAAACAGAGGACAAGTGCGTCAACTCTCGTCTTCTTGTCCGAAAATGATAAATACGGAATTCTGTCAAAATAATGAGATCCAACTTTTGCGGGAAATACGTACAAATGCTGAGAAAAATACGATGAACATTGCAAAGCTGATAAATAAGGGGTGTAAGGCACGTCGCTTATTTCACCCTCGGCCATTGTGATTCCTAGACAAAGGGCAGTATTTGTTACCTTGGGAGGATCCGTAGCACCTATTTCTTACCTATTTATTTTGCATATTACAGACTTCTATATTCTGTTCACTTTAACTTGCCCTAAAATTTCCATCTCTCCTTGAAGGCTGAGCTGTGACATGAGATTAACTCTAGAACATGCAGTTAGTCACGAAGAAGTATTACGTAAAGGATGTACAGCTGCAGCACTTTTTCTGCCGCTGAGCTACGGGAAATATGCTTCAAAAGGACGAAAATTTGGGCCAAGATAAATAGCTACAGTTTCTTTTATACTAATCAAATAACTTTAATATCGACACAGTTCGCATAAAACACGAACATATGGACATTAACACCCTCAGGCTCTTCTAAATTGGCTAGAATATACCGCAATACTAGAGTTGTCCCAATCAGGTCAGGGTTAATGGTGAGAGAATTAGCACGCAGGCTCCTGTAACTCTATCTGAAAATAAAAACCTCGGATGGGATTCTAAAGCGCACTTACAATAAATTCTCTGTCTTAATCCCACATGAGTTTTTGCAGGATGGTGAACGACATTAATATTTTTATCTGTCTTTCGTTCTCTCATCAAATACAAATTCCTGGACCTTAGAATTTTCCCCCCATCTTGCGTTCCTTCACCAAAAACAAATTCCTGACTCTTGAATTTTTTTTTTTTCCCATCTTGCATTCTTTCGCCAAAAACGATTTCCTGACACAAGACTTTTTTCCCTATCATGCGTTCCTTCGCCAAAAACATTCCTGACACAAGATTTTTTTCCCATCTTGCATTCCTTGCCCCCCCCCCCCAAAAAAAAAAAAAAAAATGGTTACGAGAGGAGAACTGTCATACCTCTTACCTGTTTTGGATGGAAGGACAAAGCGAAGATTGTACACTTTCCATGTCTTTAACTCTCGCAAAAACATATCAAAGTTACGACAGGGGACTCGATCGTACGTATGGTCAAGTATCCCACCCCTGGCACAGTATACTAGAGTTGTCCTACGTATGAGAGAGTTAAGATCCTTGGTAAATATGGATCCACAAACCTAGGAGATATGGGTGTGGGTGAGACCTTCTAGAACTGTCCTAAGTATGAGAGAGTTAGGATCCTTGATGAGTATGGATCCACGGACACGGGGACATGGGCGTGGGTGAAGGCTTCTGTACCCAATCAGAGCTAGATAAGAGGGAAGGTCAACGCTGTCTTTATACGTAGAGATAAGATAAGCCAATTATAACCCGGAATCCTGGCCTCATTATCACCTGGCTCTCAAGACTACTATCACGTTGAGCGCTGCAGGTGAGATAGCGAGGGTGACTGGGGGAGATAAGGAGGGGAGAGAGAGACTGTGAGTGGGGATGGAGAGAGACTGTATCTGTCAATTCCCCTGTAACACTGACAAGACTATTTAGATACGGATTCAGGTTCTTTGCTATGTGTACCTCTCTCTCTCTCTCTCTCTCTCTCTCTCTGCAATACAAGACGCCTCTCTAAATGCGATTAAAGGCATTTGGAGGTAACAAAAAAAAAGGTCACTGTACTGAAAGAGAGAGAGAGAGAGAGAGAGAGAGAGAGAGAGAGAGAGAGAGAGAGAATAGTCAAGAACTGTGCGGTAATCTCATTAGTCTTGTCGATATTATAAGTGACCTGACAGACACAAACTCACTTTATCTTCGTCTGTCTTGCTATTTTTAACCGTATCACCAGCTGACTTTCTTCTCTTGTACGATATCATAGGAAATTCTCTCTCTCTCTCTTTCTCTCTCTCTCTCTCTCATTGGAACCGAAGAAGACGGATAGGAAGAGAAAATTAACGATATAAGAGAGCAGTAGAAAATATAAACAATCAGCAAAAATAATGATAACCTTAAAAAAACACAATACCTTAAATTCTGGACAAATATTTCTCCTAGAAGAAATATATGGGTCAAGCTCAGTAAAACAACACTCACCCCATCTCTCTCCCTCCCTCTCTGTCTCAGTCTCCCTCTCTCTCTCTCTCTTTAGTCTCCCTACAGGCATCACCTTGTCACTTAGTAACTCCCTTGGTGTGTCCCTCCCGTCAGTTCTCTCTCTCTCTCTCTCTCTCTCTCTCTCTCTCTCTCACGTTAACTGCGCAGTCAGCCTCGTAATACCTTCTAAATATTTATCAACCTTTCTCTTTCTCACTCTCTCTCTCTCTCCCTCCCTCACACACACACACACACACACACACACACATTCTAAACCATAGCAGCATTATTTTCTCAATTAACCCTCACTCATAATAGTCCCTCTCTTTAAGGCTTCACTATTTTCATTCTGCTTATAAATGGACGAGCCATCCCTATAAAAGTTTGACGAATTATTTATTGGTAGAAAATGGGGAGTGAAGACAATATGTTAACAGCTTTCTCTAGTAAAAGTTTGAAAGAGAGAGAGAGAGAGAGATTAAAGTAGGAAGAGGACAAAGATGGCTGACCCCACATAGATGAACCTGTGATTTTCTCTCTCTCTCTCTCTCTCTCTCTCTCTCCAAAGAACTCGACATTTTTTTTGCTTTCTATAATGATGATGCCTTACATTTCTTCAGTTTCGTCCAGTTTAAGGAACACATTGAGAAGTGAAGTCTGTAATTCCCTTCAATAATATGTCACCTTTTATTATTATTATTATTATTATTATTATTATTATTATTATTATTATTATTACCAATACTACTACTACTACTACTGCTACTACAACTACTACTACTACTACTACTTTTATCATTATTATTATTATTATTATTATTATTATTATTATTATTATTACTGACCTCCACTCGTCACCGCAGACCGAGATGTTTGTTACCGTCATTATCTTTATCATTACTATTATAATTACTGTGTGTGTGTGTGTGAGAGAGAGAGAGAGAGAGAGAGAGAGAGAGAGAAAATGGCTGGCAACTTGTGTCGATTACTGGAATTAGTTGGAGAAAAATTATGTTTGTCGTTCCAAGTTTTAATGATGTCGGGGTTCGACACCGAGAGAGAGAGAGAGAGAGAGAGAGAGAGAGAGAGAGAGAGAGAGAGAGAGAGAGAGAGAGAGAGGACGTTGAATGGGAAGGACGAGAGGAGTGGAGGAGAAGGGAGTGTAGGTAAAGAGAGACAGAGTAAGGGGAAAGGGGAGGGATGGTTAGGCGGGGAAAGACGGGAGGAAAGGAACGGGGAAAGAGAGAAAAGGGAGAAGGAGGAGAAAGAAGGAAGGAGGGAAGAAGGAAAGGAAAGAAGGAAGGGAGGAAGGAAGCAGGGTGGTGAATAACGAGGAACAAAGGACTTCTCGTTTAGTTACAGGTCTCCCTTCTACTATCTCCTTCCGTGTGATTGTCTTAAATAATTATTCTGAGATCACTACAAAGTTTTATCGTGTTTAGCAAAGACCACATCGTAGGTAAAAGCCCCAGAAACAGTCTAACCACACCTTTCTGTACAATAACCTCTCTCTCTCTCTCTCTCTCTCTCCCTCTCTTTCCTTTCCCACATCTCACATACCCTCTTTCACCTCCCTTTTCCTCCTTTTCATTCCTCTTCCTCACATCCTGTTCAACTCTTCCTCCCCTTTTCCCTCCTCTTCCTCCCCTCCTGCAGTGTCTCTTCCTCCTCCATTCTCCCCACTTCCCTCTTCCAAAATTCTCTTCCTCTTCTCCCCCTTCCTCACCTCCCCCCCCACTGAGGAGGAGGTGAGTGTCCAGGCAGAGGGCAGTGAAAGGGTTGACCCCCCTTCTCTCTCTCTCTCTCTCTCTCTCTCTCTCTCTCTCAATCCTCCACACACACACACACACAATTCATACACTTTTGTACACACACATACAAATTTATACACTTGTAGCCTACAAACACACACACACACACACACACACACACACACACACACACAGAACATCCCCACACAAAGGCACACGCAGAAAATCATGTATATTGTGCGCAAATATTTATGCAACTTTTGTCAATAAACTGAAACAAATTTGCATAGAGAAAAACGTGCATATGTATGAAAGCACTGAGGCAGAAAACAAATAACCCATATAAATAATGAAGTTACGGCCGTGTTTGCATTTATGAGTTGTTAAGTAAATAGGGACATGGGCGGTGTGTGTGTGTGTGTGTGTGTGTGTGTGTGTGTGTGTGTGTGTGTGTGTGTGTGTGTGTGTGTGTGTGTGTGTGTGTGTGTGTGTGTGTGTGTGTGTGTGTGTGTGTGTGTGTGTGTGTGTGTGTGTGTGTGTGTGTGTGTGAGAGAGAGAGAGAGAGAGAGAGAGAGAGAGAGAGAGATTCACGTTTCTTATTAGCAGGCCCGGTATTTATATTATTAAACTTTAACTTTCTAATAATACGTTCAATAATTGGACATCACGGCAGAGAGATTTTTTTTTTAACCCATCTCGAAGACCCTCCAACAATTAGCCTTACACGAAAATAGGAAGAAGCAACATCAGGCAGGACTGAATTGCCTGAAGGAATTTAATTAAAACCGGGGAGGAGGCAAGACCGAAAATGAAACTAATAATGAAGTTCAAGACTATACTTCATCCACGTAAACTTGGCAGAGAGTTTCGCCCATTTGCAACTTAATTCAGTCTCTATTCAACTGCAGTTCAACAACTCTACATCCTTTCCACAAAACTTCCTCGCACGCAGTACCATATTCTTGTGTTAATCTCTAGTCAAAGCTCAGTGTTGAAGATGGAGAGATGGCACTTTTACGCCTACTTAAAGTGACTGGAGTATAGTAATAACCCATGAGCTGTGCCAGAAATAATATACCAATGCCATCTTTAACACCATCGGAACTAAGGAGTATCGACTGTAGGGTGATGCAGAGGAGGGAAGGGTGAGACTGGGCAGGGTGAGACAGACCTACATAGGGATAGGGTGGGTAGGAAGGGGAGGACAGAGGAAGTTAAGACACGGCAGGGCAAGAAAGGGCAAGGCAAGATAGGGCAGGGGAAGGCAGAGTAAGTCGTAGTACTATTGCAACACAGGGTAGGGCAAAGCGAGACTGGGAAGGGAAGGGGACGGCAGAGCAACGCAGGGCCAGACAGGGAAAAAAGAATGAAGCAAGGAAAAGCACAGCAAGACAGGGTAGGGTAGGGTAGGGTAGGGTAGGGTAGGGTAGGGTAAGGTAGGGTAGGGTAGGGCAGGGCAGGGCAGGGCAGGGCACAATGAGATAAGGCTTGGCAAGAAGGGGCAGGGTAAGGAACGACAGGGCAGGACAGGTGAGGTAAGATTAGATCAAGGATGCAAGGTTAGATGACAAGGTGGGCGTGGACGGGCTGGGACACAAGACAATGATAGTCTCTCTCTCTCTCTCTCTCTCTCTCTCTCTCTCTCTCTCTCTCTGTAAGGCGAGCAAGTAGGTTACAATATTCTATAAACCTGATTCCAATTATATGCAAAATTCTCTGTGTGTGTGTGTGTGTGTGTGTGTGTGTGTGTGTGTGTGTGTGTGTGTGTGTGTGTGTGTGTGTGTGTGTGTGTGTGTGTGTGTGTGTGTGTGTGTGTGTGTGTGTGTGTGTGTGTGTGTGTGTGTGTGTGTGTGTGTGTGTGTGTGTGTGTGTGTGTGTGTGTGTGTGTGTGTTTCCATGTACGTGTGGCTGTATGTTTATATGTCTTTCCTTGCGTATATATCCTATGGTGCCGGAGGGAGGGGGAGAGCCAAACACAAAGTCACCGGCCTGCTAACACACTGCTCAGGGCCTAAACTAACTTCCCTACTCGCCATCGATGTAATGTGGCTTAATCTCTATGCAAATAATACGCCCCATTTACATACATATTATCTGGTTGTCTTGCCTCATATGCCGGTGACTGTGCTCGGCCTCTCCTCTGCGACAACCAATTTCCATCCCCGTCTCTGTCTCGTTTTCATTCGGAACCCTATCGAAGCTCCGAATCATGTCAAATGCATGTTCATTTTGGGTTCCGTATTAGCTTTGAGTACACGGGTCTTGTCAATGAACACCCTGAGGCCAAACAGTTTTCTATCTGTCTGTCTATCTGTCTATCTATCTATCTATCTGTCTAATGTCTGATGCCGCACTCTACGATATCTCCAGACATTTCCGTCCCTGCTGAGTAACGACCCCAACTCCAAACTGATTTAAATAATACACCTTGTTCGTTCATTATTTTTGCATTCTCCAGCCACCAGTCCGTCGGTACTTGCTCTACTCATGCCTCGTAGTTTCGAATCATGAAAACTTTAGGTTCGAGTTAAATGGCCTCAATAAAGCCCTGATTATCGGCGTATTACTTCACCTGGTTTTAAAACTGTTCATTATCGACTCGTATCTAGGTAATCTCCGTCCACCAACATGTCCTTACCTGGCCTATCAGTGTCTCGTGGATTCAAAACATCTCATTTTCAGGTTCATTTAAACTCAATAACCCTCACGATAAACCCTGGTCAAATGAGTATAATCTGGTGGTACTTCAAGCTCCAGTTGGCTTTACAGGCGCATCTCATATAATCTTATCTAGATGATGTTCGTCCCACGGCATGTCCTTTCCTGGGCCTCCTCATGTCTCACAGATCCTTATCATATCAGCTTCAGGCTCATCTCATGTCAACGTGCATCCTAAAAGTCATCGCCAGCCAGGTATCATCAGACATTACTTCAACATCATTTGCTTTTAAATCTGAGCATTATTTTGTCGTATTCTGGTCATTTTCATCCTCCGACAAGTCCTTAGTGGCCCTACCCGTCTCGCAGATCCTGTCAACTTAATGTTCACCTAAGTCAGGATGCTTCATAAAAGTCCTAATCAAACGGGTCTCATCTGACATTACTTGACTCCAAATTTGGTTTTAATGGCAGACATTCTTTTGTCACATCTAAGTAATATTAATCCCTAAATATGTCCCCACTGCGCCTACTCACGTCTGGCAGATCTTAATCATGTCATCTTCATGTTCATTTATGTCAAGATGCAGCCAAAAGTCGTGATCAAACAGTGTCATCTAACATTACTTCAACTTTATTCGGTTTTAAACACATATTATTTAGCCAAATGTTACTCATCTCCATATCTGTCCTCACTTCACCTCCTCACGTCTCCCAGATCCTAATCACATCAACTCCACGTCCATCTCAAGTTCACAGACATCCATAAAAGTCCAATCAAACTGGTCTTATCTAATATCACTTCGACTCCATTTGGCTTTACACTGACCACCATGGAGCAGGATCTTGGCGGCGATCTTGAGTCAGGGCAATAATGCAGTGTGAGGGCATTGATCTAGTGTAAGGGCAATGATCAAGTATGAGGGCAAAGATCTAGTGTGCGAGCAATGATCTAGTGTGAGGGCAATGATCTAGTGTGAGGGTAAAGTACGCAAATTACCCAAGAAGTGTACGTGGAGAGAATCAGAGAGAAATATGGACGAATGCATGCTTAGGAGATGAATGGGAATTGGAAGGGGCATAAAATTATCTAGGGTATACACAGATCAACTGATAAAATGATAGACAGATGGACAGACATATAGAGACTGACAGATAAAGACAGACAGAAATATCACCAGACAGATAGGTAGACAGACAATCTGTGACTGAAAGGTAGACAGATAAGTACAAATAACTAGATATAGAACCAAATAGATACGGAAAGACAGACAGACAGAGACACCACAGAAAGTTAGACACATACACACACCTACACAGATGAACAGAGAGGCACTGACAAACATACAGACAGACAGACAGAAACACAACTCGGTAATTCTCCCCCACAACCAGCACCAACACACCAGCGCTCATTAACCGCTCTGAAACACTGCATCGTAACTTTGGTGGCAATTCTCACTCTCAGTGCAAAAGTAGGCTGGTGGGGAACTTATACTGTGGAGTGGGATAGCGATTCTCTGTCTCTGTCTCTGTCTCTCTCTCTTTACATTATGATGCCTACAAGGTGATCCGGCCTTAACACTAACAGGGGTACTCATTCCCTCGTCACATGCCCTCGTCACACATGTGTTATAAAACCACAGCAGAGCACAACACCCTCTTGCCCACCCTCCAGACTTTCCGACTATAAACCATACAGGAAAACTGTGAGAGGCAGCGCTATGTAGATATTACTAATCTTACGTTATATAATACTTTGTTACTTTATTTACAGAGAGAGAGAGAGAGAGAGAGAGAGAGAGAGAATGCCCAACCCAACTTGTAACCAGCCAGCCCAACGCATCCTCCCTCCTTCCCATCTTCCCAGGCCTTATAACTGTTAACTACCAGACTTAATTTAGCCCCAAAGTTGAAGATCGGCTTTGTTTCATCCCGGCCTAAGTTCTAACGAAGCTCGACTTTACCGAATAAGAGTTGTCTGCGATCCAAAGTATATGGACAGGAAGACTTTTTTTTTTATTTTCTTTTTTTTTTGAGATGCGTTTGGTATCGTTGTGAATTTGGGCCGAAGTTAGTTTTAAGTCGAGATAAGTACTGTGTGTGTGTGTGTGTGTGTGTGTGTGTGTGTGTGTGTGTGTGTGTGTGTGTGTGTGTGTGTGTGTGTGTGTGTGTGTGTGTGTGTGTGTGTGTGTGTAGCCAACTCTTCAACTTGTGTAATTAGAAGGCAAGTAACTGTATTAATATTCAGGCCAGACACCGAGTTAGGATGAGAGGGTCTGCGTGGTCTGTGTATCTGTGTAACTTTTTCTTTTAAGGTATAATAATGCAACGCGCCTCTCTCTTTCTCTCTCTCTCACTCTCTCTCTCTCTCTCTCTCTCTCTCTCTCTCTCTCTCTCTCTCTCTGTGCGTGCCACTCCACAATCTAAAACATCTTCAGATAACCCAGCGCGTTATCATTCACCCTTTTTTCTCTGCTTTACCCCCTCTCCCTCTATCCACCAATTTTCCAAGACGCTTAAAACCCCATTATCTAAGCAACTTTGTTATCGTAGAATGAGTATCCCATGCATATAATCAGCGTAACGTGATTATGCAAATTTCAACAAGCCGCCCTTCCCCCACACCCTCTCTCATATTTTCGAATCGAGGTTTTTATCAGAGTTTGCACCCCTGTCCTCTCCGCTTGCTCCTCGGCACTCGGGCATTAGGATATCTCGGACGGAAATAAAACGGGATGGAGAGAGTGGCGTAAATTATCGTGCATGCTGGGGGTGTAATGGAGAGAAAGGAGGCCAGGAGTGGTTTAATATTTACAGTGAGATCATGACGTCTCTACTGTATTATTCTTGATGTTGAGAGACTATTTTATTTATCTCTGAGGGCACGTTTGACGATGAAAAAATATATGGAGAAGAATCCTAAACCCTTTTCCACAGGCGTTCCTTATGGTCAATATACTGTAACTGTTCTGCGGAAGAAATGGTATCTATCCATTATTTATCTATCTATCTATCTATCTATCTCTCTAAATGTTTATCTATCTCATAAAATGATGTGAAAAGAGAGAGCGATGATCTGTGATATGGGAGACATTGTGGCGAACTGTGAAAGAAAGTGGCAAAGAGTAGTGGGAGCAATGGAATGGAAGGAAGGAGGCTTGGAATGACTGGAATGAGCGGTGATGAGCTGTGATGGGAAAGAAGTGGGGATAAGCTGTGATAGGGAAAAAGTGGTGATGAGCTGTGAAAGATGGAGGATTACGCGTCTGGCAATAGTTACTCTTAGATCGCCTAATAGAGAAGAAAATTTTTCGCAACCAATCTAAATGAATATTGGGATTAGGCGTCTGGTACCATAAAAAAACAGATAACATTATTGGGAAGGAAATTTACAGACACCACTCGAGAATACTCTGAGATCTGCTGTGTCTGGCAAAGAGGAAAAACCGACACAGCATAATGGAAGAGAGAAAGGATGAAAGCTGGGATGAGTCGTCTAGCAATAAACACACATGAAAGAAAGTACAGCAAGGGAAATTTATGAACATTACCCTGGAAGAAGTACGAGATTCGATAACAGACACAAGAAGAGAGGGGCAGCATGATGGAACACAAGATGAGAAACAAGACTAGAGAGACAGCATAATGGTACGCAAGATAAGGGAGACAAGAACACAGAGACATAATGGTGCGCAAGATAAGAGAGACATGAACAGAGATGCCGTATAATAGGAGAGGCAGCTTATTTTCACCAGTCTGGATGATCTCTGGGACAAAATAAAAGAAAAATATGTAGGGCCAATATAATGAAAAATAAAACTCATCTAGGAGTTGGAGAGGGGCGCCTTCACGCGATGGCACTCAAAGAAGGGGACATCTCTGTTGTTTGGTTAAAAAACTCTCTCTCATCTCTCCCTGCCTTACAAGATGATGGTGAAATGAACAAAAAGGACAATTTCAGCCTGCACTCCATCGGGTTTAGGTCCAGGTGAGTTTAGGACAAAAACAACAACAACAACAGCAAAACAACAGCAGCATCAACAACAACAAGCTTACCGAAATTACTCTGTACGATCCCTGGAACTTGGCGTTTGATAATAAGAGATGGAGAGATAGATAGCATTTGTACGAGTAGACAGACAATATAACACAGAGGGAAATACACAGAAACCCGCTAAGCCAAATCCTGTTATTAGACGCCGGGTAACAGACAGGCGGATGGACAAACAGACAGATAGCTCGACATACGGCATAATCAAGAGGGAAATATATCAAAGCTACCCTGGGTGAACTCTTGGATTAGGCGTCTGGCGAGAGAGGAATTATCAGATGGTGTAATGGAGAAAGACATTTATAAACCCCACCTCGATGAACTCTGGGATTAGCATATAGAAACATGAATATTTATCCATGTGGGTGAACTGTGTGATGAAGCGCTAGGCAAGTGAGGCATGAGTAGGCAGAAAGTTAAATGGAGATGGAAACTGACCGACAATACTCTGGTGAACTCTGGGATTAGGCGTCTAGATGTAAAGACTAATATATATAAGACAGGGGAAGGGCATGGAGAAAGAGATCACATGACACGGATCTTGAAAAAAAAAAAAAAAAAAAAAAAAAACACGAGAGACAGAGTAAAGAAAATTATCAGTACAAGCCACGATGAACTCTGAAATGAGAGAGAGAGAGAGAGAGAGAGAGAGAGAGAGAGAGAGAATCAAGATAATGAAGGAGGGGAAGCTTATCAAGGGGGCGCAGTCTATCCTCCAATACACAATGTTCCTATCTGAACCGGGGCCGACCAGCAAAATGAGAAGGCGGGCGGACGAGGACCTGATTGGGACGAGATGAATTCCGGAAATTTGGCGAGGCTGGAAGAGAGGGAAGGGGCCTCGCAATCAACCTGGGGGAAGGGGAGGGGGGAGGGGGAAGGGGGAGGGGGTATATGCCGGGCTTTTGTTCCCTGCCCATTGAACAGGGGAAAGTGAAGGGGGTGAGGAAGGGAAGAAACGAAGACTCTTGGACTTCCAAAAAAAAATTTGTATTAAAGATCCGGAAGAAGGAGTACCATCTTTTCCTTTTCCTTTTCGTTATCATGTATCCGACTCTGGGCATAGACTAGACAACCCGTTCCCTGAGACACTACACACCTCCTACGCGCAAGAGATGGTTCACACACATTAACATAAAACTGGTGAGGCGTGGCTGAAATATGTTACAAAAAATACTATCACAGAAATAATAATCTTGGCTATATCTCTCGAGTAATGAAGGGGATATGGCGAAGGGAGGTGGGGGAGGATGTAGAACCATATAAAGTACTTAAAAAATATTAAGAAAAATATGAAAATTAAAAATGTAATCAAAATCTGAAGAGGGCAGATTATTTTAAAAGTACTGCACTCAAGTGACGGAGGGGGAATGGCTGTGTGTGTGTGTGTGTGTGTGTGTGTGTGTGTGTGTGTGTGTGTGTGTGTGTGTGTGTGTGTGTGTGTGTGTGTGTGTGTGTGTGTGTGTGTGTGCTATGCGGTGGTACTGCAGTGAATCCAGCTAACATGTGTGTGTGTGTGTGTGTGTGTGTGTGTGTGTGTGTGTGTGTGTGTGTGTGTGTGTGTGTGTGTGTGTGTGTGTGTGTGTGTGTGTGTGTGTGCTATGCGGTGGTACGGCAGTGAATCCAGCCAACTTGTGTGTGTGTGTGTGTGTGTGTGTGTGTGTGTTTCTATGCATGTATGTATGTATGTATAGGCATAAAAATGTATGCATGTGACTCAATTCTGATTATTTGCTTTATATCAAAGAGTAACAATAATAACAATAATAATAATAATAATAATAATAATAAATAAACATAAGATAATAATGTCAGTTCATCGACCGCCACGAAACCGCTTAAATGGAATAACTAAATGGGTATGGTGGGCAAAGGAGTAGGCGGGATGGGCTGAGCAGGTGTTGGGAGGTGAGGGTATTCCTTATAGATATGTGTGTCGCAGGATTAGTGTCTTGAGTGTACTGAAGGGTTCTTTCAAAACATCCCCCAAGACCGAAAGTGTTGAGGGAGGGGGTACAAAAATATGTGTTGGGGGGGATCAAAAAATAAAATAAAATAAAATAATAAAGTAAATGGGCTGACATTGCTTTAGAGGATGGGAAGGGGCCACGAAAGGCTATATTGTGAAATGGGAACTCTTTGGATTAATGGTTTGAGTAAAGTAATGGTTTTATTTTAATATTTTCGTCAACAACAAGAACAAGATATGCTCTCTGCTTCCACTGACAGGTAATAACAGCTACGTCCACCACCCCTGCTACCTCTACCACTACTACTATTACTACCACAACTATTACCACCACCACCACAACTATTACCACTACTACCACAACTACACTGACCATCACCACCACCACCAAATCTATCACTACTACCAAAACTATTACTACCACCACCACAACTACCCCCACTACCACGAACAACAACAGTAAACACATCTACACCCACACACAATAAGTACACATGTATATTCAAGGCACACACCAGCACACACCACATTATCTTTAAGGGGTCTGTGTTTCTCGACGCACTGGCTTCGTTAGGGTGTGGGGGAGGGTGAGTTATGAAGTTCGGATGATGATGATGATGATGATGATGATGATGATGATGTGTTGGTGGGTTATAAGAGGTACGATATTAGTGATGATGATGATGATGATGATAATGATGATGATGAGGTGGTGGAGGAGGAGGATAAAGGAAATAGTGAAGAAAAGGACTAATCTGTTTTGCTGTTAACATTCTCTCTCTCTCTCTCTCTTTATCTTCTCTACCCTCTCTCTCCTCTCCCTTCTTCCCTTTTCCAACTCTTCCTTCCCTCTCCATGCATATATTTTTCCTCGTTGACTCATGTTCTTTTTCACCTTTTTTATTTACCTGTTCCATCTCTAATTAGTTTCCTTTCCCTTCCTTTCATAATTTTATCTTCACTGTTCTCTCTACCTCTCTCTCTTTTTTTTTTCTCACTGTTCTCTTTCCCTCTCTCCTTTTTATCTCTTTCCTTTTCATTTCTCGTCAGCTTAAGTTATTATTCAGGTTTTTAATTTTTCTTTACCTGTCCCACTCCTTTCTTCCTTCTTCCTCATATTTTCCATTCTGTTTGTCTTCAGTATATTTATCTTTTATTTATATTATTTCGCTTTGTTTTTCTCAACTATTCCATTTCTCTCATTTCCCTCCCATTCTCGCTTCCATTTCCTTAACCTCCTCCTGTTTAAATTTATCATTCTTTCTCTTCTCTCGCCTTCATTTCCCGCTCTCCATTTCACCCCCTTCTCTGTCTCATGTGCTTCATTTCCTACTTACAATTGTGTGTGTGTGTGTGTGTGTGTGTGTGTGTGTGTGTGTGTGTGTGTGTGTGTGTGTGTGTGTGTGTGTGTGTGTGTGTGTGTGTGTGTGTGTGTGTGTGTAGTTTAGCATAACAAGGGAATTCCATCCAACCCAACACCTGTTACCCTTCCGTATCTATCTACCAGTATCTATCTATCTATCTATCTACCTGTTGTCTTTCTCTGTGTTGCCTGTCTGTCTGTGTTGTTTCCTAGTTCGCAAAGAGAGAAAGAAAGGGAAGAAAGAAGGACAGAAAATAAAGACGAACGAATGAATGAAGGATGGAAAGAGGGGTGAAGGAACGGATGGAGGAAGGAATGACGGATGGAAGAAGGAATGACGGAAGGATGATGCAAGAGGAAAGAAAATAACGAAAGGCAAAATAAAAGGGATGAGCGGAGAAAATCAGAGGTAGACTCTTCGTTTAAACATTCGTTGTTTGAATACCTCGCCTGAAGATGATGAGAATGAGAAATAGGAGGAGGTGTAGAAGGAAGAGAATGATGTGCACAGGAACACGGAGGAAGAGGACGGAGGAAATGGAGGCAAAGCAAAAGGAAAGGGATGAGGAGGAAGACAAGGAAGAGGATGAGATGGCACTTAAGGAGGACGAGGAGGAGGAGCACAGAAAGAGAGAAGAGCGGGAGGAATGACAACAAACAAGGTGAAATTCAAAGCACAAGTAGGAACATGGGTGCCTGGATGCATAAAAGTAAGGTAGGTAAACTATATTAAATCTCAAAAAAGTCAATGTTTTCCTTTTCACCACCTCAAAGCGGAGTCAATGCCCAATGAGATTCCGCTGAACCGACCAACACCATCGGCAACGTAGGGAGTCCTGTTTCATCCTTCCAAAATCCAGGCGGTGAAAATGACGCCAAAACCCAAAACGAAACTGGATTTTGGAGAGCTGAGATCAACAGTCACATAGGTTGGAATTTCCCTTCATTGGTTCCATAGTTTGGCCTGCAAGGGATGTCACAACCTAATGAGATTTGGCTCACCTATTCCGCATGGGTCTGCGTCTCCTTTCAAAATTACACAACACGGAAGCGTATGGGATGTCAAGACGTAATAGGGTTCTGCGAAAGTACTGCCGGTCTGTTTTCATCTGAGGGAACTGAGTCACTCTCTTAAATACTAAGTCGTGGCTGCATGACTTTCCACGAGCCTTGATTATGAGGTGGAAAAGTCTCCTTGATTGCTAGTCAAATGAACCCTCCAATCTGAGAACAACTGTCCATCAAGTGATCTGCAATGGGTTAAAGATCTTCGTTACATGAAAACAAGTTGACTATAAACAGTAATCAAATGAGCTAAAAATCTAACTTAATTTGGTGGCTATGAAGTGAAAAGGAAGTTGAAACCTAACTGCATCTTTATAACTATTCTCCCTTTACTCCAACTTGGCCTAAAATTTCCGTCTCTCGAACTTGAATTTTGCGCAGCACCACTAACTTAACACTTGAAAAGGATGATAGTCACGAAGACGTGCTACAGAAGGGATACAGAGCCGTCTCGTTGTCAATTTCTGCCACTGGACTAAGTAAGCTACAAGAGGAGGAAAACCTGGCCTAAGTTAGTGTAGAGAAATCCAAATCAACAACGATATTCATAAAGGGCTCGAATCTCACCTTATTATTTTCGAACCCCAGATATTTAAAGAAACCGAGATCTTGGTAAATTAATCAGCAATATTGGGGATGGAGTCTCATTTCCTTAGTTCGCTACCCTCAGAGGTGTGATCGAATTATTGAACGGAACTATACAAGCTCCATTTTCACAGGGGCAAGGAAGAGGAAAGATGAGGAGAAGGAGAAGGAGGGAGAGGGCGAAGAAGAATAAGTGTAGAAAGAGTGGGAAGTGGATGACGATGAGCAAATGGGGAGAGTAGGAGAAGGAAGAGAAGGAGGGAGAGGACGAGGAAGAGAAATAGAAGAAAGAGTATGATGAGGTGCAACTGGGGAGAGTAGGAGAAGGAAGAGGAGGGTGAGGGGGGGTGGAAGAGTATGTGCTGCAAGAGTAGGACGAGGATAATAATGAAGAAGTGGAGAGATTAAGAAACTAGTAGGGATTTGGAAGAAGGGCGTGCAGGTACTGAAGGCTTTGTATATCCTCAAAAGAGATTATTTCTGTCCCCCTAACAACATTGAATCTCTTCCAAACTAAATCAGGAAGTCTGATGGTAAGAGGAAGTAAAAATAACCCCTTATCGCTGCAGTGAAAGGTCTTAATTTTCACAAGAGATAAGACATGGTAAAGCAAGGTGTCTAAAGAACCCAATCCCTTACAGAAGGAGACGCGGAAGGAAGGGCAGGTGGGTCTTGGGTTACCAGGGGGTGAAAGTTAGGTCGGGAGTTTGTCGGCTTGAAGGAGGGAAGGAGTCTAAAGCAGGTGGGATTACGAGGGTGTGTAATGCATGAGGGAAAGTGTGGGAATCAGGCCCCACTTCAGGTATTCTTTAGATGGGTGGAAGGGGGAAGCGGCAGACATGGGAATATTTCACACACATACACACACACCCACACCCACACACACACACACACCCACGTCAATGGAAAAGTGACCTAGATTTTAGTTTCCACAGGTGAGTCAGAATCCTATACTATGAAAAAGTGACGTACATCCATAGTGGGAAATAGGTTCAATGGGGAAAGTAGCACCATGGGGAAAATGAGCATGGGGAAAAAAGGTTCATAGGGAAAATGAGCATGAGGAAAACGGGTTCATAGGTTCACAGGTTAAAAAGGTCCATGGGAGAAACAGGTCCATGGAGGGTAGTAGGTTCATGGAGGAAAACTGGTCTATGGTGAAATTAGGAAACTGAGGAAAACTGGTCCATGGTGGGGAAAATACAGTAGATTCATTAGAGGAAAGGGTACATGGAAGAAAATGGGTCCCAAAATGGGTCCAGGGAGCAAAATGGGTCATTGGGGTGAATACAGGTCTAGAGAGGAAAATAGGTGGGTGGGGAGACAACCTAAAGGAGATGTAGCCTGTAAACTGATGTAACCTTGCATACAGTGAGTTAACGTGTCCCCTTAGCCTCTTCACTCCGGAGACGTGATATTGCAATTTATTTTTCCAACCTCCAGGTGCATTTATTCGACTTAGGAAAGACTTCTCGTAAAGGGTGAATGAAGGCTATACCTAACTCCTGCGGTCCGAAAGTCTCTCCTATGTCGAAAAAATCATCTGGTGGCATAAGGAATATAATACAAAATAATTAGCTAGATTCAAAGAGGTTTAACCCTTAGACGGTGAGGCCACTTCCAAAAGCTGGATAAAACCGTCTGCTGGTGGTAAGGACGGATTACGGGAGACTTTCTAACTTATACAAGATCACTCCTACGATGAATATAACCATCTGAAGCAGTAGGAATAAGATTTTTTTTTTTTTTTATAACTTTCTGAAAGGGTTCATTTGTCTGTTTTCCTCAATCCAGCGAAAACATTATGCCGACTCTTAGCCTAATCTGACTCGCGGAGAATGAGCGTAGTCTCTAATCCTTTACACGGAATCTTGCATGCTAATAAGTACTCTGGGATGCACATGGCAGCAGATGAACCCAGGGACCTGCAGTACGATATGGTCTGGTAGATGGAGAAAGAGTATTGGGTATATTAGGACGGGTGAGTGGCGGCTGCAAGGAAAGATAGGTAATTACAGCTTACCGGTTGCTTCTGTGCTGCATGGAAGAGAGACAAGGACCCTAAACGCAATTATGACATACATAGTAAGAAAGACAGAGGACGACAAATACTGGGTTGATCAATAACATACACGAAACACAGAATAGTGGTTAAAGCTTGGATTAGGGAGCTGGGCACTGTAGAACTAAATAACCAGGTAAATACACAACAGGTAAACAAATGTCCGACTTCCACTACTCGTGTTCTCTCAGTGACGGGGCTGTTGCTGCCTTGAATGGGTCCCCCTCACTGTAATGTTGTAGTTATCCCTCTCCTAGCGACCCCATTATGCTGATGAAGGCTGTGTGGGTGAGGGCTGGGGTGGGTGTGGGCGAGGGTGGGTGCGGTGGGTGTGTAAGAGGGTGGGTGCATAGGGTAAGCGGGTGTGGGGGTGGATGTAGGTATTGGTGGGTTAGTGTGGGGATGCAGGTGTGTGTAGAGTGGTGTGTGAATGTGTGGGACGCCGTAGGTATTACTGTGGGTCAGGAAGTGTGGGTATGGGTTGGAGGTGTGAAAAGGTGCGTGGGTAAGTGTATGGGTTTCTAGGGCCGTGTGTGTGAAAGGGAAATGGGCTTTCATATACTCGCGTACATCCTTTTTCTGACACACACACACACACACACACACACACACACACACACAATAGGAAACACAGAAAGAACTCACACATACACTGTTGTTTTTCCTCTCTCTTTTGTTTTTCTTGACGTGCAGTAAAAACCATACGCCTGGAGATTTTTGTGGCGACTGACAAGAAACAAGAGATGGAAGATGGGTTTTCGGACGGGCGGTAAAAAAGAATATAAAATGGAGAGATTGGATGATGGATGGATGGATGGATGGATGGATGGATGGAAAGATAGACATACTGTAGGTTGAGATTAAAACAGATGATGAAAAATAAAAAAAGATTGGTAGATGGAAGATGGGGCTCGGGACTTGAACAGATGAAACTGAAGTGGAGAGGTTGACTTACTGTGTGATGGATGGATGGATGATGGATAGATGGACATGAAGAGATATACAAACAGACATGTAAATAGAGAGAGAGAGAGAGAGAGAGAGAGAGAAAACAACTGCAATACTGAGAAATTAAAAGGATTAAAAAGGAAAAAGCTATGACTGATATGTCAGAGAAGTAGACGGCGTGGACTGAAGAAAAAATTATTATGTACGAAAATGTATGTACCGTAGCGGGCGCCTCACACACGCCTGAAAGTTACACCTGTTAGAGGGGAAGGAAAATGGAGCAGGTAGCCAGAGAAAGGGGAAATATTCATGAAAATTCTTAACCCTATTTTTCTAGTTTAATGTGGGGAGAGGTAAGAGGGGTGTAGACAGAGTGTAGGACAGGCATGTGAATAGTAGGCTAGGTAAAGAGAGAGTTGGTGGACGCTTGAAAATAGTTGAGTACATGTAGAGATTGAAAATAGCAATAGTTACAGAATGGGGATAGTTCCGGCCACCATTCTGCAGTGGGATAGTTCAAGGGATGGGACAGATAGTATCCTTGGTGTATGATTAAGTGTTGGTGGATACATAATGAAAACAGGCAGTGTAAAGGTGTATTTCAAGGTACATATTCAGCAGACAGACTAGGTGTATGTAAGGGTAGGTGAGCAGTGTAGGTAGATAGTAGGTGGATAGTAAAGGTATGTCGATAGCAAGGAAGGTAGGGTAATGGGGAGGGAAACTAAGGTAAATTCGGGTAGAGAGTCGATAGTAAAGTACGTGAGGGATGGTGAGGGATGCTGAGGTAGGATAGGTCGATAGTACCGGGTAGTGTTGATAGATGGTGTGCGTGGATGGGTATGTAGGTGAATAGTAAGGTGTGTAGGGTAATAAAGATGATAACGTAGGTGGATAGTAAGGCAGGTAGGGTAATAAAGATGATAACGTAGGTGGAGAGTAAGGCAGGTAGGGTAATAAGGATGGTAACGTAGGTGGAGAGTAAGGCAGGTAGGGTAATAAGGATGGTAACTTAGGTGGATAGTAAAGCAGGTAGGGTAATAACGTCGGTCGATAGTAAGGCAGGCTGGGTAATAACGTAGGTGGATAGTAAAGCAGGCAGGGTAATAAGGGTGGAAACTATTCATGGATGGTCCGGGCTGGGCTAGTGTGGGATGGGGAGGGAGGCTGGGGTAGGGTTACAGTCCGGAGGGAGACTCCGGTTACGAATTCACCCTTACCTCTCCCCCCCCCCTCCCACTCTCTCTCTCTCTCTCTCTCTCTCTCTCTCTCTCTCTTCTTCTTCTTCTTCTTCTCCTCTAAAACTAGCAATTGACTTGGCTAAAATTATAGGAATATGTAAAAATAAAAAATTGCGACTAACTGACCTAGAATAATCAGAATTTGTAAAAAGGAAAAAAATAACAATAGACTCTCTTGGAGAACAATAGTCAAGTTAGTGCTAGATAGTGTTGGACTGACAGGAAAATAGTATAAAATAGCAACCAATTCTGCTAAAATAATGGGAAAGGAAATATTGACAATTATACATGGCGGTGGAACAATGGTATAATACTGAAAAAAAACAACTGTACTGGAGTATTAATGATTTTGGTACAACGGAAGAAGAGGAAAATGGCAATCGATTGTTCTGGAATAAGTGTGAACGAAAAAAAAGAAAAGAAAAAAACTAAGACGGGCTAGATCAATGTGAGAGAGAGAGAGAGAGAGAGAGAGAGAGAGAGAGAGAGAGAGAGAGATGCTTTACGCTGGAATAACAAGACAGTTCAAAAACAGTAATCAATTTGGCTAGAATAACGAAAAAAAAACAAGAAATATCGAAAAACTGTGCATGAACAGAACATAAAAAAAGTTATCGTGCAAGAACAACTAGTACATATAACTTCTGTTTTGATTTTGCCTTTCACATTTTTTTTCCAATTTGCTTTTCACATTCATTTCTTATTCTGCTTTTCATATTCTTTTTCCATTTTGCTTTTTACAATTTACTTTCCAAACGAAACACAATTAACGCCTATTTTCCTTTCTTTCATCCGCTATTCCAGTCAGCTCTCAATCCAGGCAGATAATTGGGTCTCTCAGTCCGTGTGATTTATTTTGCTTAATTGCTCAGTGGAATTCACGTGAGCGCATCCCCCTCCCTCCCCCTTCCCCTTTCCGCCATCACCCCTTCCCCCTGTCCCCTATCGTCCACCTCTCTCTCTCTCTCTCTCTCTCTCTTCCCCCTCTCCTTCCCACCATTACCCCCTCCTCCTGTCCAATGTCTCCTACCTCTCCCCACCTCTTACTCCCTGTTACCTTCTCTCCCTTCTCCTCCCTTCCCCTTTCCACCATTACCCCCTTCCCCTCTCCCATACTCCCTTTTACCCTCTCCTCCCGCCCCCCTCCCCTTTCTAACATTACCCCTTCCCACTGTCCCATATTTCCTATCTCTCCCCACCTCTTACCCTCTCTCCCTTCTCCTCCCTCCCCTAACTCCCCCTCCCCTGGACCCCACCCTGCAGCCATCAGTGATAAAAATAAAGTGGACGCCAGCTATGTGATAACTGGAGGGTTCTGGTTATTCGGTGCTACAAACGCATTATAACACCATTACAAGTTATATATACTGGTATTTGAGAAGAAATACGTGTGATATATAACATGAAGTATAATTCACTATGGAAATGGGAAAAGGAAATACAGAGCTTTGGTATACTGTTTCACTTATTACATCATCAACAACAACAACAACATCAACAGGTACTACTACTACTACTATTAAGGAATTATTATTATTATTATTATTATTATTATTATTATTATTATTACTACTACTATTATTATTGTTGTTATTACTAATACTACTGCTACTACTGCTACTACTATTACTACTACTACTACTACTACTACTATACTACTACTACTACTAATACTGTTCATATATAACAATGGTATTGTTCACTCGTCCGATTGTCTGTAAGAGTGATGGATCTTGAGAGGCCTGTTCTTCAGCAACAATATTATTATTAACAATTCGAGTGTAATGATGTATGGCGGATGACCAGCAGAAAACTGCCAAAAATAAAAAGACCCAGGAACAAAAAAAAATACTTAATTACCTTTCAAAACACACACACACACACACACACACACACACATACACACACACACACACACACACACACACACACACACACGAGGCCACTCTAGTTAATAAATGAATATCCAAAAACTATCTAATCAAAAGAGATACAGGGCGTGGCTATTACCAGAGTTATTTCACGGGTATTTGGGTAATGAGTACACACGAGGGTAATGAGTACACACAGGGTAATGAGTACACACGGGGGTAATGAGTACACACGGGGGTAATGAGTACACACAGGGGTAATGAGTACACACGGGGGTAATGAGAGGGGGGGGGTGAGCGAGGAGATGATGAGTGTGGGTGGAAGTGAGACTGGGTATGTATGAGTTAGGGCGTGAGTGTGGATATGGGTTTGGGTGTGGGTGTGGATGTGGGTATGAGTGTGGGTGTACAGAAGGTGTGGGTGTGAGGGTAAAGGGAGAAAACGGGGTGTGGGCGGTAAAGAGGGTGGAGGGAGACGTTATGGTGTGGATTTTAGTGTGGGGGAAGAAATAGAAGTGAAAATGAGAAAGATTACAGGCGTGGGTGTGCGGGAAAAGGGGTGTGGGCATGGGTGTGGGGTGAAAAGGGGTGTGGGTGTGGATGGGGTGGATTTAAGAAAGATTATTGTCCCAGGTGGGGGGGGAAGGGGGTGTACGTGGAGGTGGGGGAAGAGGGGATGGGGTGGGTGTCAGTTGTTACGTGTTTGGGTGTGAAGGAGGGAGAAAGGGTGTGGGTGTAGAGGTGGGGGAAGGTGGGTGGGGGTCGGTGCGGGGGGGGGAAAGAGGGTAGAGTGAATTGAGGTGGATGTGAATTGATGTGGGTGTGAGTGTGGATCGTGGTGTGGCTGGTAAGGTGGGTACTTCAGGAATATTTGGGGAGAGAGAGAGAGAGAGAGAGGGGGGGGGGAGAGAAAGGAGAAAAGAGAACGGACATAAATTAGTGTGGGGGCGCTAAGGGACGCAGGGTGGAAAGAGGCTGTCATCTCTCTCTCTCTCTCTCTCTCTCTCTCTCTACATGTAGGCCCCCCGAGAGTTGCACACATTGCCCTGAAATATGAAGAAAATGACACCTCGCTCCAGTGCACATGGGGCCTTCACACACACACACACACACACACACACACACACACACACACACACACACACACACACAACTTGTTATGCAAATATCTGAAGTGCAGGAAAGACGAGTTGTAAGTCATTCTGAAGTCACGTTTGGCACACGGGAAACAGATGATGGTTAGAGCAAGATAATATTCAGTCTTGGATATTCTCTGAGCTCAAATCGAACTCTTACATATCGCCTACAGAGAAGAATGACAAAAATGATACGTGATGTTCGGAATCTGTCATATGAGGATAGACTACAGTAAAAGGCCTAAATCTGCACTCACTTGACAGGCGTAGAGTAAGGGTAGACTAAATTAAGGCGTTTAAGTGGATGAAGGGAATCAATAAAGGAGATATTAGCAAGGTACTTAAAGTGAGCATTTAGAACTAGAAGTAATGGTTTCAAACTAGAGAAATACGTTTCAGTATGTAAATAGGTAGAAATTGGGTTACCAACAGAGTAGTGGACAAATGGAATAAGCTACCTAGCGGTGTAGTTGCTGCCTCTTCCAGTGAGAGTTTCAAGAATATGACAAACAAGGGGTGGGTATAATAGAAAAAGATCTTATAACCAGTACTAATTCATTCTTTTTCCTTTTCAGGTTACACTACGATAGTCTCTTTTTCTCCTTTTACACTTTCCTATAAAATGTCCACGCCAGTTATTCTATGCAGCGTGTTCTTTCTGACTTTTTCCTGCCGGCTTCGACTGGAGGGTTTGGAGGGCGGGGGGGAGCCTTCTTCTTTGCTATCCTTATCTCATTCTTGTAATTCAGTTACTCTTCTAGGAGCTGCCTAGCATGGACCAACGGGCCTACTGCAGTTATCCTCTTATGTTATGTTCTTATGCCTACCTTTTATTTTTTTTAACTTAATTCTCGCTACTTGGAGACTAGATTTTTACTCAGCTTGAGAGGATTTTTCGGTCTAGATGAGTTTTTGTAGACTGCACTTTTTCCTTCGTTATATCTGGGTTTTCCTTTGCTGAATACAATCGTACGAGTCGCAGTATTCAATTATCAATGACGTGCTCATCGATTTCGTTGACTACTACACCTCCATTGCAAATATTAATATGAATAACAACACATATAACAATACTCAAGAACATCATCAACACCGGTAATAACGACAACAACAACAACAATAATAATAATAATAATAATAATAACAGTAGTAATAAAAACAGTAATAATAATATTAATAATAATAATAATAATAATAATAATAAAATAATAATAATAATAATAATAATAATAATAATAATAATGAGCACATACGTTTTTTCCTGTTAACTCATTTATGCAGCTCTCATTCTGCTTACCTGTTGAAAAAGAACGAAGAATTTTAATAAGATATTATAAAAAAAATAAATAATAACAACAGTACTAAGCAACAACAACAACAACAACAACAACAACAACAACAATAATAATAATAATAATAATAATAATAATAATAATAATAAAAGCCATCCCATGTTTTTGGGATAATGATGATTAAAGACTTGTTTATTCCATGGTGTCGAATATTTACATTGTCTGACGGTAACAGAGAGAGAGAGAGAGAGAGAGAGAGAACAGTGGTGCTGCGGCATGTGTAGCTTCTATGTCTGTAGCCTAATTATGTATGTATGTATGTATGTATGTACGCATCTAAGTATGTATGTATGTATGTATGTAAGTATGTATGTATGTATGTGCGGTGAATATTACGACGCGACTCTGAATAAGAAAATGTCAAGAAAAGAAATGAATGTATTACAGTGGAATTCCCAGGACGCACAAGGGCAGAGACAAATGCTGGGGAGTCTATGGAAATTCTTGAGAGAGAGAGAGAGAGAGAGAGAGAGAGAGAGAGAGAGAGAGAGAGAGAGATTCAAGTTTAGTTGCTCAATCCCGACCTATCTGGCCAAGCAGACCCGTCGATCACAGGTAAGCAACTGGTTCTGTAAAGCCGTTCTACAGGTACAGAACAGTACATACACCGTGCCTCATGTACATCGCTAGGGTCGGACTAAGATCCTTCCCCACGGCGAGGTGCAGGAAAGATAGAAGTTTGGTTCCTGGGTGGTCGCCGAAGTTGCCAAAATCACCAAACGAATTAAAAGCAGAGCAAAGGAAAACCAGGGAGAAAAAAAAAAATAGCTCTCCATCGTCCCCACTAATTCTCCCTTTTATTATTTTCCCACTAATTATTCTCCCTTTTTTATTTTATCATTTTCTAGCCTCATTTTTATGGCACAACTATCCTTTATGGGTAATTATTCAGTTATTAATATCTCTTTAGCCACCTCGCTTTACCCGTGATGGCACGAGCCTCTCCCACACAGGCTAAATTTGGAGTCCTCATTATGCCGAAATATTCATGAAATTAGGGGAGAGAGAGAGAGAGAGAGAGAGAGAGAGAGAGAGAGAGAGAGAGAGAGAGAGAGAGAGAGAGAGAGAGGAGGAGGAGGAGGCCCAGAAATGAAGTTACACTGGATTACCATGCAATTAACAGATTTAAGTATGTAAAACAAGAGGGTCCTAATTTCAGACTAAAATAATGGTAGGAAATTTCTATACGTATGTGTTGGTCCATTTTAACCCCTTCAACTCGATGACGCGTTTTTCCCATTTTATTCTTACTCTTTCCAGATAATTTGATTCAGTTGATAGAGTTTTCCTTTTCCTTACGATCAGAGATTATCACCATTCAGTTTTTTTTATACAGTGTGTGTGTGTGTGTGTGTGTGTGTGTGTGTGTGTGTGTGTGTGTGTGAATACTCTACGTTTCAACCTCTCACACCATCTTGAGCTCCTTCACACCCAGAGAGCTCCACGCTCCATTCACTCAAAATCCACCCCATTTTCTCACACTAAGAACTTCTTTCCACTATTGGCAATCAGAATACTTCACATATGTCTCCTTCACATTCAGATCACCACCACCACCGCCACCTTACACTCAGGACAGCTCACATCCCATTTCCTTACACTCAGAGCTCCATCACAGTACAATCATCCCAATCAGACACTCCTTACTCCCACGCTCTCACTCACACACCACAACCATCCATTCACACTACGCCCATCACTTTCTCACACTCAGAATACTGCACTCTCTTCTTTGATATATTTTACTCCCCTCACACTACTAATCAGAACACAGCACATCTCACACTTAGAAACACTATCACCACCACCTATCACCATGTCCATCACTTTCTCATACTACAGAACATCACTATCACCACCACACACTCCACTCATCACACTCTCACACTCAGAACACCATTACTACCTCCTCACACTCAGAACTGCTCATACACCACACCCTCATACCAATATACCAATCAGAAACCTCGGTATCATCCTCACATTTTACCCCTGCACTCTCTCACACTCAGAATATCCCACCACCACCTCGTCATAATCCACCTCCCTCCACTACTCATTAGCACACACTCCACACCCCACTACCAGAACACTCAATACCCTCCACTCCACCTAGCTCCCTCCACTTTCAATCAGATTCACTCCACTTCTAACACTCGTCAAACTCCACTCTCCCACTCCACTACCAGTTAGACACACTCCACACCTCACAGTGACAACATTTAATACACTCCGCTCCACCTCTCTCCACCTTCAATCAGATTAACTCCACCTCTCACACTCCTCAAACTCCACTCCCTCCCTCCACTACCAATCAGACATACTCCACACTCAGACCATCATCAACACCCCAGCTGAAAGGGCGCCTGAAAACGTTATTCCCACACTTCAATTTGCCACAGAAAAAAAGTGTAAAAATAAAAGCTCTTATGGATTTGATTAACTCGTGAGATATGTGTTCCCCCATTCTTCCATCCCCACCCTCTATCCACTCCCCTCTTTCCTATCCCCTATCTCCCCTCTCCCCACCTACCCATCTCCTTATCCCTCAACATTACCTCCAACTCTCCTCCTCATCCCTATTCACCATCCCGGCAACCTCCATCCCAATAGGTGCCACTCCCTCAATATCTCTCCTCATTCCCCCCACAACTCTTCACCCCTCCTTCTTCCCTTCGCCATTCCATCTCTGCACCTCTTCCCCATACCCATCCCCTTTCTCACCCCTCTTCCTCACACCCTTCTTCCATTCCCTAACCTCGTCCCACATCCCTTCTCCCACTTCACCTCATCCTTGTATCTCCTCGTTCATACCCTCCATCCTTCACCTTTCCTCCCATCCACCTATATCTTGCCCATCCTACCAACCCTACTCATCCCATCCTATCCCACCCCAACTACCATACCTAACACTACCTCCTCCTATGATTCCCCCACAATCCCTCACTACAACATTCCTAATCCCCTTATTCCCCTACACCCACTCTCCCCTCTCTATCTCTACCCTCTCCTCTTTCCTACCTCAAGCCCTCACCTCCTCTCTCTCTCTCTCTCTCTCTCTCTCTCTCTCTCCACCATAAACGGGTAATTGATGAAACGCTCGCCAAATCCCTTTATTCGCGGTAATGGCGGAATCCAGGTGAAGGGACCGCAGTGTTACTCATCTCTCTCTCTCCCTCCCTCCCACTCCCTCTCTCTCTCTCTCTCTCTCTCTCTCTCTCTAATCGGTAAAAGGACTGCTGATGTTATAAATGGATGAGCCAGGGGAGAGGGTGGCTATTTTTAGACTATGTTATTGTTTTTCTGGATAATTTTGGGGTCTGTTGTTTTTTTGAGTTCCATATGGCTATTCTGGGACGAGTGCTCTCTCTCTCTCTCTCTCTCTCTCTCTCTCTCTCTCTCTCTCTCTCTCTCTCTCTCTCTCTCTCTCTCTCTCTCCATATTTATCTACGTGTCTATCTATCCATGTATCTATTTCGTGTATCTGTCCACCTGTCTATCCATGTGTCCATTCTCTCTCTCTCTCTTTCTCTCTCTCTCTCTCTCCGGCGGCAATGAGGGGCTTTCAGCATCCCATTAAGATCTGGCTGAACGAATATGGAAATCTGCTTGGTCAGTTAGTTTTGGATTTGATTTTTTTTTTTTCATTTTATTTTTTTTTCTATTTTTTCGACCCTTTGGACGCTACCTCACCCCGTCCTCGTGTGGGAAAAAGGGAAATGGATGATTGTGGTGGTGGTGGTGGTGGTGGTGGTGGTCCTAAGGTGAAAATAGAGATATGGATGGTGGTGGTGGTGGTGGTGGTGGTGGTGACGACGACGACGATGATGATGATGATGATGATGATGATGATGATGATGAATGGCACTGAGGAATGAGCGATATGATGCAAAATGGCACTGGGAGATGGCACTAAAAGATGGCACTACAAAATGGCATGGCACTAGAAATAGCACTAAGATGTGGCAGAGTATTACTGAGAGAGAGAGAGAGAGAGAGAGAGAGAGAGAGAGAGAGAGAGAGCGAGTGTCCAAACGGAAGAGAGACTGAGACAGAAAAATAATAATGCACATCAAAAAGGAACGCAAAAAGACTTCATTAATGGACTTTGTCAGGGTGGACGGAGGAGATGGAGAGGCGGAACGAGGAGGAGGAAAAATGTGGAGAGAAAGAGAGAGACAGGGAGAGGAACCATAAACTTGGAGGAAAGACAGAAGAGGAAATAAAGAAAGAAGAGGAAGAAGATCATGGGAGTAAGGAGGATGGAGAGAGAGAGAGAGAGAGAGAGAGAGAGAGAGAGAGAGAGAGAGAGAGAGAGAGAGAGAGAGAGAGAGAGAAGGGATATTCGCAGGCTCAAACGTACAGAAATGACAATGATTAGGTGGATGTGCATTGCGTCCTTGAATACGAGGTCTGAGGGGGATGGGGAGGGCTAGGTTTACAATGGAAGAGGATGGATGGGACTAGTGTATTGGTGTTGTGATGAGGAGAGGTAGACTGAGATGGTTCTGGGGAAGTGGAGAGGATGGTGAATGACAACTGGGTGCAGAAAGTAAGAAGTGTGAACGTTGGGGGTACGGTTGCAAAAATCCAGACCAAAAAAGACCTGGGACGAGGTCAAAATGTGTGACCTCAAGAATAAGGGAGTGAATAGGTTGGCTGCCAGGGATCGAGCGGCATGGAGAACCGCCATTTGGTGACAAAGGCCGACGCACGCATGCATGTTAGAACCTTTATAAGCGAAACGAGACAGACAAACTTTTTATCAAGAAAAAACTACCGCCAGATAGACAGACAGAGGGAAGAAAAAGCCTTGTTTTATTTTAAGCCGGAGAAACTTTGACACACACACACACACACACACACACACACACACACACACACACACACAGGGCTTAAGGGAGCAAAACACGTCAACGCTGAATGGCCTCTTGACACGCATGACACAAAGAGAGATGGACTGGGAATCGGACAGAGAGACAGACGGACAGACAGACACAGAAACAAAATGGCAGGAACAGAGAGAGAGACAGACAGACAGAGACTGAGACACGGAAAGAGCTGACCTAAATTTCAAGAGACAAGAAAACATACACATATACAAGCACTTCACAAACAGACACAAACAGGCAGACAGACATCAAAAGAAAGGTGCAACACGAAAATAGATATCACAAAAATAACAAGCTAAAAAAAGATGAAACAACTCACAGAGAGAGAGAGAGAGAGAGAGAGAGAGAGAGAGTTACATAGTTACATAGATACACAGACCACACAGACCTTACGGTCCCTACGAGGTGGTCCGGCCTTAATACTAATATGCCTTAATACTAATACAGTGCATAGGAGCAGGAGAAAAGGATAGCACAGCAGAAGGCTCTCTCCCCCACCCTCCAGACCCTCCGGCATATGCCGTACAGGAAACAAGAGAGGAAGTAATACCAGACCCTCCGGCATATGCCGTACAGGAAACAAGAGAGGAAGTAATACCTTACAGGAATGAAAAACGTGAAGGAATTTTATAGGATCGGCAGAAAGTAGAATAATATGGAAAAGGAAAATTTGAGCATACAGCCACATACTTACTCTATGCATGCAATTTTTTTTTTTTTTTTTTATATATATAAAAGGATGAATAGAATGTTTATCTATTATATATACCGTAAAATACTGTCTGTGTCTAATAGACAGATGAATGCAGACACGAACAGGGTAAACAGAGAGGCTTCTGGAGGAGGAGGAGGAGGATGTCTGGGAGGGGAGGGAAGGGAAGTGCCTCATGATCGGAGGCTCCTCTCTCTCTCTCTCTCTCTCTCTCTCTCTTGGGGAGACAAAGGAAAGTCAAAGCAGGGTAAACAAAAGAAATAATGTGATGAGAAAAACGTGAGAGAAGGAAAAAAGATGTGAAATATGGAGGAAGAAAAAAGGGATGGAAGTGATGAGAAAAGAAGAAAGACGTGGAAGAAAAGTGGAAGGTGGAAATAATGGGGCAAGACAGAAAAGGATGAGAGAAGAGAGGAAGAGAGGATAGCATAGAGAGAATGAAGGAAGCATGAAAAATTATGAGAGAGAGAGAGAGAGAGAGAGAGAGAGAAAGAGATAATGGAAGTGACCTCTCGTGGCTAGTCCTGATCACAGCGGGTCCCAGACAATGAAGGTATTCTCAGGTAATTACAGATAAAAACCTGTACACCTGCCTCATCTTTGGCTACACACACACACACACACACACACACACACACACACACACACACACACACACACACACACACACACACACACCTGTACACTGGCTTAAGTTCTGTATTTCCACAAGCCTCTCTTCGCTCAAATACAACCCAATCCTAGTTACAGGAATTACTGGAATTTCGAATAATGAAAACATCGTACAGAAAGAGTTGTTGTTTTGTACGTGCAGAAGTACTGTGCAGAAGGAGATTATTATGTAAGTACTACTACAAGGAACTGTGAAATCGAACGGAGGTGGAAGTGTTGTAATAAATGAAGTCACAGAATTACAGTGTTAAATGAAGAATGTTTTCAACGAGAAGCGATGAAGTAGTGGATTATGAGGAAGCGTGATGCATCGTGGGAAGAGGAGGGTTGCTACTGATTAAGGTAGTCATTATGGTCGAGATCACCCCTCACAGGATGCGGCATGAGAACAGACAGACAGACAGCGAAACTATGGGGCTTACCACACTATATTTTCCGTCCACACTGTCCACCATTCCAATGGAATTCTACAGTTCTGTGGACTCGAACTGTGGATTTGGTAAACAGAATGAGGCCAATCGACAATACATAGCTACTTTCATGTCTAACAGCATTAGATTCTGGAACACATTTACGAGTATATACCTTCACAGTCTATGTAAAATCTTTCACAATTAAACGGTATAAAATATAGGCTACGATATATATATATATATAACTTTAATTTGACTATGTACATAAGATAGACATTTACTTCTCTTGTTACTCAGGCACATAGTCGCCTCCACAGGTACTACCTTCCTAATTATGACCCTCGTGCAATTTGCCAATCACAAGAGCAGCAACTGTTGCCCTTGGCAGAAACACTCCCACCACTCGAAGATATCCGTGCTTCTTCTTTTTTTTTTTTTTCGGGGTGAGGATAGGGGGTGTGATTCATGGAAAAAGTCGACAATTACACTGTTTGTGTGACAGGGAGACCACGATTTCTGTCAACTTTCTCTTCAAGATCCGAGTTCAGTGATGGAAGAAAGTTGGAATGTCTGCTCTGTACAAGATGCTCCTTATATTTATCACCCGCAATGCCTTCGTGGTCATGCAGTGTCTCAACCCTCTGAATGGTGTGTCTCTCAAACCCCCTTTCTTGGGATTCAGGACATGGGCTCAACTGCTCGTTCCCTTAGGCCCAACAATCCATCTACGTGCCTAACAGCAGCACGTCATCCCTCTGACGGTACTACCCACCGTCCATATTAAATACATGCCAGGGCTGTCTCATTCAGGATTGGCCACTGATATCTGCGGGAGTGTTTTTATGACATGTTAGCAGATACTGTGGATGGTCAGTAAAGTCTGTTTTAAAGAAATTTAATTAATCAATCGTCTCCCTGCTCCTGTCTGGGATAGAATTAACGTCATTTTAGACAACACACGAAATCTAAACGCTCAACGTTAGATATAAACACAGAATTCTCGGAATTCTTGGCCATGGCGATACTCAAGATACATTTTTAAAAATTTTTCCATGGTGAGTTTGAGCATAAATTTGTCTACTGGTATCGGAAAAACGATAAAATGCGCCTATCGTGGCTAAAGGGCTAAATTCTGCTCCTGTGCTCATGTTATTAATGCTACTCATGACTTCCTGCTAACCACCACACTCACCACCTTCATCACCTGTGTCATCATCATACATCATCACTACTGCAGCTTTATATCAGACACGAACACAGTCAACAATCTCTCTCTCTCTCTCTCTCTCTCTCTCTCCATACACACGGTCATTTTCATCATTAGCGTCATCATAACTCATCACAATCGCCACGTCTCACAATCACCGACAAATTACGACATAACTCTCTCTCTCTCTCTCTCTCTCTCTCTCTCTCTCTCTCTCTCTCTCTCTCTCTCTCTCTCTCTCTCTCTCTCTCTCTCTCATTACCTTCCCCCTATATTTCTCTCCTCCTACTGTAACGTCAATATATTTCTTTACTACCACAGACCACCAGTACAGCAACTTCCACCAGCACTACCACCACATCAACCACCTTCACTAGCACCAATCCACTCCCACCTCACCAAACACCATACCTCACCTCCACTCTCACTCCCCCGCCAACCAACATCCACACTACGCATACCCACAAAACGTCACAACCCATCCACCAAGTTCACCACCATCCATCCCATTAAACCCTTACACCATTCACTCTACCATCACCCCCATTATTATCCCTTATCGTTACCCCAATAATTCCACCTCCCAACCCCATACTCCACTGCCTTATTCCACCCAGACCATCAAATTCCAATTCTCTAATTTTTTTCAGCCTCTACCGCCTTCTCAGTCCTACACACTCGTCCCCTGCACAGCACATCACCTCCTTTCATCTCCAAACAACATCCTCCACTCCATACCACATCCCACATACACTTCCCCACAATTTACACTATAACCCAGGCCCATAAACAACGCTCCTTTCGCATTCTCACTCTCTTGCATACTTATCCAACTATAGAGTACACACACACACACACACACACACACACACACACACACACACACACACACACACACACACACACACACACACACACTTCACCCTCCCACACTACACGCCCTTTCCACATATCCTTCCTTTCATATACCTCTTCAACCTTTAACCACTTCAAGCTCCTACGACCCAACTACACAAACACCCAACACCATCCTCTCTCTTTCTCTCTCTCTCTTTCTCTCTCTCTCTCTCTCTCTCTCTCTCTCTCTCTCTCTCTCTGGGGGGCGGGAGCTTGGAACAAATACCAGGCCAGAGAGAAGAGCGTTATTGCCCCTAACCCAAATATATTTACTGGGAAGGGGGGGCGCCTCTCCCTGTCCACAAAGCCTCTAGCAGGTGGCCCCTCCGTGATGGACGCAGAAGGGACCACAACACCACTTGTACTGATGTTACTGCTACTGCTACTCTTGCTACTGTCACTGCTGTTGTTATTACTGCTATACCGTATCTGCTGCTACTGTTACTGTTACTACTCTTACTTCTGCTACTACTGCCGCAACACCACTCTTGCTGATGCTACTGCTACTGCTGCTGCTTCTGCTAATGCAAGTGCAACTTCTACTATTACTGCTACTGCTACTGTTACTGCCGCTGTCACTACTGTTGTTGCTATCACATCTGCTGCAACACACACACACACACACACACATTTCATATTTTTTACTCCACTAGCCACTCATACTCTGCAAAGGCGAGATCTCTGATAACGAAGAGATTATGCGCGCGCGCACAGACACACACACACACACACACACGCATATACACAAAACCCTTTCACTACGATAACGCCTTACGATCACTGGACTCCTTCTACCACCTCGTAAGGAAGAAGTTAAGGATGATCGGGTCCGGTAATAATATCTTAAAGGGAAATAATTCAGCTTAGTAATTTATGAGGGAAAAAAATCGTTGGGTCGTGCTGTGTATTGGGAGTTAAGGTCGTCTCGGGTCATCTCTCTCTCTCTCTCTCTCTCCCTCTCTCTCTCTCTCTCTCTCCCTCTCTCTCTCTCTCTCTCTCTCTCTCTCAGTGCATTTCCTTGTACTGTTTCTTCTTTCTGTACCTCTCTCTCTCTCTCTCTCTCTCTCTCTCTCCCTCCATGTGACCGCGTTCGTCCATTAGGTCTTTTTCACCTTCTTTGTCGTCTGTTCATCCTTTTTTTTTTTTCATTTTTTCATTTTTATTTTCCTTTCTTTCAGCTCACTCCATTATCTTCTCTTTGTCCTCTTCTTTTTCCTTCCCTCTCACGTTCTGGCCTTTTTTTCTGTACTTTCTCCTCTCTCTCTCTCTCTCTCTCTCTCTCTCTCTCTCTCTCTCTATCTATTTATTTATCTATCTATCTCTGTCCAAATTCTACACAAGTTATTACAGAAAAAAAGTTATTTTAAAAAATCACCCAGCAAAAAGACATCTTGTGAGTGGAGGAGGAGGAGGAGGAGGAGGAAGACAAAAAAATCTTATAATAACTCTTAGCCCATTAGAATACTTCCTCAGCCTCCTACAAACCAATCCGAGAGAGAGAGAGAGAGAGAGAGAGAGAGAGAGAGAATAATATGACAAGAACATGCACATTTATACGAGCGTGCATGAATTACTAACGTACATTTGTGGATGTAAATAAATGAGAGTGACGTTAGTGAAAAAAAAACAACAACACTATATTAGACTGGGTACATATGCTGAACACTACTACTACTACTACTACTACTACTACTACTATTACTACTACTACTACTACTAGTTATTATTATTTATGACTGAGTTTTCGATGTCAGAAAAAAAATAAAACTATAATCTCTCCTTCTGGAACGATATATGGTGACGGCTATGAAACTCTGCTGGGTAAGATTTGGAGGATTTACTGTACTGTTCAATGGCCAAAAAAAAAAAAAAAAAAAAAAAAAAAAAAGAGGGGGGGGGTTATAGAAAATCTAACCCCTTTACTGCCATGGGTCAAACCTAAGCTGAATAAAATCGTCTAGCGCTGGTGAGTAGGAAATACAAAAGATGACAAGTGTGTAAATTTTTCTCTGCCGTCAGCAAATAACAATACACGAAAGACGCCGTTATAAAAATCATCCGGTGTTAAGAAAAAAACTAGAGACTAATGGCGGGGATGTTGGAGTCTATTTCTATACTCTTTTTATTTTAAGTTGGCCTAAAATCGCCATCTCTTCAACAGGAAATTGGTTTAAAAAGGGTTCTGAAAAAAGATGACGTGTTTCTAGGCTTCAGTTTCCCTCCACAAAGCTTTTCACAACGACGATATACATTTCTCTCCATATCTCCACTATCCACTTCAGAACAACGACGTGCCAGCTAATTTATACACCATACCTGCTACCGCCTGATTATATACAGGTAAGGATGGCCGCCTCGTTATGAAGGGTTGGAATATACACTTTGTCTGGCCGGGCGGGTTGAGAGTGTGCAAACCAGTTCCCTCTGCCCCACCCAACCCCATCCAGACACCCACCCCACCTCAAACACATCCAGACACTGACTCCATCCCTCCCAGACACCTGCCCCACCTCACACACTCATCCAGACATTGACCCCACCTCATCCAGACACTCAAAGGGACACCCAGACACCGAACCTCACGTCCAGACACTGACTCCATCCCACCCAGACAGCTACCCCACTCCACACACATCGAGATACTAACCCCACCTCATCCAGACACCCAAACAGGCACCCAAACATCAAGTCCAACCCACACCTATCCAGACACACAACCCACCCCATCCACATCGTCACCCAGACACCTACCTCACCCCACACACATCCAAACACTCACCCCATCCCACCCACACACACCCAGACAGAGACAGCCAGACACCTCCCTCACCCAACTCCTTCCAGACATCCTTACACGCACCCAGATTTACCCCAGTCCACCCCACCACTAACCCCCCTCCCCACACACACACACATTTTCTGATGCTCATCCACCCAACCATTCATTTGCTGTACACACACACACACACACACACACACACACACACACACACACACACACACACACACACACACACACACACAAATTCATACATATACATACATACATACCATATCATACATATATACATAGAGAGAGAGAGAGAGAGAGAGAGAGAGAGAGGTCCAGACACTGCTCAGACGCAAGGAGGAAAAAAAAAAATCCCGTTCCACCTCACTGACCGGGCTTCATGACAATCCCGAATTTCATTACGTTCCGGGTTTGGAGACAGAGGGGGCGAGGAAGACCGAGGATGAGATGGAGGGATGATGGTGGACAGACAGGACAGGTGTGTGTTTGTCGGAGAGAGGATTGCCTAATGACAGAGGGCAGGGCGACGTGAAGGCGATCTGTAAGCTTCTGGTTATAGATTCAGACAGACAGACAGACAGATAATTAGACAGACAGACAGATACATACAGATAGAAAGATAAAGAGACAGAAAAGTATACACAGACAGATAGATAAAGAGATAGACATACATATACGTACACAACCAGGCAGACAGACAGACAGACAGGCACAGATAGATATAGACAGACAGACTGACAGACAGATAAATAATAAATTCAGATGTCACATGTGTCTAGGTTTCATGAATCTGGGTTTCATGGCGGAGTGGGTTTCATGGCAGTGTGGGTTTCATGGCAGTGTGGGTTTCATGGAGGTGTGGGTTTCAATGGCGGTGTGGGTTTCATGACAGTGTGGGTTTCAATGGCGGTGTGGGTTTCATGGCAGAGTGGGTCTCATGGCAGTGTGGGTCTCATGGCAGTGTGGGTTTCATAGCAGTGTGGGTTTCATGGCAGTGTGGGTCTCATGGCAGTGTGGGTTTTATGACAGACTGGGTGTCATGGCACTGGGCTTCATGGCAGTGTGGGTTTCATGGCACTGTGGGTTTCAATACAGACTGGGTTTCATGGCACTAGGTTTCATGGTAATTTGGGTTTCATGGCACTGGGTTATGGTAATGCGGGTTTCCTGGGAGTCGGGGTTACGGCACTCACAAACTCGCAATGGCGGCGACACACAAAGACACCTGACGTAAAGACCAGGAGACGTGAAAGAAAACGAGCATCAAACAAGGGACGCAAAAAAAGACAAAGAAGAGACAAGAAAAATAAAACCAGACGAAGAATAAAATGAAAAAAATAAAGAACAAAGAAGACACAGAAATAAAGCCATAGAAGAAACGACACTCGGAAGTTTACAAGTTTTTCCTCAAACAAAAAAAAAAAAAAAAAAAAAAAAAAAAAAAAAGACAAATTCAGATTTTTTTTTCACAGTTCTGACTTTTTTTTTTTTTTTGGGGGGGGAGGAGGTTATAGATAATCAACAGGGAATTAATATCAAAATAAATGATAACGTGCATAGCCTAGCATGGATTTATCGAACACTGAGACAAAAGCTAGTTGTAGCAATGAATAATTTACATATTAATAAAAATTCCGCTTCAATATAGGCCTACACAGAAATCATTAGTCGCCTTCACACACAATTATCCTAGAGCCCAGAATAATCGTCCTTACATGGCTCGTAAAAAAATATCGTAGGCATATAAATCGACAAAGAATTATCGTCCTGAATCATTATACATATTTCACTCGCACTTACAAAAAATTATAGTGTAGATAATATAACTCCAGAATACATAATAAAATACCTCGCCTCACAAATTATAGCGTGGAACATGTATAATTTCCTTCAGTACAAAATAAATGAACCTGCCTGAATTATATCTAACTCATTTTAACACCAGCTAAGCGTACAGTGTGGTGAAAATGCATAATATTTTACATCGCACGAAGGATTCTCAGATTTTTAGTGATTCAAAGGCTAAGTATTTAAGTCTTCTCTCTTCTCCCTGACTAAATCGACTTCTTTCAGTACAATGGCGTTATTTTTATATTTCTGTTTACGTCAGTCGATATTATTCATCTTGTAGTAAAACTCTAGCAGTGAAAAATGATTGTGTGAACTAAAAAAAATCTATAATAATAATAATAATAATAATTCACTAATAATAAATAAAAGGGCTAATCGCAGAGAAAGGGGTTAATTCGTGCATCAGATAAACAGACAGGGATGAGGTGAGGGCTTGTACTCTATATATTTGGTTAACTTTCCACTCCTGTGATGTATGCCGCAGTGGAGTATGGTTATCTGATCCCGAATATGCTTTGGTTCGCCTATATTGAGAGAGAGAGAGAGAGAGAGAGAGAGAGAGAGAGAGAGAGAGAGAGAGAGAGAGAGATAATCGTCTTGAAAGCAAATCTAATTTCTTCACTGACACATCTCCCACAAGAGGAAATAAAATCGTCTGAGAATAACAACACAATAAATGAAGTCGTCGTCCTGAAGAGACCCCTGGAAATTTGCACAGTATATATGGTAAACTTTCCCTTCTGTGATATAAGGCGCAATTAATTATGATTTTTCGATACCAGATAAGTTAGGGTCGATTTACATTAACCCCCTTCACTATGAGAGAGAGAGAGAGAGAGAGAGAGAGAGAGAGAGAGAGAGAGAGAGAGAGAGAGAGAGAGAGAGAGAGAGAGAGAGAGAGAGAGAGAGAGAGAGAGAGGTACCAAAATAAAACGAAAATGTAAATAAAATCTGGCCTAGTCATCTAAAAAAAGAAAGACAAAAATTAACCTGGAACTGGGCAATGGGGTTAATATCTTACCTGGGTGCGGTATATTGGCATAATTAGAGATAATACCTGGGTGTTGTGTGGAATAATCTCATCAGCACCTGGTGTGGTGTGGTGTGAGTACAGTGAAGGTGAGGCAGGTGAGAAGGGGGAGAGAAAGGTGACTCGCTCAACAGAGGTGAGGGGTCAGGTGTGTGTGTTTCTCTCTCTCTCTCTCTCTCTCTCTCTCTCTCTCTCTCTCTCTTATTTAATCTATCTGTCTATATGTATGTATGTATCTACCAATCTCACTATTAGTCTTCTGTCTCTCTTCTCCCTTTTTGTAATCTACAGCTCTCTCTCTCTCTCTCTCTCTCTAAACCACGACGTTATTGCAATACCATTTCCACTTTACTCTGGTCTCCGGTTCTTTAAAGGCATAACAACGTTGCATATGAAATGGCCTGCGACAAAATAACAATGGTTTAGTCTGGATGGTATGACGGTGTGGTGATGATTGTGGTAGTGGTGTGGTGTGGTGTGGTGTGGTGTGGTGTGGTGTGGTGTGGTGTGGTGTGGTGTGGTTTGGTTTGGTGTGGTGTGGTGTGGTGTGGTGCTGTATGGTGTGGTGCAATGATTAGAGATGATGCATGGTGGTGTGGTAAGGTGGTGATGTGTGATGTGGCAATGATGGGATGTGGAGCGTGGTGTGGAGTGTTGATGAGTGGCGTGATGGTGTAATGGGAATGACAGCGGTGTAGTAAGGTAATGAAGATGTGGTATGATCACGGCAAAGTATTGGCGTAATGTGGTATGAAGCTGTGAAGTGAAGAATGTGTGATGTGGTGGAGGAAGGATGTGATGTGGTGGGGAAGGTGGTGGTGGCGTGGTGGTGAAGGTGATGATGGTGTGGCAGAATCAATCAGTACCCTCCCTTTTCCCCTTCCATACCACCTCTCCTCCCCCTCCTTTACCTCCCTCCCTGCCTCCTCCCCTTCCCACACCCCCTCTTTCCTCCCCCTCCCCATTTCATCTCCCCTCTCCTCCCCGCCCTATCACCACGCCCGTCCGCCTCGTGATCACCACATTCAGCAAGTTGGCTTACAGTCGGCTTAGGCAGCTTGGTTAGGTCCCTACTGCACACACACACACACACACACACACACACACACACACACACACACACACACAATTAAATGCAGATATACACAAAACATTCTCTCTCTCTCTCTCTCTCTCTCTCTCTCTCTCTCTCTCTCACAGGACCAAATAGCACACAGAAAATGCCCATCCTTTACAGTTCCCTTTCCAAAACTTCATTTTTACCTGGACAACACGGCAGGTGCTTAATTAGCGATGTTGCACCTGGGTATGGGCTGAAACCTACCCAGGATCAGAGACAGACATTTAAAGAAGTATTACAATTCTCATACTCAAACATACGTCAGCACACAAGTACACATATACACCTTCATACTGATCTACTCCTCTCTGTGTGTCTGTCTCTCTGTCTCTCTCCCTCTCTCTCATCAGTACGAAGGTTAGAGGTAAATAAAACTACCCGGCCGTTGCAAGAAGACGAAAGAGACGTTATCGTACTGAAGGGGTTAACGAAGCTTATCTCTAACCCTTTCAGTACCAGGCATTACAGCAATAAAGGAAATAAATAAATAAATAAAATAAATAAAGATAGACGGCAAAACGGTGGGTAAAAAATCACAACTGGCAAATTAAACGTGAAGAAAAGAAAAACAAAAAACACGAAATAATAAAATTGACCAGTTTCTTGGGAGTGCGTGGTTGTGGTGTGGTGTGTGGAGGTGAGGGAGTGGGTGAGAGGGAGTGGGAGAGAGAGGGGATGAAAGAGGGGGTGAGAGAGGGGGTGGTGGATGAGAGTGAAGGTGAGGGTGTGATTGGGAGAGTGAGAGGGGGTGGTGGGTGAGAGGGGGGGGTGAAAGGAGGAGATGGTGGGGTGGGTGATGCGGAATGGAGGGTCAGACGCGAGAGAGGGTGGAAAAATGGGGTGTCTGTCAGTCAAGATGCTCTCTCTCTCTCTCTCTCTCTCTCTCTCTCTCTCTCTCTCTCTCATCTTACTGAATGCTGAACCACTCAAAAGTTTCATTTTCCTACGGCAGAAACGCATCTCAAAAACTGGCCAAAACCTGTTGACAAAATCTAGAGGTACTATCTTACTGCTGCTGAGAGAGAGAGAGAGAGAGAGAGAGAGAGAGAGAGAGAGAGAGAGAGAGAGAGAGAGAGAGAAATAAACCACAGATAATTTATTCTTTCGTGTCCTCGAGGTGTTAAACCAAAATGAAAATCGCCACCCTCACACTGTTTAATCCTCTCATGGTGGGACAACTCTAGTACTCCATTCCAATTAGCAACAGACGATTTTATTCAGCTGAGAGTTAGTCACAGGAGCCTGGGTGTAAATTGGACAAACAAGGCAACATGCTAGAGTGAAAAGCTTAAGCAGAATGTGTGATAACCCGGTACAGGCTCTGAAACTACCTTGGAACTCTAAACACACACACACACACACACACACACACACACACACACACACACACACACACACACACACAGACCAAACCAACCTTGTTACACATGAGGAGACCACTTACGCCAGACCAATGATGCTGGAAATTAACTACCTCTCTAAGAACTATCTCCTCTAAGACCAATAAAACGGTCTGGCGAAAAAAAAAGAATAAATTAGAACGTCATCGTACTGAAAAGGCTGACAAAGCCCATCCAGACCAAACCAGCGATATGACCAGACACCGCCAAGACCAGATCAATGTTGCCAGAAATATAACAGAAAACACCCAGACCAAACCAGTTGCTAGAAATGACCAGCCACCACCTAGACCAAACCAGACCAGTGTAGCCAGACGTTCCCAGCCTCCAGTCAGTAGCCCCTGGGGAGTCTGCGGGGGCTTGGGGGTACAACGTGTCAGGGAGGACAAGGAGGAATGATGGAGGGGGGTATGTGGTGTGGGGGATGACTAAAGGAGTGATGGAGGAAGGAAGGGGGGAAGGAGGAGGCGATGTGGGGGAGGGAGGAGGGGGTTGGTGACGGGACGAGGGGAGGGAGGTGGATGGGGGGAAGGAGGGGTTGAGGGGGGAAGGGTTAGGGGTAGGTCAAGGGGCCAAGGGGGAGGGAGAGAGAGGGAAGGGGTGAGGGAGGAGGTTTGGTAAGAGGAACTGTAAGGGATAAAACTCAAGACATCAGTCATTATCAACATCACTATTGCCTTCGCTGCCATTACGACTGCTGCAACTACTATTACTGCTGCTGCTGCTACTACTACTACAACTATCACCAGTACTTCTACCACCAGTACTACTATCAACACCACCATCATTAACATAACAGCCACATAATACCATCATCACAACCACTACCACCATCACAACCACTTCCATAATATAGCACTACCACCATCACCCCCTACTACTACCGCCTACCATCCTCAGTGCTACCATCATCACAGCCACCAAACACCACATCTACCACCACCACAACTACCACAACCACACTACCACCAAGAGCTTGTGTGCATATGCCCCTGAAAAGCATGATGAATCACCCTCTGGACGCTATTCCAATATCACCACCACCACCACCACTACCAACACCATCACCACTACCACTACCAACACCATCACCACTACGACTACCACCACCACCACCACACAACCTCAGCTACCACTACTACCACCACCACCACCACAACTACCACCACAACTACCACCACCATCAATATCCCGTGTATTATATGTCTAAAAAAAAACAATGAATGGCTGTGACCGTCATTTGAAAGCTGTTATTGTGGGGCATTTTCGCGTAAATGAAATCTGTTGTTAACGAATTGAATTAGTGTTTAGGCCAGCTGGATACTCTCTCTCTCTCTCTCTCTCTCTCTCTCTCTCTCTCTCTCTCTCTCAACATTAAACCACACCTTTTCCGGTTTTATATTACGAAATCCAACTTACTGGAAGACAACACACATACAAAATCCGACAAAAGGAAAACATAACTAAAAAAATAAACAGGAACAACAATGAAAACAGGACCTGAAAAAATAACCTGAAAAAATTAAAATGAAAAAAAAAAAAGACATGAAAAAAGAACTAAGAAAAATAATCAAGAAAATGGACCTGGAAAACTGGAAACGAAAAACGAACTGGAAAACAGAGCAGAAAAAACAAAGCTGGAAATTGGTTATGGAGCATAGGCCTGGAAACATCACACGAGAGAAAAGAAACTGGAAATATGGAAATGGAAAAATGGACCTGAACATATAAGAAAAATGGCACAAAAAAATTAAGGGCTTGAAAAAAAATGATGCTTGAGAATAGGACTAAATATCTAAATGTTTTGGAGAGACGCGGGACCATATGGGGTTTGGAGTGTAGTCTTTTATGTGAAAATCCTTAGGGAGCTAAAGTGAGGCGCCATATTGGACATCGCTAGAGTGAATCACCGTGTATGTGAAAATCCTTTGGCGTGACTGACTAACTGGGCTGCCCCTGGAAGTGTTCTTGCATTAAAAAAAAAAAAAGGGGGGAAATAATGAACTGGAAAATGGAACTGAAAAAAAAAAAAGCACTTAAAGGGGAGTAAGAGACGAACAAACGGGGAAAGGGTCTGAGCTGAAAATTCCTGTTCTTCCAACTTAAGGATGGGTATTGCAAGCATCCTCGTTCCTCCTACGGTACGGTTAGTGGGAGATTTTATATACCTTACGTTCCCTTTCTCCTCTGCTTTGTGTATCGAAAGAGGTAAAGCAAAGAGGTGGGGAGGATAGGCAGACAGGGAGACGAGGTGCAGACACGGAGGTACAGTTTCGGACATAAATAAAGATCCACTTCATCATGATAAACAGCGATGAATGGAGCAATAACTCTGGAAACCCAGTGATGCCATCTTTGGAGCCTCTTTTCTGATTATTATGTACGAATTTCATGACTATTCGACTAAAAATGGAACGATACTACTGTCCACAACCGTACGCAGGTAAACATGACAGGTGAGGTAGGCAGGTAAGAAAGGGAGGGGCAATGAAGTATACAGACAGGCCAAGTATGATTCTCCAACCGGATATTAATGTACCGAAGACAGGTTACGTAGTAGGTAGGCGCTCAGGTTGCAAATAGGTTAGGAGACAAGCAACTAAGCACGATACGTAAAGCAGACATTAAGGCAGGAAGGGGGTAGTGTGACAGGTTGACAATGAAGCAGGCAGGTAAGACTATGAGGAAGGTAACTACGTATGATTCGTAAAGCGGACACTAAGGTGAGCAGGAAATCTAAGTAGGCTGGCAGAGGTAGAGAGGTAAGGTTGAGAGGTAGAAAAGTAAACATGACAGTTCAGACGGGCAAGTAAATTAAGTAGGTGAGCGAGACAACTGAGGCAGTCATAGGTGAATTACATACACAGGTAAAACAAACAGGTGAGGCCAGCAGGTGAGACAAGCCGAAATGTGAGGAAGGTACAGAGGTGAGGCAGGCAGACAGATGAAGCAGACAGGTGAGACAGGCAGAGAGGCAAGACACGCACACAGGTGAGGCAAGCGGAAAGGTATGGTAGACACGTGAGGCAGGCAGGCTGACAGGTGGGGGAGGCAAACAAATGAGGTTGGCAGACAGGTGAGGCCTGGGACGCAGGGGAAACAGGCAGACAGGTAGGGCACAAAGAAATGTGAGGCACACAGGTATGTGAGGCAGATAGGTGAGGCCGGCAGGCAAAGAGGTGAGGCAGGTGTTCCCCTCACTCACCTGTGCTCCACCAAAACACATTTCCCATCGCGATATAATATTTTCCAAACCAGCCCCTCTCCTTTCATTTATTAAAACATCAACTCAATTGCAACATATTGAAATACATATTGCCGGCGTTGCACAAATTACAGTGAATGGGGAGAGGGAAAGAGAGGCAGCGCAGCATTTACGATATATCAAAACCTGCGCAGGCCCGTGTATTTTTTACGAGGTTCTGCGCAGGAACGAAAAAAATCAGCTTTAGTGTGTCTGGCAATTAGCTGGAGAAATATCATCAACAATTTTTGCGAATTGTACTTTTTTTATCACTTTCCCTGTTTCTGTTTTTCATTTTTTTTTTTTTTTTTTTTTTTTTTGTCGCTCGTAATGCATTGGAATTTTTAGAGTCGAACGCGTTTTATTTGGATGTGATTTTTTTTTCCATTGGAATTTTTGAGGAATGTTAATTCATGTTGCGTAATTTAAGCATTATTTTTGACGACATTATTTTCCAGATATTTTAATTAAAGACAGACGGTTTCTCTTATCTTTGTACTCTTTTAATTTTTCGCAAATAGGTTATGTTGGGATTTGGATGAAGAGCGACGTACAGCAGAGCCTTGATGAAAATGAATGGAATGTGGATGGATGGTTATGTACAGTCTGGATGAATGACTGAATGACCGTGCATGAAAAAATGAATAAAAGTATGTAGTTTGAATGACTAACTAAACTGAACGTGGATGAAAATATATACGTCGAGCCTTGATAAAACAAATGAAAAGAGAGTGCATAATAACTCTGCCTGGAGCGAAGATGAATAATTATACCTGCATCGAGTACTAGAAACAGGCCCTTATTAACAATGCTAATTACAGGTAGTCATTTATGGTACACCTGCAATTGTTAGGGTGTAATTAGCCTGCATCCTAGATTACAGAGAGTTGTTAGCAGTGATAGGAAAAGGTCAGGCCTGTCTTATCACCATTACGCGCTAAATTATTATCCCTAATTACTGGAGGGTCATTTACACCCTCGCGTACTCTGTTTTAATAATAGGGTTAATAATGGCTTCTCCAGGTTTATTTTTCCTTTATTTTCTTATCACCCTGGAGTGTTTACTGAAGCGGGGTTCTCTCAAGGATGTCTCGCTTTATTTTTTTTTGTAGAAGAGAGAGAGAGAGAGAGAGAGAGAGAGAGAGAGAGAGAGAGAGAGAGAGAGAGGAAAGTCTGCCAAAAATAGTCACTTCTACGGAGATACACAAATGATGGTCAAGATCTATTCACATCGAGGTGCCTGGAGGTCAAAGGCAAGGAGAAAAAGACAGAGGAAGGCTGCTCCAAAATCGCTAGAGCAAATGAAGGACTGAGGATACGGGACAACTGGGCTTTGATTTCGTTCAAGTGGGAAAAAAGAATGTGATCACTAAACTGTTTACGGTTCGGATAAACTTACTCGGCCCGACTTGCACCCTCCGCATTCCAAGCTGTATTCTCACAACAAACACAACTTCAGTATTTTTATTTGTGTCCGACTGTGGGCATAGACTTAGAAGGCCGTTAGCTATGGCCAAGCAGTCCTCCTACGTACCATACACCTCCACATATCACCACTTCGGCGCAAACACCCACCATCCATACTGAATCATTCCAGGGCTGTCTCACGCAGGAATGGTGCATGTGGGTATCAGTCTTCAATAGCAGTTAAATCTTTGCATGACAGAGATGGACAGGAAAAACATGAGTAGTGTGTGGACATAACGATGCTGCGTGACCCTCTTAAAAGGAATGAAAAAGAAAAAACATGAAGGCAGAGAACTAGGAAGAAATGAATCCACCTTAACAGTGACAGCACAGCAAAAGTGACGCAACACTGCGGTAAGGAGGGTGTAAGAGGAATTGAAGAGTCAGTGAGAGGAAGGAATAACTTGCAACCCAATGTGATTTTGTGCCTGATCAATTCAATGCCGGTGATTTACGAGCCAAATGATGCAACGTCCCGATAGGCTCGACCTCGTTTCCTGTGTCCCCAGCCAAGATGTGTGTGTGTGTGTGTGTGTGTGTGTGTGTGTGTGTGTGTGTGTGTGTGTGTGTGTGTGTGTGTGTGTGTGTGTGTGTGTGTGCGCGTGCGTGCGTGCGTGCGTGTGTGTGTGTGTGTGTGTGTGTGTGTGTGTGTGTGTGTGTGTGTGTGTGTGTGTGTGTGTGTGTGTGTGTGTGTGTGTGTGCATATTCTAGTCTTACAGGAAGGAAAAGAGGGCTGCATCATCATCATCATCATCATCATCATCATCATCATCATCATCATCATCATCATCATCATCACTATCACCATCATCTTTACCATCCAGACCCCTTTTCCCGCCAAATGAAGGGGTGAGATGGGGTCCACATTGCATGGACAAAAATGACAGGAGAACAAACAAAATAAGTGGACAAAAGTAGGATTTTGGTGGTTGCCAATCTGCTTTTCATGAGGTACAGTCCAAAATGTAAGAGGGTGATATGTGTTGGGTATGGCTGGGATGTGGAGGCCTTGAGCAGGATGTGCAAGATGTGACTTGGATGGAAAAAGGTTGTGAAATAAATGAAGAACGTAGATGGAATGTAAGAATTTTGGTATGTGATTGGTGTGGATGGAATATGGAGGGCCCGAGTAGGATGTGACATGTGACTAAGATGAGAAGGGTGTGGATGTGGTAGCAATGAAGACTACGGGTTGCATATGAGAGGTGTGAGATGTGATGGGTGTGGTTGGGGTGTCGAGGGACTGAGGTGATGTGTGAGAGTGGGGTGTGGAGGGATGTGGGGGGTGACATGTGGCGTGTGAGGGATGTGAGGAGTGAGATGTGGCGTGCGAGGGGTGTGTGAAAGATGTGAGTGGGGTGGGGAGAGAGGTGAACTGACAACAAGGGGAGGGGACTGGAGAGGGGGGGGTGCTGAAAGTGGCAGAAGTAACGAGCCAAAGGTAAACAGTGAAGAACCACCATGCGTTATTCTCAGGCACGGTGAAAGAGAAAGCACAGGTGGAGTGGTAGGTGGAGGGGTGGAGGAGTGGCAGGTGGGGAGGTGAAGGGGAGGAAGGTGGCGAGGGGAGGGGAAGGTAAGTGGGGAGGAGAGATGGAAAGGACAGCAACGCGAGACAGACAAGGAAAGCTCGCAATCTTTTTCCTCCCTCCCCCTACTGTTCCCCCCACCCCAACCAACCTCTCCCCTCCTCCCTTCCTTCACCCCTTCCCCTCCTCTCCTCAGCCACCCTTCCCCTTTCCGCAACGATGAAGACGAGCCATGTTTGAAGTCCTGTTTGTTGCAACATTTTCAGCAAAGGTAAAATTGTGACTTGGTGTCTTTTACAGTGTCTTCTCTTGCAAGCCAGCCTTTCACCAAACTATATAATTATAACTTTTGAGGGTAATGGCTTCCAGGACTACAGTATGCTCAAAATCCATAAACAACATACAGGCTGCTTGATATGTTGAAATGCCATCCACTCTGCCGTTGACATTCTCGCCCCACGATTGATACAGTTCTTTCACCTTTATTTGGTTCATATTTTTGGCTCTTCTGGAGCTTATATCAATTAGTTCACTGGCAGAAAAAAACAATGCTACAGCTCAAAACTACATACATTTCACAGTCCTTCTTGATTTCTAGCACCATATTCTAGTATTAATTTACTGTTACAACTTATCAAGATGGAAATATGGCAATTTTAGGCAAAGCAGAATAAAAAGTAAAGGTCTCAAATAAAGCCATCCCATGTCGTCTGTCTTTCGATGTAAATCCTAGAGAAACAGACTGAAAGATTAACTGAAAGATAGACATAACTCACCACCTTTCCTCAGCAGATACCAATGCATCACTTACCTGTAAAGTAGAAAAAAGAAAACATTAGTACTGAAATTTCACATCCAAACCGACAGGAGGACAGATACCGAGGAGAGTGGGGAAAGAGGCGCAGGCGAAATGGGTTGGAATGGTAACAGGCACTGGATTAGGATGAGAGTGGAGACGATGTGGGCGGGCGGAAGTTTGTCATATGTTTCTCCTATAAATTCAATGTGTGTGTGTGTGTGTGTGTGTGTGTGTGTGTGTGTGTGTGTGTGTGTGTGTGTGTGTGTGTGTGTGTGTGTGTGTGTGTGTGTGTGTGTGTGTGTGTGTGTGTGTGTGTGTGTGTGTGTGTGTGTGTGTGTGTGTGTGTGTGTGTGTGTGTGTGTGTGTAACAGGAATGGGGAGAAAGTAGGAGTGGGCGGGATAGGCTGCTGAGGTGGCACTGTTTGTGATGACATCCCGGTAGGTAAGAGCATCCTATAATTTTCATCTGACGGAACCAGGCCACTTCGATGAGCTCAAGTTATGTGTTAGGAATGAGGCTCCTTGGCTGCCAGTCAAATTAACCCTTCAATATACCTGACTATCAAGCACTGTAAAGAGTTAGGGCTCCTTCGCGGATGGAAACAGACAAACAATGCTACTTATTTTAAGGTCCGTTCCCAGACCCCTTTTAGTACCAGACAGGCTTGCAGGGTACATTCAGGGCCCGTCCAATAAATAAATAAACAAATAAATAAACATATCTCTCAATCATGCACCACTTTTAATCTACACTTAATCTTAGTCACTTTCCTCTCGGAAGCATCAATATCTGCCACACAAACGCTTATCTCAGCTTGGCACGCTTAGCAACCACAGGGCAGGGAGATGCGAAGTGGTGGAATATTAGGCCAGTTTGTGACGTTGACTGTCCGCTAAAAATAAATAAATACAGAAATAAAAAGGGCATCTTATCACTGGGGTCCCATGGATATAATAGTCAAATTCTAGATCTATCATCTTCGTGCCTCAGACAATATAGCATCCTGTACTGTGTTATTTTATGTAATTTGAGGTGCCAAGAAATTTTAAAAGGAGTATTGTCATTCCCATTACAAAGTATTCATTACACTGATAAAAACCTTCGTGTTTTGTTTCAGAATGTTAAGTGCTGCAAGCGGGTGCATACTTACTTTGTTTTTTCTGCAACGGAACAGAGGTTAAAAAAAGGTTCTGCACGGAAGAGAATCGCTTTTGCCAACTGGAATATTCATGCAATTAGATAAAGCAGACTGAACAACGTCGTGGTGAAGTCAGTAATTTTATATATTTTACCTCGAATAAAAAGCGATGGATATTTCTTTTACATGTGCATTGCTTTCTGTTTCTAAGCCAACTGCCTATATTAAGTAACGCCACTTTAAATTCTAGGAACCTATCTTCCCACTGACACCTAAGAATTTCAACCTAATCGAATATATCTGGCTGGCAGGAGGAAAGATGGAGTATAATTGGACGGGGATCTCAATAGAAGGCCAAAGCAGATGGTTCAAATATATGTGTGTGTGTGTGTGTGTGTGTGTGTGTGTGTGTGTGTGTGTGTGTGTGTGTGTGTGTGTGTGTGTGTGTGTGTGTGTGTGTGTGTGTGTGTGTGTGTGTGTGTGTGTGTGTGTGTGTGTGTGTGTGTGTGTGTGTGTGTGTGTGTGTGTGTGTGTGTGTGTGTGTGTGTGTGTGTGTGTGTGTGTGTGTGTGTGTGTGTGTGTGTGTGTGTGTGTGTGTGTGTGTGTGTGTGTGTGTGTGTGTGTGTGTGTGTGTGTGTGTGTGTGTGTGTGTGTGTGTGTGTGTGTGTGTGTGTGTGTGTGTGTGTGTGTGTGTGTGTGTGTGTGTGTGTGTGTGTGTGTGTGTGTGTGTGTGTGTGTGTGTGTGTGTGTGTGTGTGTGTGCATATCTAGAGTCGCGTGCATGCTGGTCGCTGGATTTATCTCAGAGACTGGACATTTACGGCTGAGGGCAAAAATGTGGCGAGGATGTTGTGGATGCGGGGGGTGTAGGAAGGGGAGGAATGGGTGTAGGAATGGGGAAGGGGGTGTTGGAAAGGGGGAGGGGGTGTTGGAAAGGGGGGAGGGGGTGTAGAAATGGGGTAATGGGGGTGTGTGGGCTGTGGTGTGGCGTGATACAAGACTCTACCCACTTTAAGTTGGTCTAAAATTGCCGTCTCTCCATCTAGCATACGGTGATGCAACACGAGCTTAGCACTACGACACAGCTAGTCACGAAGAAGTGCAATGGAAAGAATGTACAGTGCAGCCGTAGTACTGTATTTTTCTGCCACTGAGCTAAGGGAGATGATTGCAAATGGACGAAAATCTTTGACAAGTTGAGATGGAGAGGTGTTTGGAAGAAGAGGTAGGTCGAGAAGTAGGTAGACAAAGGAGGAGTATCAACATCTACCTGTCTAAACGTGTATATCAATCAATCAATCAAACTATCTATCTATCTATCTATTTATTTATCAATCTTTCTTTCCAGGGCTAATAAGCAAATTAATTAACAAAGCAATCGTCTGACATTAGCGAGAAGAGAGAAAAACTAAGCGTCTTGGAGATTTCCTTACACCTTAACTAAGAGATTGATCCTTAACTAAATAAACTAGCCTGGACGAAGAAAGAATAAAACCAGAAAAATGTCATGTTATCTTTTATTCTGACCCCCACATCTCTCTCTCTCTCTCTCTCTCTCTGTATACCTGGCGCCAATCACCTCAATATCCTTAGAGAAATTACCCGCGAGGGAGATTGGCTGGGCTATGAATATTAATAAGGAGCACTGTATTAACTCGTTATTAAAGTTTAGACAACGAGAAATAAATGACAGCAAGTTAAAAATAGAGCTCTCTCTCTCTCTCTCTCTCTCTCTCTCTCCACTTCCTATCTATCTATCTATCCATCTATCTATCTCTCAAGCCATGAATATTAACAAGGCGCAGCATATAACCTCATCGTTGCTGCTCCACAAGAGGAACGTGCATAATAAAAAATAAGGTTAGTTTAAAAATAGATAATAATGATGAATGAAAGGGGAATGTTTAGCGTGTTTCTCCTGCACACACACACACACACACACACACACACACACACACACACACACACACACACACTCTCTCTCTCTCTCTCTCTCTCTCTCTCTCTCTCTCAGGTCTAGGAGGGAGGGAGAAAGAGAATGAGGAAAGAAGAGGAAAGGAAAGGGAAGAAGGACGGAGTCTGGAAGCAGGACGGAGGGAAAGGAAGGAGAGAATGGAAAGAAGCGAAGACAATGAATAAACGAGTGAATGAATGAATGAAGGCAGGAAAGACAAGCTATGACTGTATGAACACAGAATGAACGAATGAAAAAAATAAATGAATAAATAAAGGAAGGAGGGGATGAATGGGAGTTTAAGATATTAGAGAAAGAGTGCGAGAAGGGAGGAAGGGATACGAGAGAGCGAGAGGGAGAATATAAATGCGCAGGAGGAAGGTAAACTAAGGGAGTGACGAAAGAAACTTGGAGGAAGGGCGGGAGAATGGGCAAGATGCGAAAGTGAGAGGGAGAGGGAGGAAGGGAGGGAAGGAAGAAGGGACACGAGAGAGAGAGAGAGAGAGAGAGAGAGAGAGAGAGAGAGAGAGAGAGAGAGAGAGAGAGAGAGAGAGAGAGAGAGAGATAATGAAGATAATGAAAACGAAATTAAAGGAACAAGAAAATGAGGGAAGCAAGGAAATGGAAAGGAGACGCAAATAACGAAGATGTGAGAGAGAGGAGTGGAAAGATGTGAAAAAATATTGAATAAAATACGGAAGGAAGGAGAGACGGAAGGTAGGAAGGAAGAAAAGAAGGACGAAGGAAGGAAGGAAGAGAAGGAAGTAGGCGAAAGGGAAGGAGAGGAGGGATGGAGTTGGAAAGACAATTACCATAAAAGGGAAGTGTTAGAGCGAGTTGTCTCTAGCTTTAACCCTCCCCACACTCTCTCTCTCTCTCTCTCTCTCTCTCTCCCCCTGCATCCCTTCGTTCCATTTCCTTTTTCCGATCCCTCCTTTTGTCTTTCCCTCTCTCTTTCTCTCCTTCCCTCCTGTCTGTCGTTCTCTTCTTTTTTTCACCTCTTTTCGCTCTCTTCCTTTCGTCCTCCCCATTTCTCCTTCTCATACTTATTCCTCCTCCTCCTCCTCCTTCCTTAGCTCTCTCTTTCCTTCCTCCTCTTTTCTCTGTCTCATGTACTTCCTTCATTCCTTTCCTCAAGTCTTTCTCCATCCATTACTTCTTTCCCTCCTTCTCTTCTTCTTTTTTCTCCTCCTTCCTTCGTTCCATTTCTCCCTCCTTCCTTCACTTCCATCCGTCCCCTCTCTCCTACTTCCTTCCCTCCACTTATTCTCTTCCTTCCCTTATCTTTTTATCCTTCTATCTCTCTTTCATTTCTGCTTTCTACTTCGAGATCCTTCCTTTCATCAGTCCTTCATTCCTTCTCTCCAGCTCTTTTCTTCTCTCCCTCCTTCCCTTCTGTATTTTTCCCTCCCTCCCTCCTTTCCATGCTGGTTTCCTTCCTTCCTTCCTTCCTTCCTTGCGTCTGTCCGTCTGTCTGTCCCTCCCTCCCTCCCTCCCTTCTTTACTTCCTTCTTCCCTCCCTCTCTCACTCCCTTACTTACTTCTTCCCTCCCTGAATTCCTTCCCTCCCTGCAGCCTCCCGCGCAAGTTGGCTATTGGCGCAAGAGCTCCCGGGTTGGCAATTAGCGAATTCATTCCAAGTTGACGATTGGCGGTAAATTTGCGGCGGCCTTCCGGGATGGGGAATTAATTGCCAGTCTGAAGTGGGTGAGGCTGCTGGAGATTTATAAGTTTCTCGGGAGACGTAGTTTGGTTGGGGGAAGACGGAGAGGTTGATCGAGATGAAGGAGGGGTGAGGTGAGAGAGAGCGTTTTTTTTTTTTTTTAATAGAAACTACTACTACTACTACTACTACTACTACTACTGCTACTGATGATTATGATGATGATGATGATGATGATAATACTAATACTGTACTACTACTAATAATAACAATAATAATAATGATAAAAGTAACAACAATACCACCACCACCAATATCAACAACAAAACGATAATAATAATAATAACATCGAGCATGATAAGACGGGAAGAGGTCATTGTTTCTGGTGAGTGTTGGTTTAAGAAGTTAGACGAAGATGGACGAGGAAGGGCAAGGTGTGATGCCGAATTAATTGACTATCTCAAGTGGGTGAATCAGGCCAGAGGGATGAAGATTTATCACCTTCTTGGGGAGGCAGAAGAAGAAGCTGACCGAGATCGAGAAGGGGCGGCAGGGAGACAGAAGACGAGGGATGAGTTAAGAGGGAATATTTTTAGTTAAGGGAAGAAAGAAATATACCAAGATAGGAGGAAATAAGGTGGTGGGGAAAGTCGTTTGGTTGGAAGAAGAATCAGACCAAGATCAAGGAGTATGTTGGAAGAAGAGCAGAAGAATAAGACCAAGACCAAGGCAGGTATGATGGAAGAGGAAGAGTCAGAGGAAGATCGAGAAGGATGGGCAAGGTGGGATGGGGAATGAAATGGCAACCTGAAGTGACTGAATCAGGCCAGATGGGGTGGCGATTTATCATATTCTTGAGGCAGGTATATCGGTTGGAGGAAGAAGAAGAAGAGGCAGACCAAGATCAAGAACGATGGATGGAAGATATGAGTTAACCAAGATCGAAGATATGAAAAAGGAGGGGGGGGGGAGGTCGTCAATTTATAGGAAGAAGAAAAAGAGAAAACCAAGATCGAGAAAGGTCAGGAAGGTCTTTTTGCTGGAAGAAGAGGAGTTAGACTAAGTGCAAAGCAGATGGGGGGAAGAAGAGTCAAGCCGAAATCAATAAAAAAGGAGGAAATAATTGTCAACCTAAGTGAATGAGGGCAGAAGTACATAGCTAAAATTTCTAAGGATTATCTTTAAATTGTGTCTTGGAGGAGGTGGGGAAGGTGTTGTTGCTGGGAGAAGAAGAGTTAGACCAAGACTAAGGTGAAAGGAGGTCTTTTTTTTATGAGAAGGAGAGATACTTTGACGGAGATCGAAGAGGTGGGAGATGGGCAAGTAGCTGGATACAGAAGGAAGGAAAAATGGAGAGTGGGACGGGGAGGGAGGAAGCAAATCAGTAGCGGAGGGGAAGGGCAGGGAAGGAAGAACAGGGGGCTGGAGGGAGACGGAAGGAGGAAACGAAGAGGGTAAAACTGGAGAGGGAGGAGAGGGAATGAAGGGAGGGAGGGAACCTGAAGACGGGGATGGGGGTAGGGGGAACTGGGGGGTGGGAGTGTATTAATCTGTAGGTGCTGACGAGGTGCACCCTTGTTACGGCCTCCTGCTGCCCTGTGTCCCCTAGTTGGTGGTCACGGGGACGCTCACTGCTCATTATGGTCTGATAGGAAGTCAGGGCACTCAAGGTACTTAGTCTGGCTGTCATCGGGACTTGCAGGACAATAGTAATCTCAAACTTTTCAATCCTAGGGCGTATTTCTGCATTTTTTCCTTGCTATCACCCACCTCTATAATTCACAAAACACCTCTAGTACTAAAGGAGCAAAGAATGGCTATATCTCATCCCTCTGGTTCAAATAATCTCTGTAAAGCTGAACGGAACGGCAGAGAGTATGAACAGAATTAAATATATGTTGTCGGAGTAAATAGGTAAGCGGACAGTAGGTGAGACATCCTGAATATTTTACTCGTGTCACGGCCAGACAAAAATATTAACTTTTTTGGAGTTGCTTCCCACTCTCCAAGGATCAAATTCTGAGCGCTTCCCTTTATGATGTGGTTCTAATTTTACAGGTTTATGAATTAAACACTTTAGTACCGCGACGTCCCTTATCATTATTCTTGCTGAGGCCAGTTGATTTTATTTTGCTTGAGAGAGAGAGAGAGAGAGAGAGAGAGAGAGAATCTGAAGGTGAGTCAGGAACAATATTTACATTTTTTTTTTTTTTTTTTTTTTTCATTTTAGTTCCCGCTACCACCAGACGATTTTATTCGGCTCGAGAGACGTCGGGCAATCGCGAGGTGAAAATAAAAAGATGCTTCCTGTACTTGTGTTTGGTGCTGAATTACATATGATAGTGATTTTTAGCCAATTGGGGTCGTTGGCCTTGGTGTGAGGGTGACGAGGTGGACGGGACAAGGGTAATGGCTGGGGTCGTTTCATTCCTTACCTTCCTCTGTTTCCTTTCCTCCCTCTCTCTCTCCCTCCGTTTCCCTCCCTCTCTCACTCCCTCCGTTTCCCTCACTCCCTCCCTCCTTCCTTTCTTAATTTTGTTCGTTCATTCTACTGTTCGTCCCTCCTACTCACTCTCTCAATTCATTTTTCCTGTCTTCCCTTCCTTTCCTCTTTCCGTTCGTCCGTCCGTCCCCTATTCTTCCTTCTTCGTCTCTCCCTCTCTCAGGTAGTTCTTCTGCCTTTTCTATACCCTGGTTCTCGATCTACCTCTGCTTCTTCTCCCAGCCATGCTACTTTAAGAAACCCTCCGAGCCCCATCTCTCACTCTCCATTTGCGCCACATGACAAAAAATTTCCATGAGAGGAGGCAGGAGAAAGAATGCGGTGGACGGGATGGAGTGGGCCAGACGGGATGGATTTGGTGGTGATTTGTGGGATAAGGTGGGGCAGTACAGGTGAAGATGAGGATTCTGGGGCGGGAGGTAAGGACGTGGTGATGCTTCTAGTCCTTAAACTTCAGGGAACGATGTACTAACTCTAAGACATGGTGGCAAGTGATAAGACCATCATCCACTCACTTGATGTAGTGCTGCTTACTTCTTACTTCATCACTATCATTCTTTTTCTGTGCCTGTCCTCCTCTCTTCCTGTTTCTCTTATCCTTCCTGTCACTTTTACTCTTCTTTCCAATTAAGCTGGCTCTATATTGAGTGACAAGCCTGAGGGTTCCTTGTAACCCAGGAAACCACTAACAACACTGGATGGTAACCATATAACCAAAAAACGGGGTGATACGAAACTTACTATGGCGCCCGTTAACTGGCGGTGGGGGGGGAGGAGAGACGCAAATGCGGCGTCCATTCAGGAACCGAATTTACACGCTCTTTCCCGCACTAAGGTGTGGTGAAGCGCTGTCCACCACGAGGGAACATTGGTTTACTGCACGGGACGGCGCTGCAGAGATGGTTGCTTGCCTGCGATTGATAAGTCCGCTCGCCAAGGCAGACCGGGATTGCTCAACAATAACAACTCTTAACATCACACGATTTCACTAGATACCGGGAACCCTTCTGAGGTTTTCGATTAAAAAAAAAAAAAAAACTCTCAGGTAATGATTTTCACCAAGAAAAATATGCATAACAATAAAATTAAAAGTATTCTGGTGTTGTTTTCATATACCCTACCAACTTCAAGCACTTCCCTTCACGCCTCCAACCCCATGCACCTCCATATCGTATTTATCACGTGAATAAAAAAATAATAATCACGTCCCGCATTAGAAAAAAGAAAATTACGTGAACAGAAAAATTAAAATAACGTGAAACTGAAAAATTCACGTGAACATAGAAAAATAACAAAATCACTTGAAACATAAAGAAAAAAATCACGTGAATAATAAACCAAAAATTACGTGAAATATATGGATCACAATAACGTGATAAATGTGCAATACAAATCACACAATAAACACGAAATAAAAATGTGAAAAAAAAAATGAAAAATATAAATCACATGAAAAACTAAAGCGAGGAAAAAAAATCACGTGGAAAACACACAAAAAAAAGATAAATCAAAATCACATAAAAACAAAAGCAAACACTCAAAATCACGTGGAAATACCGATAAATCAAAATAACGTGAAATATAACGAATTAAAAAAACTTGAAAATAACAATAAAAATCACGCAAAATGAGAGAAACCAATATCTCATAAAAATAACGAGACAAACAATCACGTAAAAAACGAACAACAGGAATCACGTGAAAATTAAAAAAATCACGTGGAAAGAAAAAATCACTTGAAAAATAACGAAAAATAAAAACTGCCTTTGACATGAATAGAGAAAAAGGCCCCCATCAGGCCCTACCGTAATTGTTATTCGTTTGTTATTCGTTCGTTATTCGTTCGTTATTTGTTCGTTATTCGCTCCGTACTGCCGCCATTGTCACGCAGGCGATGGGGGTGAAAACAAAAAGTGCGTTTATTTTATCAGTATGCTCTCCAAGGTATAGCTTTCCAATCAGGCGTGAGAGGGAGAGAACAATTGGCCGGGGAGAGAGGGAGGGCGAGGGAGTTGGGGAATGGGGGTGGAGTAGGAGGGAGGGAGGAAAAGGGAGAAAGAGAGGGAGAGGACAGGGGAAGGAGGGGGAGGCGAATGAGGAGTCCTGGAGAGTGAAGTAGAAGGAGGAAAGAAGGGGGAAGAGAGGAAGAGGAAGCGTAGATGAAGAGGAATGGGGAGCCCTGGAGGAAGTGAGGTAAAAGGAGGAAGGAAGAAGAAGAGAGGAAGAGGAAGCAATAGATGAAGAGGAATGGGGACGTGGAAGGACAGAGGGGGAGGGAGGGGAGGAAAAAGGAGTGGAACAGAGTGAGAAGAAGGGGAAATGGGACAAATAGTACAGGGGAAGGACACTGAAGGATAGGGAAAGTATTGGGGGAAGAGATGGAGGGAGGGGAACAGTGTGAGGGAAGGAGAGAAGGTAGTCATGGAGAAATAGAGACGAAGATGAATGAGGGAGAAAATGGAGGAGGATGGAACACGATACAAAAGAAGGGAGACAGAAAAATGAACACGGAACGAAAGACAGAATGGGAAATGAAAGAGCGGGCACAGAAAACGAGGCATGGTGGTAGAGGGGCAGGGGGGACTGAACAGAAAAAAACAGACGTATTGTTCCCGTGATCACCCATCTATCATCGTCGTGTGATTTACAACCATAATATTGGACCAGGAATCGGCCTTATTTATCATAGTGACAGATTTCTTCTCTAGCCGTGACGGAGTGTGGGTGTGGGGGTTTGATGGAGCGGTGGGTGGGGTGTGTGGGCGTGTGGGATGAGTGGGTGTGACGGTGAGTGGGTGGGATATGGAATGATGTGTGAGCGGGTGTAAGGTGTAAGGGAGGAACTGACTGAAAAGTGTGTGGGAGGGAGGAAATGTGGGAGGACGAATATGACGATGCTTGGAATATGGGTTTTATTTTTTATTTATGTGTGGAGACAGGTGGATGTGGTGGATGGATGTGTGATTGAGAGGTAGATGAGGGTGAGTTGATGTGGGAGAGGTTGTGGTGTGAGTACATGGGGTGTGGGAGTGTGACTAAGTGGGAGGATGTATGAGATGGTGGGAGGGTGGGTGTGGGTGTGATTCATAGGTAGATGTGGAGTGAGTGGAAGCGTAAGAGGGGGGGGGGAACTGGATGGAATGGGACGGTGAAGTGTGTGTGTGTGTGTGTGTGTGTGTGTGTGTGTGTGTGTGTGTGTGTGTGTGTGTGTGTGTGTGTGTGTGTGTGTGTGTGTGTAAGAGTACTGGGAGAGGAGACGGGTGGATAATTAACTAGGCCCAAGGGTGGCTGAAAGAGAGATAGAAGCCTTGGTGGTTCACTGGTAATGGTGTTTGCCTCTCGATCAGCAGTGGGATAAGTCTAGATTCGATTCCAGCCTAGAGGGAAAGCTAAAAGTAGTACTGGTACTGCGTCCTTTCATACGCTCTTGATTCATACCTAAGACATACATCATACAGTCTCTAACATACATAATCAAAGCCAGTCGTCCAATACAGATGCTCCTCGTCGATTCGTACTTGGCCAACGTGAGGAAGGATAGACTTTGGTCATCACTCTCCCTCTGATATGAAGGTTCAATTTTGCAGTAAAGCTTACACGGATTGATACTGAGAGGGATTTAAGGATGAAAGCTGGATATGAAAGTGAAAGGAAGAGTATAAAAAGTGTTGAAGGAAGAGAAAAACAGGAGTAGGCGGGAGAGTGCGAAAGGAAGGGAGGCAGAGTGGGTTAGGAGAATGTTAGGAAACTTGGGATAAGTACCTGAGAATAAGAGTGAAAGGTGAGTGAACAGAAGCAAATAACTAGGAGGAAAAGTGAAAGGGACAGCTGAATCAGTGGGTGAGAGGGGTGTAGGAACGCAAAGCTGGATAATGGATAGAAGAAATGCTGAGAGAGAGAGAGAGAGAGAGAAGTGAGGTGGTCTAGATACAGGTGAGGGTCGCGACAATTAGCCTTTTAGGTGTGCTCGTAAAGAAGGGGCAAGCGACAGTAACAGGGAAGCTAACCCCTTTAGGTCCCGCCACCCACCACACTGACCACCTCACCTGCATCCCCCCCCCCCCTCTCTCTCTCTCTCACACACACACACACACACACACAGTCCTTTCTTTTCACTGTCTCCCTTACATTTTCCTGATTCCTGTCATTCTCTCTCTCTCTCTCTCTCTCTCTCTTTACGAGCACACGTACACGGCTAATTATGGTGACCCTCAACCTGCAACCACGACCCCCCCATCCCCCCCTCTGTCGTATCCTACACTATTCTCCCTCTCCCTCTCTCTCTCTCTCTCTCTCTCTCTCTCTCTCTCTCTCTCAAAGTAGGCAGTGGTATGGTATAGGTTTAATAATATGACTGAAGTAGGCGGTTTATGAGTCTCCATCTCACACACTCACCATCTTCCAAGTGAGACAACAGTACTAAACCGACCAAGCCACCGAGTTCCCCATCCCTCTGTCCTTCTACCCCTTTCTCTCCCCGTTTTCTCCCTCCCCACTTCATTCTCTCCCCCTTTTCTCCCTCCCCACTTCATTCTCTCCCCCTTTTCTCCCTCCCCACTTCACTCCCTTCCCCTCTCTCCTTCTCCTGTTAACTTATCCTTCCTCGCCTCCCTTCCTCCTCCTCTCAATCTCCCCTCCTCACCCTCCAACACCCTCCCACCTTCCCCTCTTCCCTGTCTACCCCCTCCTCACCACTTCCTCCCTCTCTTTCCTCTTAACTTCCCCTCCTCCCCTCTTCTCCCTACCTCCTCCCTTCCCCCTCCTCTCACCTTCTCCCCCATCATTCCTGTCTCCGCAACGAGAGATTCTCCCCTGTTAACGTGTGGAGGGATCTTGAGCGATTTATGCCCAGCTCGCCTTATCTTGTTGGCCTGATAAGAGAGAGAGAGAGAGAGAGAGAGGAAAACAGATATAAACTGACACTGAGAGAGAGAAACAGACGGAGAGAGAATTATAACCATCCAGCCCAACAGACACATAAATATACAAAATAATTAAACCTCGATATTCAGTATTAATTTCCCTTAAAAAAAAAAAAAGGGGGGGGGGAACTTACATATTTTCCACTCAGTCCCTTCCTTAGTCACAAGGCTGTTAATAATGGCGCATTGTTGTGTTAATGGCTTGGTGTGTGTGTGTGTGTGTGTGTGTGTGTGTGTGTGTGTGTGTGTGTGTGTGTGTGTGTGTGTGTGTGTGTGTGTGTGTGTGTGTGTGTGTGTGTGTGTGTGTGTGTGTGTGTGTGTGTGTGTGTGTGTGTGTGTGTGTCTGAGAGAGAGAGAGAGAGAGAAACGGTAAAACTAAGAGCCTACCTGTGCTGGCACCAGGAAAACAATAAAATATAAACTGGCTATCAAGCATACTTCATAAAATCTCTCTCTCTCTCTCTCTCAGCGTCACCTTCTCCTCGATTCATCTCTTTCACCTTTTATCTGCAGCATCTTTCTCTCTCACAGGGCTTCCTCAGGCTGACAGTGCAATTCTCTTCATCCCTTATCTGCTCACGTTCCTCTCTCTCTCTCTCTCTCTCTCTCTCTCTCTCTCTCAACCTCAGCTTTAGTTTCTCTCTCGCTCCATCTGCTTCTCCACTTTAGGTTCCTCTCTCTCAAGCCATCGAAATTCGTCCCCCCCCCCTCTCTCTCTCTCTCTCTCTCTCTCAGCCATCCCAATCCCTCTCTCTCACGTTCCCTCGAGTGATGCAGACGCCACTTTCAATTTGCACCTTTTCTTTTTTTTTTCTCGTGTAGTTTTTGACCCTGACTGAGATATATAAAATTTTTCATCTTTTCTTAATTTTTTTTTTCATGCATAATTTTCATGGACATATCCCTTTTCCTAGACCTTTTTTTTTTTTCTACTAAGGCAAGGGGTAAATGAGAGGAAAACTAACAGGAAGGCGAGAAAAAAAAAAAAAACCTACCTTGAGACCCACACTCATACGTGTCATATAATCGTCTGACATAATATTTTAAGGCCTTGAATTTCTCGTCTCTAACTTGAGGAGAAATATTTAAGGGAAAGTTTTAATGTTTGGTGTTTATCTTACCATAGTGATAGGCATGTGCTTGTGCTGTCTCCTTCGGCTTGGTGACCTCTCTCTCTCTCTCTCTCTCTCTCTCTCTCTCTCTCTCTCTCTCTCTCTCTCTCTCCCTCTCTCTCTCTCTCTTTACGAGCACACGTTCAAGGTTAATTATGGTGACCCTCTACCTGCAACTACGATCCTCTCTCTCTCTCTCTCTCTCTCTGCACTATATTTTTGGTTCCTCCACCTACTTCACACAACTTACACATAATCTCTCAAATGAATGAATTACTGCATTACTCTATCAATCCCATACACACGAGAGGCTTCCCTTTCACTAAATATAATCCTCTACCAGCAACAGGAGTGAAGTAAAGGGCGTCTTCGAAGGGGTAAAGCTTCCTAAATTCACTCACTGTAACAAGAGAAATTAAGTGTGAAAAGGTTAAGGTCCACAGAGAAGCATAGAAGATCCACTTTCATATATATACGCTTTTCTTACCTCGTCAGTTTACATAACATTCCACACCACCTGAAATTCTGGTTAATGGGATGATGTACTGGGCGTCACACACACTACACGGCGATCATTCAAGCCTGACATACATCCTTAACCCCTTTCAGCTCAGTTTGCCAAGTGTCGTCAGATCGGAGGGGTGATTTGACTAGTAACCATCGAGACTCATTCTTACCTCTTTACCAACGCTCACCGAATTTCATGCAACCACGACCCATATTAACGCTGCGTGGTGACCCGGCTCCGTCAGATGAAAACAAACTGAATATATATGAGGGCTCGCTTCCCAGCCTCTATAATTCTGCGCCCATCAGCTCCGATTACCAGTTTGTGTGGCAAAGGTGGACGCAGACTGGCTGTATCCACCCACACCTGTCTCTTTAAACCACTTTTAAATTATCAGGCACCTGGATAATTAACCATTATTTACCAGGTTAGAAGGCAAATATGGGAAAGGGTTATTTAAAGTTTATATAGCGTTACTTGAGAACATAAATTAACGCACGTTTAATGACGCAATATATCGTGAAATTAACATCGACTTTATAGTCTACAGATCTGACTTTTATGAATTCTCTGGTAAAATACACAGATAATTCTCTTTCCTCAACGTCTAACTCTCTGCCCATAATTACCGATTACGGCTGTGCGTATAGCTGGCAGAACGACACGACGCTGGCTACATCCTCCCACACTTCTCTTCAACCCGGTAAAAATTTTATAGATAGATAGATAGACAGAATGGATAGATAGATAGATAGACAAATGTAGATAGATAGATATAGATGGATAAATAAATTGATAGGCTATACAGTACAGATATATATACCGGTGTTTATTTATATATAATGTTTTCACACCACCTTACGGAAAAAATATGGAGGTTGATGCTGTATGTTTTAAGTACAATCTTACCTGCCCCCCCAAAAAAAAAAGTCAGGTTTCTTTTAATTTCATGTAGCCAAAATAATAATAATAATAATAATAAAAATCATCCTCGTTTAATTCAGTTTTGATTTTAGGACTGCTTGTAGGCTGCGACATCTGGAGTAGGCTATGAATAAACGAAGCAGGATAGGTACTGAACACCTGACTGAGCCGCCTCTACAACAAACGAGAAGTGAAGTATTAAACAGGGAGTCGCCTGTAAATCATCGCAGTGAAGGGATCAATTCTGTAACCAATAAGGGGTAAGAGAGTCCACTGGCGGCAGTTTTGATTATTTTATTTCTCAGTAAAGATACGGTACTGAAGCCTCTCTTGACAGCTTTTAACTCTGCCGGTCATCTCGGGTTGCCACTCTCTCTCTCTCTCTCTTTCTGTGTGTGTGTGTGTGTGTGTGTGTGTGTGTGTGAGAGAGAGAGAGAGAGAGACAGACAGACAGACAGACAGACAGACAGAGACAGAGCGTAAAAGAGAGAGGGCACGAGATTGGCTGTTTTCCCCACACACCTGTCTCTTCAGTCTGGCCCTAACTTGGGGAAAACGACCCTCGCGTGTTTTCCCTTAGCGCTACGCCGACTGCAATCCCCTTTTACGATAGTCCCCCCAGAGTCCCCTGTTTAAGTCCCCCCCCAAGCCTCATAAGTCCACTACAGTCACTCTCTCTCTCTCTCTCTCTCTCTCTCTCTCTTTCTCTAATCCTTGAGTCTATGAAGATGTGGTCCAATATAACAGGGTACCCTTAAAATGTTTTCCTATGATGTTGATGGCTATTTTCTTTTGGGTTATTGAAATTAAACATCACTTTCTGTTATTAGACCAAAATTCAAAAGTAACTGCTAAAAATAAAGAAAATAATAACGTTAAAAAAGAATCTCAACTCTCTAACCAAGAATTATTTTATCTGTATTTCTCTTCCGTCAACGCGAGACGATAATTTTAACCTCAACGGGACCCACCGCAGCTAAAGGGTTAATAAATGGTTTTACTGCAGCGCCGGATCTCTCCACGAGGGAATAATAAGCCACAGGATGGGATGGAAGGTGGGGGTGACGAGGAGGGGAAGAGCAGGGGGAGAAGTTACGGGAGAAGGGGCGTGAAGGAAGGTGAGAAAGTAAGGAGGGAGGATGAAAGGGTAGGGGGAGGTGAGAGGATAAGGAGGAGGTGAGGCGGTGGGGGATGTGAGAAGGATGGAGATGGAAGGTGGGTGAGAATGGATGTGGGAGGAGATAAGAAACGAGTGGGAGGAAAGGAGAGGGTGGAGGGAAGGTGAGAAGGTAAGGAGGGAAGGTGAGAAGGTAAGGAGGGAGGTGAGAGGGTAAGGGGAAGGTAACAGGGTGTCGGAAATGACAAGGTGAGGGAAGAAAGGAGGAGATGAAAGGATGGGGGAGTGTGAGATGGTGAGGGAGAGGGGCGAAACAGAATGGGAGGTGGGGGGAAGGTGTGAGGGCGAGTGAGGGGTGAAGTGGGGAGGGGGACTCTCGTAACTCAGTCACCCCCAAGGAGAGATGAAGGGCCAACCTACTGATAACAAGAATGCTCCGCTGCCAACTGAACCACCAATCTGCCCTACTGCCTCTCTCTGGTGTAACTCCTATTTCTCCTCTCTGTCTCTTTATTCATTTCACCTCAGTATTTTATTTTCAGCTGGCCGGTCCTCCTGCTGGCGAAGTACGAGATGAGAAAGTGGTGTCTG
>NC_136977.1:3707142-3784642 GCF_032717465.1 Coenobita brevimanus | reverse complement strand
ACCCCCCTTCCTTCATTCCTCTTTTTTACACTCCTTCTACATTCATTATTTCTTCTTTTCTATCTCCTCCTTCCTTCCCTCATTCTAATCTCTCTCTCTCTCTCTCTCTCTCTCTCTCTCTCTCTCTCTCTCTCTCTTTCTCTTTAATATTCTACCCGGTTTTAACTTCTGATGCGGCTTTATGATGACACGTTTTCCCTCTTAAACTCGTATATTTAGTGTGTGTGTGTGTGTGTGTGTGTGTGTGTGTGTGTGTGTGTGTGTGTGTGTGTGTTGTTTTATGGGAAGTAATGACATGAATGTGTATATATTTATGTATGTATATAAAGTATGTATGTATTTATGTATGTATGTATGTATGCAATAAACTCTTCACCCGACGTTAAAGTTTGAAGAGCCCGTCTGTGTGTGTACGTATGTATGCATGTGTACGTGTGTGTACGTCAAAACAGCCTGTGTGTGCGACTTAATCTTACTCCAAGTTTAGAGTCTTAGAGGTGAGTTAGGAAAGTTACTAGAGTACTGAGGTAAACAGGGGGAATGAGGGTTGCGACCTTGTTAGAGAGAGAGAGAGAGAGAGAGACGAGAAGAGGAATGAAGAAAAAAAAAAGATTGAAGAAGCAGGGAAGGGAAGAGAAGGGAAGCGAAGGGAACGGAAGGCAAGGGAAGCGAAAGGAAGGGAAGGGAAGGGAAGCAAAGGGAAGGCAAGGGAAGTGAAGGGAAGGGAATGGAAAGGAAGGGAAGGGAAGGGAAGGGAAGGGAAGGGAAGGGAAGGGAAGGGAAGGCAAGGGAAGCGAAAGGAAGGGAAGGGAAGGGAAGCAAAGGGAAGCAAAGGGAAGGCAAGGGAAGTGAAGGGAATGGAAAGGAAGGGAAGGGAAGGGAAGGGAAGGGAAGGGAAGCGAAGGGAAAGAAGACAATAAGAATGGAAAGGAAAGAGGGAGAGGTACATGAAGGAGAGAAAGGGAGAGGGCCGGAGTCAGGATTAATCTGATAGAGAGGAAGGAGGAAAAAGAGGGAAGGAAGGAAGAGAAGAAAAGAGGAATGATAAGAGGAGAAACAGATATCTTGGAAGACGGATGTGATGAGAAAGGAGAGAGAAGGGGAGGAGGGGAAGAGAAAGAGAAGACGAAGAAAGAGTGGATAACAGGAATGGAGAGAGAGAGAGAGAGAGAGAGAGAGAGAGAGAGAGAGAGACGAAATTAGGTTGCAAGCTACAAACAAAAATACAAAAGGAAAAATAAAGAGAAGAATAAGAATAAGCGACAAAAATAAAATCTAATAATATCACTGTCGATAAAACTAACTTTAAAATAGCCTCTCTCTTTATCCTACTAACTTTTTCTCCGTCTTATATGGAGCTAGGTAAAGGACTACATTAGCATCTTGAGAGAGAGAGAAAGAGAGAGAGAGAGAGAGAGTTATACAAGAGAAGTCAACGAAAAGACAAGGAGTAAAAGACTGAAAAGAGAAAATGAAAAAATGTGAGAAAAAAAAGTTCTCTCTCTCTCTCTCTCTCTCTCTCTCTCTCTCTCTCTCTCTCAAAAGACCTAAATTAGAATACCCATGAAATATTCAGTCCTTTTATAGACCTGTTATGATAAGAAGGAGACTTGATATTATAACCTGGATATAAAGACGAAAATAGTGGTGGTGGTGGTGGTGGTGGTGGTGGTGGTGGTGTGGTGGGGCTGGGAGTAATGGTTGTGATGGTGGTTGGTGGTAATGACAACAGGTGGAAGGGGAGGCCAGGTGAGCTGTGTGAGTTAATTAGGCCAGCACCTGAGTCGAGTGCTGGGCCTCCCTATCAAGCACCATAACTATTGTGGTGATTGTGGTGGCGATTGTGGTGGTGACTGTGGTGGTAGTGTGGAGGCTGTGGTGATGACTGGTGTTAGTGATGATGGATGTGGTGGTGGTGGTGGTGGTGGTTGGAAGGACTATGGTGGTGAAAAAAGGTAGTAACAGTGACAATCATGCTGGTGGCAGTGGTGGTAATGGTGGTAGTGGTGAAAGGAAGGAATTGTTGGCGACGGTAATAGTGCTACTGATGGTGGTGGCAATGGACATGATGTTGAACTACGGGTGGCTGTGTAATGCTAATAGCAGTGGTGGTAATGATGATGGCAGTGGTGGTAATGATGATGGCAGTGGTGGTAATGACAGCAGCGGTGGAAGGGGAGGCAAGATGACCCGTGTGTAGAGTGACTGGTTTAAGTTCTCAATGTGGTGGTTGTGGTGACTGTGGTGGTAGCTGTGGTGGGGAGTTGTGGTAGGGGTGGCAATAACAGTATTGGCAATGGTAATTATGACTTTACTGGTAGTGATGGTAATGGTGATAGTGGTAGTCGTAGTTCCTATAGTAACAGAAAGGATGAATTATAGGGGTGGTGGTGGTGGTAGTGGTGGCACTGCGGTGGTAATGGTGGTAATGACAACAGGGGTGGAAGCAGAGGCAAGACGAGCTGTGTGGCTCAATTAGACCAACACCTGTGTCGAGTGCCTGGCTTGTGCTCTGACTGTGGTAACTGTGGTGCTTGTTGTGGTGGGGAGTGGTATTGTGGTGGCAGTGGTGGTGATTTCGGAGGGAGTTGAGGTAGTGGTGATGGAAAGTGGTAATGATAATGGTGGAAGTGAGGTAATGTTATGATGGTGATGAGAGAAGTGATGGTGGTGGTGACAGGAGTGGTGGTGATTGTGGTGAGAGTGGTGGTGGAGAGGGATGACTGTAGTAATGAGTGGCTATGGAGATGAGTGGATGATTGTCATGGTGGTGTTGGGTAACGGTGGTGATTGTGGTGGTGATAGTGACAGTAGTGATTGTAGGTTCGGGTATCTGGTAGTTGTGGTGGTGATGGTAGTGGTAAGATGGTGATGAAAGTGGTGATATGTGGGATAAGGTGGTATTTGTAGTAGCTGTGGTGATGGGGTAGTGACAATGGTGATGATGATGCTACAGACTGCAACTATGGTGGTGTTTGTGGTGATCGTGGTAATGACTGTGGTGACAGTGGTGGTAATGATGGCTAATAATTCCCCTTGTGAGAGTGAGAATGTGGTGGTGGTGACTGAATGGTGGTGGCTGTGGTAGGAATGGTTGTAGTAGTGGTGGTTGTAGTATTAGGAATGTTGGTAGTAGTAGTGGTGGTTGTGGTATTACGAATGTTGGTTGTAGTAGTGATGACAGAAGCACATCACCTCCTCCTCCTTCCCCGGCACATACCCTCAAATTAGAATCAACACCTGCATTATAAATCATTACCTGTATTTCGTAAAACTACAAGTGGAATTTTAACACAATCGCCAATACAGCAGATCGTTCTTTTATATCCATCTGTCCTTAAGAATACAAAGAATACAAAGAATACACATATGAATTTTTTACGTGAATACAAACTTTACCATATGGAGAATTAATAAGTACTGTCTTTATTCAATACTACCTCACTAATATTACTCACTGTTAACCAATGGACCTTCCTGATAACGCTGCGGATTCTTTGTGACTACTCAGCTCAGCACAACACTCACCTCTATCCCTCCTCAGCACTCAGCAACACACAACACTTACCTGTGAAAGAGAGGAAAAAGATATCAGTAAAAAAAAATCCTCCACGAACTACAAGGGTGAGAGTGAAAAAAAGAAAGTGGTGGGGAGCAAGGAGTGGGCGGGATGGACTGGGATGGTGATGGTTCAGAGAGAGAGAGAGAGAGAGAGAGAGAGGAAAAAAAAAATTGTACTGTGGGGCGGTGTTGACGGTGGGAAGGTTTCAGTCACATACTTCAAAGAATTCGATGTACTGAATGTTTTTTTTTTTCTTTATCGTTACTAGGTATGGATAGAAATGCCAGAGATTCTTCAGTCGAGGTCATTCTTCACTGGGTTAAAGCTTAAGAGATAAACAGACTGTGAAGTAGATGGAAACAGATGTACACAGAGACAGACAGACAGACAGACAGACACAGATATGAAAACAGTTTGACATGAAAAACAGACAGACAGATATACTGACAGGTGTGTAGAAAGACTCATAGAAATAGAATGATGAATTGATAGGAAGACAGATCAAGATAAATAAGATATACTGTATATCGTTAATCGAGAAATGGATCGACATTACAGTTACCTAGATAGATAGATAGACGGAGACAGACAGACATATAGATAGAGACATACGGTAGATATAAGCCATAAACTATATAAAGTTACACACACACACACACACACACACACACACACAAACACACACACACAAAAACACATTTTATATATACAGTATACATATACAGTATATATATAAAATAAACTGAGCCTAGATCCTAAAATCACTACCATACTGTCATTGATATTCACATAAAAATCTACGGAAAATAAAAGCCACGGATCAAAACTGCATTCAGCTTCGGGAGTGCTTTTGGGGTAGGCGGTAATAGCAGTTCATATCACACACACACACACACACACACACACACACACACACACACACAATCATCATCACCATCAACCCAATTCTAACTTCAGTCTAAAAAACGAGGTATGATTGAATGCATAAAAATAAATGATGTGTATATGTCTGCGTGGCCCATTTCAGCAGATGTGCTTTTTAAACAGATCTCCCGCGTGTGTGTTTTCTTTTTGTGTCTGGACCCTGCTTCACGTCATCCTTTATGTGGGAATCAATTTTGGTATGAACAAGATAAGAAACAAACAAAAAAATATTGGAGACAGTATTCTCGTCAGTTAAGGAAGCTCCCTAACACCTTTTCCTAAGCCATTTAGTAGGTTTATTACACAATACTGTCCTCTTCTGTGTTACAAATATCCTTCCAATATCCTCATACGCTGCATTAATAATGTACGAAAGGATATTACCCACCCAGATCCAAATAAATCGTTAAGAAAGAGGTGTTACGGAGCTTCCTTAACCGCCGATAATACGAGCCTGGGAGTCTCTTTAACGAAGGAGATCAAAGTCTCCTAAGAACGATGCCTAAAATGAAAAATAATAATAATAATAATGATAATAATTCTGACTGAAGGAATTAGAAGCCATCTCCATTAATCCCTTCAGTCACAGGAAGACTTTTTGTTATTTTATTTGCTGTCAGGAATTTACTGAACTCGGGAAAGACCTCTCAGGCTACAGAAGTTAACGTAAAAAGCTGGAGCGTTTGTGAAGCTGCGTCGAGAACGGGAAGAAAGGCGAGAAAGGTTTGGAAGAGTTGAGAGAAGGACAAAGGTGAGAGAAATTATGAAAAGGAAGGACGGGAGAAGACGAAAGAAGAAAAGGGGAGAAGAGGAAAAAAAAGTGAGACAGAAAAGCAGGAGAAACAGGGAAAGACGAGAGAGACAGTCAAGCAGAGTGGAAAGAAGGAAAAAGAAAAAGAAACTAAGAATTACGGCGAGCAGAAGAGAAAGAAAAAAGATGGACTACGAATCAGAACGCTGAGAAGAGGGAACAGAGAAAGAGAAACTATGAATAAGAATGGACAGAAAGAGAGAGAGAGGAGCTATGAATCAGAATGGGGAGAGGGAAGAGAGAGGTGAGAGAGACTATGAATCCGATGTGGCGGGAGGGAAGCACTATAGATTGATAAGCTGATACCTGGCAAGCGAGGCACCGGTCAGACACAGGGGGGTGGCTGATAGTGTCACAGGCAGACAGGCGCAAGCTTTATCCCCCCACCCCCTTTGTCCCCCTCCCCCTCCCCCCCTTCATTCTCTGTCTCTGTTTCCCTCCCCCCCCCCCTCCATCCTCTGTTCCTCACACCTTTCTCCTAACTCCCTCATCCCTTTCCCCTTCTCCCATCGCCCTCACTCTATCCTACCCTCATCCCTCATACTTACCGTCTCTCAAGCACTCTCCCCCTTCCTTCATCCCCTGTCTGTTTCCCTCCTCCCTCCATCCTCTGTCTCACACCTTTCTCCCCCCTTCCTTACAGTTTTTCTCTTCTGCCCTCACTCTCCCCTTCCCTGCTCCCCCATCCTCATCATTTCTCAAGCACTCTCACTCCTCCTTCTCATCTCATGTTTCCCTCCCCCCTCCATTCTCTGTCTCTTTCACCTCCTTTCTCCCACCTCCTTCATCCCCTTCCTCTTCTCCCATTGCCTTCACTCTCCCTTACCCTCCTCCCTCACCCTCTCTGCCTCCTCCCCCACCCCTCCTCCCTCCGCCACACATCGCCTGTAATAAATGTGTTGGCTGATCTTTCCTATTCAATTGGCCGTGGGATTATTTATCATCGTGACTCGCTTGCATAAAAAAAAAGGTCGAATTGAAAAAATAAGGGCTGATGATAAATAAAAAATAAATAAAAACTAAATAAAATATTGGGAGCCTCTGGAAAGCTCCCTAACTAGAAGACGCATTTTAAAATTAGATTCTGGATGACACAAGACGATGTTAGTTTGGCAGACCTCCCAGTCCTCGCGTCAATGACAAGGAAAAAACAACAACAAATATTTCCGAAAAACCTAGCACTCAACTGCAGATTTACAAGGCAAGGTCCGTATTTCAGCTCTAGGTGTGACAAAAATATAAAAAACCAGAAAGCACTCAGAGAGCGCATTCCTCCGCCAATGGCAATGCAAGATCCGGATCTGGATCCGCCCCCAAATTTAATCAATTTATTCTTGGACCCTGGTCCACCCTTCCACAAAATTTCACTGAAATTCATTGAGAACTTTTGGAGATATCGTGTGGACAAACAAAAAATTCCTGGATCCGGATGATGATCCGGATCACCACCAAATTCTAATGGATTGTTCTTTGAGCCATACCCTACGCCTCCAAACAATTTAAGCAAAATCCGTTCAAAACCTTTTCAGAAATCCTGCTAACTGACAAACAAACAAACGAACCAACGCCAGCAAAAACATAACCTCCTTAGCGAAGGTAAAAAAGGCCAGAGAACTCGTGGTTGGCCATCTGAGTGATGTACCCAAACGTCTACCATTTTGCCGTTTGTTCTTCACTCTGCCTGACACCCGACGCTGTTCTTCATTTCAGGGGGGCCTCCCGCAGTGAAGGGGTTAAGCTTTCATTCTTGCCACAGCCAGTCGTTTTTTATTCACCTTGAGGCGGACCACCCGTAGTGAGGGACGAGGAGGGGAGGGGGATCCAAACAAGTACTGCCGTTTTTCATTCAATAATTCTGTACATTTGTTGCACACACACACACACACACACACACACACACACACACACACACACACACACACACACACACAGAGGGAGAGAGAATTCTCTTGCCTCCTCCCCACCTCCTGCAGCTGCCACCAGGAACCAAGCTTTCAATTCTTGCCCCTGCTTCACCTCGCACCGTCTAAGCCCTTGTGCCCTAGTGCCCCCTTCTTGCCCCCCCGCCCCCCATCCATGCGCCCCAGTGCCCCCTTGCTTGCCCCCTCCCCCGCCCCCCGTCCATGAGTCACCCAATGAGCGATGGGGGCCCAGGTGGTAGGCAGGTAGGTAGGTGAGAGAGAACAGGTCTGTGACTCATACGGGTGACCCCAAGTGGAAGCAAAATTTAGCCTGTGAGTCGTATGTAGGAACTTTCTTGGTGTGTATTTATAACCCTTCGTTTGTTGTGAGGCGAAAGGAGTGTTAGAGACTAGCTATACTCTGTCCATTTTAACTTGGTCTACAACTGATAATTCTCCACCTTGAATGCTGAGCTATGGCAAAAGATTAACGCTAGATTAAGCTGCTAGTCACGACGAAGTGGTAAGGAAAGAATGTAGCGCCTTAGGATTGTCTTATTCTGCCACTGAGCTGCAGGATATAAGCTGCAAAATGATCAAAATCTCGGTTAAAATAAGTTGCATGAATTACAATATGAGTGTCTGGGAATTAGGTGGAGGGAGACACGGAGACCAAGAATGAGGTGGAACGACGAGGTGGAGAAGTACATGAATGGAGAGAGGGTAGCTTGATGGCAGAGGACAGGGCAACATGATGGTGATTTGCTCCTGGCCAGCCACTCGGGATTAAGGAGTCTTGCTCTAAACACACAGATAAAAGAGAGTGTATGGCTACTTTATCATAATTTCATCTTCATCTGTACAACGGCTGAATACTTCTGAGGGCAAACGTATATACAACATAATACAGGTAATCCTATATACGATAATGCCTGGGTTCGACTCCTGGTGCGGGCAGCTGGCGCCACTAGACTCGGGTGTCCATCCATCCTTCGTAGGTTGGTAGCTAGGATGAGTACCCAGGAAAACAACTAGGGAAGGCAACTATGTAACCTGGACGATAGAGTGTCCTTGTATCCCACGAGTTACAGAGATGAGCACCGTGGTTTAGCGTCCCATGGCGTCTGGCTTTAACTTTATACATGACTTTAAGCTTAGGAGACTATAAAAACGGCCTCTAGAGTGTGAGTCATGCTGGAGGTGCTTCAAGAATGCAGACCAGCCGTAGCCACTTTCAGCCTCTCTCGATCGCCCGACCTTGTGTTCAGAGATGTACATTAGATATCGTTACGGTGGAATAGACTTGTGGGGGCTATAATCTGCTGGGAGGGTTGATCTACTTCCCCCCCCCTCCCCCGCCCTCTCTCTCTCTCTCTCTCTCTCTCTCTCTCTCTCTCCTCGACTCGTTACGGTGGAGTAGACTTTTGCAATGCATTTCTTGTGGCCCGACCGCCCCGTCATCACCCCCCCCTTTCTCTCTCTCTCTCTCTCTCTCTCTCTCTCACACACACACACACACACACACACCAGACACTGTGGTTAATTCCTTTCTCTGTGGAGGTGGTGGTTGTCAGGTGTGATGGTACTTTATAAGGAAGTAGTGCTTGTGTGGTAGGTTCGTGGTAGTTAGAGGGATGTGGTGGTGGTGGTGTCAGGTAGGAAAAGTTGGTGTCTGCAGGAAAAGGTTGTGATGTCAACTGTGGTAGGTGGTGGTTGTGGTGGTGGTGGAGGTAGAAGTGAGGGTGTTGGTAATGGAGGTGGTGGTAGCGTTGGTGGTAATGGTGGTGTGGGTAGGGATGTGGGTAGGGATGGTGGTGGTGTGGTGGTTTTGGTAGGGGTGTGGGTAGGGGTGGTAGTGGTTGAAGGTGATTAGATGATGGTGATGTAGTTAATGGTGGTGTCTGTGGTCTGAGGAATGCGTAGCGGTAGTGGTGTGGTCAGTGGTGGCAGTAGTGAAAGTCCTGGTGATGGTGTTGGTGGTACCTTCAGTAGTGGAGTGACTGGTGCTATTGGTGGTGGTGGTGAAGTTATTGGTGATGTTGGTAATGGTATGCTTCTGGAAGGTCATAGCTTGGTTAGGGATGGTGCGAGCAGTAACTAACGATAGTGGTTAAATGTGGTTATTGGCGGAATGAAATGGTGTTTGTGGCAGTGCAGGTGGTAGTAAGGACAGTGGTAAGGGTAACAGTGGTGGTGGAGGTGGTGGTGGTGGTGTAGGCAATGAATGGTGACTGTGGTGGTGACAATGGCATGGTGGTGTCAGAGGTAAGAACAGATGATAAAGAAGGTGGCATTTGTAGTCTGTGGTGATAAAACTAAACAAGAGATTAAGTAAACCAAGCAAGAGGTGCCAGTGGTCGTGAGTGATGGTATGGTTTGCGGTGGCGACAACGAGACCATATGGTGGTGATAGAGGTGATATTAGGTGATAACGCAGGTGGCATGAGTAGTCTGTGGTGATACAACTGAACAGGAGATGAAATGATCGCAGCAAATGGTGTGAGCGGTCGTATGTGGTGATATGGGTAATGGTGGTGAAAATGAGAGTATTGTATATGGTGATAGGGGTAACACCGGATGATGATGGCGACATTAATATTCCACGATAACATACTAATACTGAACACAAGATATTATACCGATCCAAACAGAAAGTCTATCTATCTATCTATCTATAGCCCGACGCCCTAATCCCGCAAAGGGTGGCCGCAGACAAAACGCCTCCAAGTCACTCTGTCACCCACCATTTGACTCCCTCCCCCAACTCACCCCCTCCCTCATATACCTCTCAACTCCATCCCTCCACCTCATCCTCGGTCTACCCCTCCCTCTCCCTCCCTCCACCTCACCTACATACACCCTCTTAGTCAGTCTTTCATTCTCCATTCTCTCCACATGTCCAAACCACCTCAGTGTATTTCTCCTAATCTTTTCAACCACATCCACATCTACCCCACAACGTTCCTTCACTTCTTCATTCGTCAACCTGTCCCTCCACGTCACTCCACATGCTCCTCTCAAGTAACTCATTTCCACTGCTCTCACTCTTGACTTGTTCCCCTCTTGCAAGGTCCATGCCTCGCTTCCATACGTCAGGGTAGGGATCACAATACCATCATGCAGTGACTTCTTAACTTCCATACTCACCTCCCTATTTCTCATCACTGCTTTCAGTGTACCAACAACCTTTCTTCCCTGCTGTACCCTTTCACGTACTTCATCCCCCAAAGTTCCATCCTTACTCATCACACTACCCAAGTACTTGAATGCACTCACATTCTCCATATCCTCACCATCCAACCTCACTGCACACTCTGTGACTTAATTCCTCTCAAACACCATAACTTTACTTTTGTTTACATTAACTTTCAGCTTCCTCCTCCTACACACTGTCCCAAATTCATTAATAGTAGTGTTAACAGCAGATGACGGTGAAGGGGACATTAATTTATTACGAAGATACATTGACCGATAATGACCCTAAGATAGTGAGTCAAGCAGATGGTGTTAGTGGTTGAAGCGGTGGTGAAAGGTGTTATGGGGAGAAGGTGTGTGAGTCAACGTGGGGCCCAGACGATGATGGTGCAGGTGAGAATCCATCCAGTCTTTGGATTTCTGATTGGTTTCGCACCTTTACACACCTTGGGCTCTGAGATTTAATGAAGCGAGATTTTGAAGCAGATTAATATAGCATGATATCCTTTGCTCGTCTTGAGTTCCGAATTAACGATGCCAGATTTTTAACACGTCTGATTCTTACTGATTAGTTTAACAAGACACATTTTAAACGCCTCGAGCTCTGAATTAATGTAAGTGAGATTTTAAAAAGTTTATCATTACTGACTATAAACTTAAAAAAAAAACTTTGCACGTCAGAGGTTCCAGATTAATGAGGCGAGATCCTAATTAGCTTGATAACTAGTGATTACTTTAGCATGAAAGCCTTTACATATATGGGGCTTTGAATTAACGCGGCGAAATCCAAACCAGCTTGATCAATTTACCAAGATCACTTTAACTTTTAGCATCACTTACAGGTAATGGGCCCCATATTAGTGAAGCTTAATTCTATCCACCTTAATCAACTTAGCAAGATCTTAAGGTTGAGGATCCCTTTACACGTATGAAATATCGCTTTAACGAGGTGAAATTCTAACCATCTATTTTAGCAAGATCTCTTCAGGTGAAAGGATCATATACAGGTAAGAGCCCGAATTAAAGGAAGCAAGACCATCCCCAGCCTGATCAACCTGGGAAGATCTCTTTTGGTTTCAGAGTCATTTAAAAGTATGAAAATGTAGTATGAAAATATAGTATGAAGATGTGGTACAAAAATGAAGTGTGAAAAAGTGGTGGGTATAAAATGCAGTGTGAAAATGTAGCGAGTATGAAAACGCAGTATGAATATGTAGAGGAAAATGTAAGGTGAATCTGTAGTGTGTATGAAAATGCAGTATGGAAATGTAGCTGGTATGAAAATGTATGATAATGTAGCTAGTATGCTAATGCAGAGGACAATGTAGTATGAACATATAGTGTGTATGAAAATGCAGCATGAAAATGAAGTGTGTACAGAAAAGACAGCTGGAAGGAAGGTCTCGCGAGAACAGCAGTGGGTGACATACGACGAGGACGAGGACGAGGACGTATGGGGTTCTAATGAAGTGAGATTTGAACCACCCTGATGACTGATGACTCTAATTTTGGCCAGACATCCCGTACACGTCCGGACTCCCGAGCCAATGATGTGTGATGTCAACCGTCTGATGTAATGAGGTCAATTTTCCAGCTCTGACGTCTTCTTCGCGTCTGTGGATTCGATTAAACCAAGTGAGTTTCCAGCAAGATTGATTTTCACAGGTAATATTAGCAAGATAAATTTACTTCCTTACGTCTCTTGATTAGCGTTTATCTTTTTCTTTAACCCCTTCTCCACGATAACTTCTTTAAAAATTCATTGTGAGTATTTCCAGACGATTTTCCACATCTTAAGAATAAAGATATGCCAACAGAGTAGTGCAAAAAAAAAAAGGATATGAATAGTAAAAAAATAAAGGATGTAATAAGTATCAAATAAATATAATAAATGTGACGAATAACCTAAGGAAATAAATTGCTAAATGAAAACGAGGAGTGTTTTGGATATTCCCGGTACTGGAGAGGGGCGCCTTCACGTGGTGGCATTGGTATGGCTGGGTGGATCCACTGCCCGGATATACATGTCACTCAGCTCCCTCTCAGTCCCCAACAACTATTACCAAAATTCTTCTTCTTCTACTACTACTACTACTACTACTACCAGCACAGCTCAAGAGGACACACATCTAAAATAGCTCGTTGAAATCCCCACCCCGGACACGTTTAAAACACGATTAGCCAAACATCAATCAGTCTTAAGGGGTTATCTCGACACAGGCACCCCTCATGGACCTCCAAATGGCCTTATCAATAACCCACTCTTGCGCTGGCTTGATACATCGTGCGGTCCTAAGCGGTGTTGTCCCGGCAGAAGTCCCTGAGTGTGATTGATGCCAGTGCTTGCGACCCTTACGCCTTGGCGGTGAATGCGTAATTAAGTTGTTAGGATACTTATGTGATTCACCTGTACTGCGTATACCACGTGGCATTAAATAATTTCTTTGTATGTAAAAAGCTAAAAACTTAATAACATTAATAATAATAATAATAATAATAATAATAATAATGAAAAACAACAGCAACAATAATAATAATAATAATAACAATAATAATAATAATAATGGTAATAACAACAATAATAATAATAATAATAAAAAACGACAACAACGATAATAATAATAATTATTATTATAATTATAATAATAATATTAAACATAACAGCAACAATAATAATAATAATAATAATAATAATAATAATAGTAATAATAATAACAATGACGATAACAACAACAGCACTAGTAACAATATCAATAAAGAGAACAAATGTACTACTACTACTACCACTACTACCACTGCTACTACTAGTACTACCACTGCTACTATTTAATATGAAGTAATATGAGAAATACAGCACTTAATTATTTTTTACAGCTCACTTCTACCGTTCCTTTAAAATTTCTTTCGGATACTTCAAGTCTGCAGAGTAATACTTTTTTTTTCCTGTATGGCTTACTTAAGGAAATGAAGGGCGAGGGAGAGTCTTCAAGTTTTCTCTCTTATTTTTCCCAAATTCCTTTAATCAGAAAGTATGGCAGACCTTTCTATTAATTTTTACGTCTGATTAATTTTCCTTAGCGAATGTCAGACTCTTTTCTTCAGCTTAGAACCCCCTCGTGGTGAAGGGGTTGATGAAGGCTGTAGCTAACCCTCTCCAGCTCGACAATCGTCTCCAAAGCTGTATAAAACCGTCTGAAGGTGGAGTAAATAAATGGGGGGTTGTCGTACTGAATGGGGTAAAGGCCGGACCACCTAGAAAGAGCTGTAAGGTCTGAGTGGTCTGCCGGTCCATGAAACTCTCTCTCTCTCTCTCTCTCTCTCTCTCTCTCTCTTCATTCCCCTCCCCCCTTTTTTTGTCGAATTCTCTCTATTACGTGCTTTCTGTCTTCAATTCACTCTTATACCGCCTGCAGTCTCTCTCTCTCTCTCTCTCTCTCATATAAATAATACCAGGCTATATACCATGCTAATAAAGACCACACCTTACATAATTCGTTCCCTCGCATCAGGGTCGGGTAAGGATAATATCTGCTTTACCTGGCTTTACTCATTATTTATGCATACCTGGATTTATTTATCACTTATTATATTAGCTATTAGTGGGCTTTATTTTCTGCTTCTGGCCTTGGGTTCCTTCTTTCTTGCGGAAAAAAATACTTTGGATTTATTACATACTGTTTACTTGTTATTCATGCTTTATTTTGCCTTATATTTTGTTACCTGTTCTGCCTATTTTCTCCTATTTACTCTGTTATTTTCCTAGTGTTTATTATCCTTTATTTGTATATTTATTTATTCACTGTTTTATCTAGTTTTATTCATTTCTTATTACTTTATTTATTTCTACTTTCCTTAGGTACAAGTTATTTTCATTATCTTCATTTTTTCACTTTTGATAATCTAAGTGTTATTTTTAATCTCTGTTTTATGAAGAAGGGGACTATTCGTGTGTGTGTGTGTGTGTGTGTGTGTGTGTGTGTGTGTGTGTGTGTGTGTGTGTGTGTGTGTGTGTGTGTGTGAGAGAGAGAGAGAGAGAGAGAGAGAGAGAGAGAGAGAGAGAGAGAGAAGCGCCCGTAATATCAGAGAAATTGGAAGACAAACATATGCAAGTGACATAGAAAACGAGAACAAAGAAAACAGGTGATATTACAGAGAAAATGGGAGACAGAAACAGCAGGTGTGACGCAAGGAGGGGGATGGGGGAGGGGGAGTGAAGGGCGAGGGGGGAGAGGGAAAGGGGGAAAGGGAGATAACCAGTAGGGGTGGGGGTCAGGGGGGGGAAAGCTCGAAAAATACTAGCTACTCCTTCTCTACCCACCCATCCACCTCTCCTGCCTGTCTGCCTGCCCTTCCTTATCCTTCCTCACCACCCTGCCACACTCTGCTTCATCCTGCCTCAACATCTTTTCTCATTATCCTGCCTCACTACCCTCTCGTCTCACCGTGCCTCATCCTGCCTCAACCTACCTCGTCCTACTTCATCCTGCCTCATCCTTCCTCGTCATCTTGCCTTACCCTGCCTCACTAAACCTTGCCTTAGTCTGTATCATCCTGCCTCACCTTGCCACAGACTGCCTCATCCTGCCTAACCTGACCCTGCCTTAGTTTGTCTTACCCTGCCTTACCCAGCCTCATCTCATCTTACTTTTTTATCTTAGTCTGCCTCATCTTGCCTCACCTTGCCTTAGATTGTCTCACTACCCTGCCTTATTCTGCCTACCCTTACCTTGTCTGTCTCTCATCCTGCCTCACCCTTTCTCACTCACCTGGTAACCTCCCTCTGCACCACCACTCTGCCTTACCTTGCCTCACATCATCCTACCTGTCTTTGCCTTATACTACCTAATCCTTGCTCACCCTGCCTTACTTCACCTTGATTTAACCTCGCCTATTCCAAGTCAGTCTCATTTAGAATCAATTTGTTTCTCCCTATTTCAGTCTGCCTTATACCTCACCTTCCTTATTCTCCCTCAGTCTGCTTTCTCTTGCCTCACACTGCCTCACTCTCTCCCTTACCGGCCTCATTCTTCCTTACTTGCCTCTTCTCCTCCTTTTCTTGCCTCACCCCTGCCTCACACAGTCACACCCTGCCTCACCTATCGTGGCTGCCTCGCCTCCTTCGACATGCATCATTCATCTCATTTTGCCTCTTGCTTCCTACGCATCTCTCTTTCTCTCTCTCTTTCTCTCTCTCTCTCTAACTTTATCGGGAAGGCTGTCACATCGATCTATTTTATCCTGACAAACGCAAGATGCTTTTATTCATTAGAAGGAAACTCCCACCACCTAAGAAGTTAATTATGCCTTACCTGATTCGTACTGCCTCGCCCTGCCTCACCCTCCTCCTCTTGCCTTGCTCTCTCCCTGCCTCAGCTGCCTGCCCTATCCTCAGTCTGCCTTACTTGTTTAACCTTAGCATCCCCTGCCTCACCCTGCCTCAGTTGTTTGCCCCATCCTCAGTCTGCCTTACCTGTTTCACCTCAGCATCCCCTGCCTCACCCTGCCTTAGCTGCCTAACTCCACCAAAGGAGTAATATGATAAGGTATAACGAACGGATGGCATGGAACGGGGGGGTGAGGGGGAAAAGGGATGAGAGGGAGGGGGATGAGGAGGAGAGAGGGAGGAGGTCGAGAGGGGGAGGAGGTGGAGAGGGGGAGGAGGATGAGGGGCCAAGGATGATGAGAAAAGGGAGAGGTGAATGAGGTGAGAAGGGGAAGAGGAGGGTGAGGGCGAGGAGAAAAGAGGTAAGGGAGAGAGGAAAAGGGGTAAGAGGCAAAGTTTGAGGGGGAGAGAGGGGGATGAGATGAGAGGGGTGAAGGGAGAGGAGGGGGTAAAGGATGTAAGGGATGGGAGTGGGAGGGGGGATGAGATAAGAGGGTTAAAGACTAAAATGGTTGGTGGGTGTGAGGTGAGAAGAGTGAGAGAGAAGGGGGAGGGGGTGAGGAAAAAGGAAAAGAGTAGGAGGGGGTGAGGTGGGAAGGGTGAGAGGGAAAGGGGGGAAGGGGGAAGTGGGAATTTAACCATTTCAGTCTTCGAACTTTATAATTTTATTCTGGTTAACTTATGACACTTTTAATGAAGAGAGAAATATCCTACGCAGCGAAAGGGTTTAAGGATGGCTGACGCGTGACTAAGCTGGCTGACGGACTGCCTGGAAATGGGAGGGAAAACTGACGAGGAAGGGAGGGAACGGTGAGAGAGGGAGGGGTGAGGGAGAGGTAAAGAAAAGGGAGGTGAGGGAGGGGAGGACAGATGAAGCGAGAGATGAGAGAGGATAAAGGGAAAGGTGAAGGGATGAGAGAGGAGTGGGGATGAGATAGGAAGGAAAGGTGACGAAGGAAGGAAGAGGGAAGGAAGAGGGCGAATCAAGGAGGAAGAGAGGAAGAAGGGTGTGCGGGAGGGAAAGGTAAGGAAGGAGTGAGGAAGGAAGGACAGGTAAGGGAGGATTCAGGAAGGAAAGGTAAGGTAAGGGAGGGGCGAAGAGATGAGGAAAAAAGAGGTAAGGAGGAATGGTGAAGAAACGGAGGGAGGGAGGTGTGATGGGGGAGGGAAAGACAGGTGACAGACGGACGATAGACAGGTAAGGTAAAGGTGAGGGAGAGATAAAGGGTCAGGAGTGTTAAGGCAAGACTAGGTAGCATAACAAACTATCCTATATCATCAACCCCCCTGACCCCCTGACCCACTCACTCTGTTACTATTTCACCATTTCTTACACATCCACCTTCAAGCTAGGAGTAGACGGCAGATTTTCCCCTTTATTTTTTCCTATGGTTTCTTTTCCCTTCCATTACTATTGTTAAACTGTTCTCATTCTTTATAGCAAGCATCTGGATTTTTGGCTTGATATATGAGTTCTCATATTATTATTTTTCTCAGTAGGGTTCTTTACAGATTTCTTATATTTTTGGTTAGGCGCGGATTCTTCTTCACATATTTCGTTTTATATCGACTATTTTGACTTAAGTGCTTTTTTTTTTTAACTTTTGTATTTTTTTTTTGGCATTTTCGATTTACGTTAGCTTTCGATTGGTACTTAATTTTTTTTTTCTGGGTCCTTAAATTCTTGGCATGGGAAGCAATTCCTTTAAATATTTACGGCTATTTTATTCTATTTTTATTACTGTTTTTCTTAACAGAGAAAATTTTAGGTGGTTACGACCCCCGATACCAAAACCGCCACACCGAATCCTCTCTCTCTCTCCTTTTTCCTTCCTTTCCACTCTCACTTTCTTATTCCCCTCTTTTTCATTCCCTTATTCTACCTTTTTCGTTCGTTCCTTTTCATCCATTCTCGCTCCCCCCCCTCTCTCTCTCTCTCTCTCTCTCTCTCTCTCTCTCTTTCTCTGGCTCACAAGATACTGAACTCCACAAGATTTGCCTAAGTCGTTTGCCTCCCCCGGATAACCCGATTTGCACGTAATACCATTTGCATAGCCACACTCACTCGCGGGGGGGGGGGGAGAAGGGGGTTCGATTGGAGGGGAGGGAGAGGGGAAGGAATTGTCAAGGGAGGGGAGAGAAGGGAACAGGGGGAGTGAAAGATGAAGAGGGAAGGAGAAGAGAAGGGGATGAAGTGGAAGGTGGCTTTAGTTAACTGTAATACAAAAATACTACACACACACACACACACACACACACACACACACGGGAAGCATGCAGGAGGTGAGTACGTGAAGGCTGGGCGGGAAGAAGGTGGGGAAGGGGGGTGGGTGGAATCTCACACCTACTAGCACTGGAGGGGAAAGGGGGCTGTGCAGGGGGAAGGCTAGGGGAAGGGGGTGTGGGCATGCGGGAAGGGGGGAGGGAAAGACGGGGCTGTAGTCAGAGGAGAGGAGGGGTATGAAGGGGAGGATGGGGGCAAGAGGGGTGGGAATCTTGCTCTCAGGCACACGCAACGCACGCTAAAGCAACATACGCAAATAGCAACACAAGGGAGGGTGATACAGGGACACGTATACAGAAGCTAAAATACCACACGCTAAGTGAATGCATGAATGGGTACAACACACACACACACACACACACACACACACACACACACACACACACACACACACACACACACACACACACACATGCTAAAACAACACACTTAAAGGCTAACACACACAGCACACCCCAACACATCCCAGAATTCCTCCCCTCCCCCCTTCACACCACAAACACCAACCACACACAAACAGCCCAACATTTAGCGACCACAAGCAAGCACGACACCACACCAGCAAAACACGAAACACACGTACCAAGGTTTTTTTTTTTTTTTTTTTAATAATAATCTCAGCTGTTTTTGTTTTTGTTGCTGTTGCTGAATGAACCCAATCTGTTTGTCCGAGGAGATTAATTAAGCGATGGCAAGCAGCCGTCCCAGCAGTGAGGCTCGGGGAAAAGTGTGGAGGTTTGGTTCCCGGATGGACGCCGCATTTGAGTCTCTCCACCCAGTAAACAAGGATAAAATTGCAGACTCCAGAACACCCCGTTATTTGGTTATATGGTTACTATCCAGCGTTGTAATTTGTTTCCTGAGTTACATGAAACCATTAGATTTGTCACTCTGTGTACAGCCACCTGAAGAGGAAAGAATGATAATAAAAAGTGACTTGAAACGATGGGAGAAAAGCGGGGAGAGGAGTGAAGACACCGAAAAATAATGATAAGAGTGAAGGAAGACACAGGTAGCACTACATCAAGTGAATGGATGACGGTCACCTACCACCACCTCGTACAGTATGTTTTAGCAAATAACACTTGTCTTACAGAGTCTTATAACCCCGGCACACAGACAGCAACAACGACTCAAACACACACACACACACACACACACACGAAGAGTAAAATGCTTGAATAACGAGGATGCAAAAACAATAACCAAAGATGAAGACAGTAAAAAAAAAAAAAAAAAAAAAAAAAAAAAACTGTGTGGAAAAAAATGGATGAGAAAGAAGTAGCGCACCCAGACACCTATGACTCAACTCCAATTAAAACCCTCTGACGTAAGCTGAAACACAATACTACACAAGAGTTATCCCGACCATGAAGCCAGATAAAGGTGAGAGCCATAACACTCAGCCTCCCATGACTCACTCTTAATCTACTAGGCTAATATCCTCTTTCCTTAGCAGAAAAAAAAAAAAAATAGTGAAGATGTAAACGCAGTGATTTAAAAGGTGAAACAGACGTGGAATTAAGCTGAAACAGACGTGGAATTAAGCTGAAATAGACGTGAAATTAAGCTGAAACAGACGTGAAATTAAGCTGAAACAGACGTGAAATTATGCTGAAACAGACTTGGAATTAAGCTGGAATAGACGTGGAATTAAGCTGGAATAGACGTGGAATTAAGCTGACATAGACGTGGAATTAAGCTGAAACAGACGTGGAAAGCAATGGTGGAGTTTATGAGGGAGGGAGGCGTGGATTGGAGGAGGTGGGAGGCGATAGACAGAGGGGCTTTGGGAATATCTATCACTGCCAACTTGGGATCAACTCAGGGATTAGGCGTTTGGCTGTAAATAAATAATGTTGGGAGGAACGCAGGAAGGTGTGATGGAGGGAGAGGAAGAGAGATTGTGGAGTGGGGACGATGGGAGATAGGCTTAACTGAGAGAGAGAGAGAGAGAGAGAGAGAGAGAGAGAGAGAGAAATTTGGCTAACAATGAGGGAAAAGAAAAATGGAATGAAATCAGACGGAAATGAAGATAAGGTGAGAATGAAAATGGAAGGAGGAGAAGGAGGAGGAGGAGGAGGAGGAGGACTCAAAGATGCCACACCCTCTTCAAGCAACTGGGCTTGATCCTCGAGCGACTGCTCTCAAAATCGCTTGACCCTTAACCTTTCCACCAAATCAAAACTGAGTTGATCTTGTCCTCTGACCCTGACCTTCAATCATTTCCTGTGACCTTGACCTCTGACAATCGAATAACTTTTTTCTTGCCTTATCCTGAATCCTTCCATAAAGTTTTGACCAAATCGGATAAAACAGCTTAAGTTCGCCTTGTCATATACCTTGATCTATTGTTCTTAAAAGCAACAGATCAGTCCCTTGACTCGTTCTCAACACTCCCACCAAGTTTGGTCCATATCACATGAAAACTGTTTTAGTTATTTTGTTCACACACACACACACACACACTCACACACACACACACACACACACACACACACACACGGGTTGAACTTTGACCTAACTCTTAAACAAATTAATAGCAAAATCGAATATCTTTGCTCATGCCTATTCTTCAAATCGTCCACCAAGTCTGGTCTAAATGAAATAAACAAAACTTCTTAAACAGACTTTGCTGTTAAAACATAATCTAGCCGTGTAGCCTTGACCTCTGACCTGTGGTTCTGAAAAACAATAGGTCATTCCCTTGGCTTACCCTCAATCATTCCACCATGTTTGGTTAAAATCGGATTAAAACTGAGGTATTTTGTTCACGCCATCTCCCAGCACACACGTCGAACAAAACACAACACCCGCTCTTGCTTCACGTGCGCGGGTGTATTAATTAGAAAGAGATAATATGAACAGAAAGGAAGCAAAACGAAGGGGAAGCTAAGGGAAGAAGCAAGTCGAGAGGAGAGGAGAAGGAAGGAAACAGGCAAAGGAGAGTGGGTGGAAGACGGAGAGAGACGCGAGAATAATGACACAATTTGGCCGTGAAATGGAAAGAGAGGGGAAAGGAAGGGGAAGATGAGACAGAGACAGAGAGCCAAACAGACAGCCAGACACACAGATAGATAGACAGATAGATATACTTATAGACAGAAAGAGATCGATAGATAATTTTATGTAATTTATATCTACGTCTATCTATCTAGCTACCTATCTATCTATCATCTATCTATCTATCTATCTATCTATATATGTGTATACAGGGTGAGGCAAGACTCCACACAAAGACACAAGCATTTTACTTACAGCTCCAGCCAATTTATAATGTTAATGCGTTCAAATCAGCTGTGGATGTCAAAAAATGTGTTTGTATGGAGACTTTTGCTTCATCTGGGAAAAAAAAACACACACACGTTAAGAGCTATTTCTTAATAAACAGCCAATGTTTGTATGGAGATTTTTCCCTCACCCTGTAGCCTACACACACACACACACACACACACACACACACACACACACACACACACACACACACACACGTGTGTGTGTGTATATGTATATATATACAGTATATATATATATATATATATATATATATATATATATATATATAGAAAACAGAGAGAGAGAGAGAGAGAGAGAGAGAGACTAGTAATCGAGAGAAAAAGAGAAAATAAGTGAGAATGAGAGAGGCACATGTGGATGACTGAGTGAAGGCAAGATAAAGATAGCCTAACAATGGTAGTCCCGGGCTATCCAACACCTTCCACTGGGCACCCAAGAAGGCACCTGCAGCTCACCCCACTCACCTCTCGCACACGCTCTTTCACCCCACCCCACCCCTCACCCCCTCTTCTTATTCAATTCATCCATCACCTGAGATATGTATGTTATTAATCGTTCGTCTCATTTATCCTTAATTCACCCCGTTACCTCTCTCATCCCGGTCACACCTCAAGGCTCTCACCCCTCCCCTTCACCCTTTCTACTAGTCACCCCTGTCATGCTAATTTCATCCCTCTCATATCTCACCTCATCCCAAATAAAAGTTCCTCTTACATGCGTCACTCAAGTCACACAATCCTCTCATCTTCCTCCCATCCTTTCCACTTCTAGTAATATTCCTCACCCCTTTCGCCTCTCATCCTGTTCACCCCTCGGACTACCTATCTTATGAACAGTACCCCTCTCTCTCTCTCTCTCTCTCTCTCTCTCTCTCTCTCTCTCTCTCTCTCTCTCTCAAATACCACACATCATATTATCTTCACCATTCACCCCTTTTATAGCCATCAGACCCTTTTTCCCATATACCCTGTACTCTACATTCATCCCACAATGCACAGATGGTCAAGAAAACCCCACTCCCTCCCCCCCATCCCTCGTCCCTCTTTACCCCCGCGTGCCTATCCTCTCTCCCTGTCTGCCTGCTTGCTTCCCTGCCTCATCTTTATAGCTCCATGACTATCCAAAGTCTTTGTTTTCCTCACCTCTTTCGCCTTTGTCAGTTTTCTACCTCTCTCTCATGCTTGCTCGTTATTTTGCTTCCTCCATCCTGCTAGCAGACTCCATCCTTCCTGCTTCTACTACCATCCTGCCTATTTATGCCCTCTCATTCCTGGCTGTATGTCTCGTGTATCTGGTCTTCCTTCTATCATCCTACCTAATTATATTTTTATCATCACTCTGTCCACTTCTACATCCATCTCACCTGGCTCCACCTCCATCCTACCTACGTTTAATTAGGCGATACGTCTGCCTGCCTAATCTTTCTTCCACTATCCAACCACTTTTTTTTTCTATTTCTACCTCGTTCACTTCTTCTGCCACCAGTCTGCCAACTTATTACTCCTGCCAACCCCTCCTTCCCCTGCCACCATCCTGTATCCCTTGCCACTATCACCCCTTCAGGCCATCTTTCTGCAGTTCTGTTCACAAACCCTCTTCATCTTGTTTTACGCGCTGGAATAGGAAGCCTTCATGTGGTGGCACCGAAATGCCCGGGTGGTGGAGCTGCGTGCCTCACCTTCCTCTCTATCCCCCAAAAGGATGATGTTAAACAGCGGAAGAAGGGTAACCTCAGCATGCAGTCCACCAGTTCAAGTTCATATGAGCCTGAGGTTGCAAACTACTACTACTACGACTACTACTACTATTACTATTACTGCTGCTACTACACCACCAGCACCGACCGTCACCAAGAATACTACTACTGCTACTACTACTAATATCTTGTCTCACCTGCCACCACACTACCACCCAGCCACCATCTTGCAACCATCCTTTTATTTACGCCGCGCCGCAACTTGCTTCTCAAGAACACTACCCCCCTCCCCTCCCCCTCTCTCGCCATCCCCCCCCACCCTCCCGCTCCCCCGCCAATCTCCCCACCCGCTTTCCCCCTCTCGGCCTCACTCTCCCTTCCCTCCCCCGTCCCCCAAGTCTAACCTTCTATAAATGGCCAAGACCCCTCAGTGCAGGACCAAAGCTTGTGTTCGTAGTCCCGGCCAATAATTCATTTACTCTTCTGGGGTACCGAAATAACGACCTGCTAATTAGCCCAGGAAGCTAATTAATACCGTAGTTCCTTTATAATTATGGAGTACCGAAACAATGCATGAAAATTAAAACCCACCAAATGACTATTCTCTGTTCACTTTAACTTGGTGTAAATTTAGCATCCATTATTGTACCCTCAGCTGCAACAACAGATCAACACTGGAATATGGTGACAGCCACGAACAAGCGCTATGGAAGAACGCCGAGCCCATTATTCTGCCAATGACCTGCGAGAAATAAGCCAAAAAAAAGCTCAGCCAAGTAAAGGTGAACGAACTATAGCTAAGGAACTGCTCATTAGGTCCTGACGTGGGTTCAAGACGGTGCCCTTTTTAGGAACCATCATCCCTTCTTTTTTTCGGGGGAGCCAATTTTCTTGCACCTTAAAAAAAAAAAAAAAAAAAAAAAAAATACTTTCTTTACAGGTGCTGGACAGAGCCTTCACGTGGTGGCACTGATATAACCGGGCGGAGGACTTATCTAGCTATACAAACGTCCCTCAACTCCTTCCCTATCCCCCAAAAGTAGCTTGGTGGACTGCAAGGGAAGGGTGACATCAGCCTGCAGTCCACCGGGATCGCGTTTTTGATGAGCAGGGGCCACCACAACAACATCAATAACAACAAAAACAACAACATTCTCGGCATTCTTAATTTTGTAGCATAACGCCAAATAGAAAAAATGAAACAAGACTTTTTTGTACCTGCTGTTTAGTGTGCAAAATGGAACAACCAAAAACACACACACACACACACACACACACACACACACACACACACAGAAGAGCACATCAAGTTAACCCCTTCAGTACGAGAAATTTCCCAAGATGAATAAAATCGTCTACTAAAATATGACGTCATCCTAATAAGCTGGATGATGGTTATTATTTATTTTTATCTATTTTATTTATTTCATTATTGATTTATATTTTGTACTCTTCCATCACAAGCTGATTTTCCTTATAAAGTTTTGTAAAAATCGCTGTGCTGGAGAGGGGCGCCTTCACGTGGTGGCACCGATATAAGTGGGCGGTGGAGCTGTCCGGATATTCAAACGTCCCTCAGCTCCCTCCTTATCCACGAAAAGGAGGATGGTGGGCCGCAGGAGAGGAGCAACTTCAGCCTGCTATTCAGATGAACCTGGAGGCTACTACTACTACTACTTCTACTACAAGGGCAAAATAAATAGGGCGTCGCCATACCAAAGGGATTCAGAGCCAAAGGGACGAAAGACCCAGTGACTGCAGCAATACGAACCTCACATGGACCGACTGCACATGGACCGAATCGGAGACCAAAACAGGACGGACCGGGAAAGAACTGCATATAAACCGACGAGCTAAATTACCGCCTCATCTCCGCCGCCCGAAAATAACGCGCCCATGACCGGTTGGCGATTGAAAACGGTAATTGGGAGGATAATTAGGGAAGTTTACGATCCCGCTGACGAAATTACGGGGCGGAGGCACGTCGGGGATCGCCTAAGTCCGCCGCCAAATTGCACCTGTACTGGCCTGGGTTCGAACTGGTCTGGCCGGTGTGCTGTCACGCTTCGGACCAAAGGGGTTTATTTTCCTCTGCTATCGTCTCCATCTGCATCTGGCGCCGTGTGTGTGTGTGTGTGTGTGTGTGTGTGTGTGTGTGTGTGTGTGTGTGTGTGTGTGTGTGTGTGTGTGTGTGTGTGTGTGTACAACCACATACCATCACATCCGCACCTATTAATTACCAGGTCACGATCTTTGGCAGCCCGTTCCTTAAGTTTCACTAGTCCTTCCCCGTACCAGAAGAGGGCGTCGCGAACCTTCACATACTACCACTTGGACACACATTGAACCATTTACACATCAATTTCCGGACTAGGGCAGTGATATGACTACCGCTCGTTCTCCTTAACTTGACCCATATTTTCGTCATTTTGTAGCTGATTTTACGAAGCTCAGTGGCAGAAAACGACAATACTACAGCTGTACTAGCTTTCCCTAACACTTCTTCGTGACTAGCACAGCGTTCTAGTGTTAATTTCTTGTTCCTGCCATACCATTCAAGCTGGAGAGATGACACTTTTTGGTCGTTATAGTAAGATGGTTTTTAATACATCAGAAGGACCAAAATTCTAGCTCCAAATAGGTTTTTTTTAAGATGAATAAAATCGTCGTGAGGTAGCCAGAATAAACATCTAAACATCATCATCATTCCTGCGTAGGGTTAGTCTCTGCTGAAGAAAATCGTCCGCAGTTAGTAAGAAAAATAGTTAAGTTTGCAGGGAGGGAGTTAGAAAGTATTCAGACTCTTAGATATGGGCCTATGACACATGGTCATCCCTTCCCACTGTAGGGCATTTGTGTGTGTGTGTGTGTGTGTGTGTGTGTGTGTGTGTGTGTGTGTGTGTGTGTGTGTGTGTGTGTGTGTGAGAGAGAGAGAGAGAGAGAGAGAGAGAGAGAGGGAGAGGGAGAGAGAGAGAGAGAAATAACACAACAGTACTATACAAACAGACAGACATAAAGAAATAGATAAACGTATAAATTTTCCTGTCACACGCAAATTGGCCATGCTTCATCAACATTTAGCCCAAACAACTGTCCCACCTGTATGCATAATTACAGGTGTATGCCAGGTGATCCATATTCCCGCATACATCAGCTTCATGCATTCCGATTACATATACATAATCATACATAGGGGGGAAGGGTGGGTAAGTGGGAGTTGGGGTCGGGAGAAGGGAGGGGTTGGGGTGAGGGAGGGGGGAATGGAAGGGTGCAGGTGAAGGGGAGGGGGGTGGGGGTAGGTGGGTTTAGAAAGGGGGCAGGGTGTGCTGCAGATGGTGTAGGGGGAATTCAGGTGGTGGGTTGTGGGTTAGGGTGGGGAAAGGCAGGGGTGTATGTGATGGGTTAAGGGTGGGGGACAAGAATAGGGGTGGGCGGTTAGGGTGGGGGTAGTATGGGAGTGTTGGAGTGGGGGTTAGGGTGGGGGAAGGAAGCGAGGCGAGGGGATTGATTAGTTGGGTGTGTTATGTCCCTTCCAGAAAAAAAAAAAAAAAAAATCAAATTAGTTTCCCCCTCACACACACACACACACACACCTGTTGCTGTGTTGGAAAACGGGTGATTGGCTGGAAAATTAATAAAAATAATCATGCACTCTCTCACTCACTCTCTCTCTCTCTGTCTCTCTCTCTCTCTCCACGAACAACATCCCTCCATAAATTCCACTTGAAATGCGTAAAATGAATAACTCTGGCGTTGAAATGTTAGCGTGGAAATCTACACGCATGGATGACACTGTGATGGTAATGAGGGGAGGGGGAGGGGCGGAAATCTGGGGGGGAGGGGGGAATAATACCGCCGAGAGAGAGAGAGAGAGAGAGAGAGAGAGAGAGAGAGAGAGAGAGAAACTGTAATAATCCCTCTCTCTTCCACGCTCGAGTAAGAAATATGTTCCGAAGAAAATATTTTGAGTTTTGACAATAATTTTTGGGTACGAGTCAAAAATTTAGAAAGAGAGAGAGAGAGAGAGAGAGAGAGAGAGAGAGAGAGAGAGAAACTTTACGTCGTTTACCAAGTGGGCACGACACGAACCATTTTTTTTGGTATTTCTCTCTCTTTTTCTGAACTTCACAAACGACATCTTGAGAAAAAAAATTAATGATGAAGGAACAGGAGTAGTGTTGGGAAGGGGGAGTATTCGGGAGGGAGAGTGTTCGAGAGGGGGTGTTCGGTTGGGGGAGTGTTCGAGAGGGGGTGTTCGGTTGGGGGAGTATTCGGGAGGGGGAGGGTTTGGGAGGGGGAGGGTTTGGAAGGGGGGTGTTCGGGAGGGGGAGTGTTCGGGAGAGGAGGAAACTGAACAATGAAGACATAATTAAATAATATGAGTGAGAAGAGAAGAAAATGAGATGAGAAAACAATAAAAAAAAAATGGACGATTATGTGAGAAAATGAAGTCAGTAATAAGAGGGCAACGAAAAATTAACATGGTCGTGAGAGAGAGAGAGAGAGAGAGAGAGAGAGAGAGAGAGAGAGAATTTTTAAATTTTCACACGATACTTGGCAAAACTTGAGACACGGACAAGACAAGAAGGAGGAGGAGGAGGAGGAGGAGGAGGAGGAGGAGGAGGAGGAGGAGGAGGAGGAGGAGGAGAAGGAGGACAGCAAAAAAAAAAAAAATAATAGGGAAAAAGCCAAAGCGGATGATACTAATACGGAAAAAAGGGAGGAGGGCGAGGCAGGGAGGATAAGATTAAGAAAAGAGGGAGGGGGAAGAAAGGAGAGAGTAGGAGGGGGTAGAGGGATGGAGGAAAGAGAAGCGGAGAGAGAACGGGAGAAAAAAGAGAAAGAGAGTGAGCGTCGGAAGAAATGGAGAAAAAAAGGGAGAAAGGGAGAGAAAGGATGAGTTTAACATTTCGAGGTGTAGATTCTTGAAGTCCCACACGACGCTTTGCTAAACGTGGGGTAACAGAGAGGACAAGGGGCAAAAAGGGAGAGAGAATGGGGAGAGACGGAGAGTAAGTAAAAAGAATGGAACAGAAAACTGGAAGAAGAAATCATAAATGGAGAATGACAAAGAAAGGAGAAAGGGGAGGAGGAGAGGGAGAGATAATGAGTGAGAAAAAAGAGAAACAGAATAAAGAGAAGGAATGGAGGGGAGAGGTTTGGATGAAAAGAGTATGAGAGCGGAAGGTAAGAACCGTAAGATAAATTAAAACAAGAACTAGAATGGCACTCAGTCGAGTGCATACCTCCGCCAACGGCCTATCTCGCAATGTTAAACAAAATGAAAAAAGAATTCCTGGATCAGCACCTTTATCCCGATCCGCACCAAAATTTAATGGACTGGATTATGGGTCAAGGCCCATTCTTCTATCAAGTTTCATGGTAATCCGTCCAGCAGTTTTTGTGTAATCTTGCTCACAAACCAACCAACCAACCAACAAACAAACAAACGGACAGGGGTGAAAACATAACCTCCTTGGCGGAGGTGAAAACGATAAAAACTGGAAACGAAGGAGGGGAAGAAAGGGGAAAAGGAAGGGAAGCGTGGGTGTAATATGGATTAATCAGGGAATAACTGCCACTTATCACCAATGTTGACATTAAAATCACCCTCCATCATCACACTCTCATCATCACTACAACTATCCTTCATCACCAACTTTCACCATCACTACCACTATCCCTATCACTGTCACCATTATCACCACACACAAAATCACCTGTCACCACCAACACAAATGCAATTAGCTCTCACCATCACTGTCACCATCACACTCATTCTCATCACCATCATTTTCACCAATATTGTTAAGAATACCACCTTCTGTCAACACCCGTATACATGTCAACTCCACCACCACACACACACACACACACACACACACACACACACACACACATTCCCTTAACTCTCTCTCTCTCTCTCTCTCTCTCTCTCTCTCTCTCTCTCTCTCTCTCTCTCTTCCCCAACTTTAATCATAAAACTGCGGGTAAATTCCGTATTCTCTTCCGGAAACTGTTGCCAACCCGTATTGCACAACTGAATCATCGACAGAGAGAGAGAGAGAGAGAGAGAGAGAGAGAGCGAGAGAGAGAGAGAGAGAGAGAGAGAGAGAGAGAGAGAGAGAGATTGTGGTTCACTGACGGTTCCGTATGACAACAAAATTACATAAAAAGAGAAAAATAAGAAAAGAGAAAGGAGAAAAATAGAGAGTGTGTGGTCAAATGGAACTAAATCATTGTATCGGGCATGATACATGCACTTTGCGGGAAAAATGAAAAATGTATAAAGGTGAGAGAGAGAGAGAGAGAGAGAGAGAGAGAGAGAGAGAGAGAGAGAGAGAGAGAGAGAGAAAGAGAGAGAGAGAAATATCCCAATTTATCTTTATCATGTGTACTTTTCGGTCTGTGTACGTGTTACTCAACGCACATGCTTGTTCGAGTATATATTGGTCCCTGCCTTGTTAGTCCGTGTGCGTTCTGGTCCGTGTGTGTGTTAGTCCATGTGTATGTTGGCCTGTGTACGTGTTGATGTGTGTACGTGCTGGTCCGTGTACGTGTTGGTCTGTGTGGACGTTGGTGTCTGTGTGCACTAGTTTTTCATGTACAACATACATGTAGAGATTGTCATTAAATTTCGTATTATGTCTATCTACTACTATCTACTGTCTACTGCCTAGGGTTGGGTTCGATCCACATCCAGGACGGACATTTAAGAGGGTTAGCGTCCCTCTGGAGACGTAAAGTAACTGGATTCTTACTTTTTATTTTATTTTTCGCTCCCACAACAAACATACTTCATCCACATGCACACCCCACCCCTAAACTTCACAAGCCTCCCACGCCTATATACGGGTGAATGAAGGTAATTGACGGGTTCTCGGCCCAGGTTACTGACAGGTGCTCGGCACAAGTAATTGACAGGTTTTCGGCAAAGGTTACTGACAGGTGCCCGGCCCTATGGATCAACTGCCTATCATGGACCGACCTATATATGTCAAGTGATTGCAACCCGACCTCCGGGGTTTATATACCATGCTGTACAATCGGCATTCAAAGCCCTGTCGCCTCTCTCTCTCTCTCTTACTCTCTCTCTTTCTCTCTAAGGACTTTAAAAATCAGTGTAGTGAGGTGACTCCGATGCATGCGACGCCGATCTGTGGGCATGTGAAGCCCTCGGTGTCAGTTGCTGCAGATTCACCACGCTGATTTTCCAAGTACAATGAAAGAAAAGCAGGAGCGGCGACGGGACTTTTGACGTCGACTGTTCACATGCATACACAGGGCCTTCATGTGTAGGTGTTGACCCTAAATAACCACACGCGTCTCAGGTCCCTCGAACGACCTTAGATTATCGTTTCCTTTTGAGTCGACTTTCTCAGTCTTGGGTTCTTTTTTCGTACTGACCTGTGTGCACGCTGGCTTATGTACGTGTGAACCCAACCAACCAGTACCTCACATCGCCTCCATGACTCAAAGGGGAGGGGAGGGGAGAAGAGGGAAAGGGAGGGAGAGGGGGGACATACACACAGGCGAAGGTCCTCCCCAAAATTGGAAAAATAAATATATTGGCTGACAGGTGGGGGTGGTGTGGGGAGGGGGAACTGATTGCTTGATGAGCCGCGGTGACACGACAGTTTGGTGGGGATTGTGGTGGTGGGGACTATGGTGGTGGGGATTGTGGTGGTGGGGACTGTGGTGGTGGGGAATGTGGTGGTGGTGGGGATTGTGGTGGTGGGAACTGTGGTCGTGGGGACTGTGGTGATGGGGAGTGTGGTGGTGGAGACTGTGGTAGTGGGGACTGTGGTACTGGTTGTGGTTGTTGCTGAGTGTTGCCTGTGGTAGTAGTGACAGTAGTAGATGTTACTTCTGGATGGAGAGTGGGTGGTGGTTGTGGTGGTAGTTATTGTGGTCTTGGTAGTACTGGCTGTGGTGGTGGAGGCGGTAGTAATAGTGGTGTTGCTAGTACTGGTCGAGTAGTAACGGTAGTACTGGTTGTGGTGAAGTGGGATGACAAGGCATATTGTTGGTTGGGATTGCTGTGGTGAGGGTAGTGGTGGAGATGATTGTGGGAGGGGTTGTAGTTGTTGCAGGCTGATGATGATGGTGGTGGTGGTAGTGAGAGTGGTGTTGGAGGCTTTGGATTGTGGTGATAAGGGGCGACATGGTATACTGGTGGAGCTTATAGTGATGAGGATGGTGATGGAGACTGTGGTTGCGTGGGGATTGGATGCTGGCTGTGGTGGTGGTTGCTGGTGATTGTGATGATAGTGATGATGATACCGTGAAGTTGTGAAGGAGACTTGTTATATGACGGAAGTAGGATTAAAAAAAAAAAAGGACGATTAAACATAACACAGAGAGAAAAGTCAACAGTGTCAAGAGAAAGACTTAGTTTATGACGGCAATACCTAAAAAGATATTCGTAGTGTGTCTGCATGCTGTGGTGAAAGGAAGGGATGACTGTGGCAAATGTGGTGGTGAAATGCAAAGATGGCTGTGGCGAATGCACTGGTGAAATTCAGAGATGACTGTGGCAAACTGGAGAGGTGGTTGTGGTGAATGTGGTGGCGAAATGCAGAGATGAATGTGGTAAATGTGGTGGTGAAATGCAGCAGTGGTGGTGGTGGTGAATGTGGTGTGGAAATCGAAGGCAATACCCGTGATATATCCAGTGGTGAAAGTATTCTCTCTCTCTCTCTCTCTCTCTCTCCCTCTCCTCTTACACACTGCTTGTTGCATTCACAGTGGGTGGAAGGTGGAGAAGCGGGAGTGGGAGGTGGAGGAGTGGGAATTGGAGGGGAAGGTGAGGGATGAATTGGGGGTGGGATAGGAAAAGAAGGATGGAGTGGGTGAGTGCGAGACTGAAGGATGAGGTGAAGCTGGCAGGGAAGGGGTGGAGTGGGAGGTCTAGTATGGAGTGGGGTGTAGGATGGAAAGGGATGCGACGGCGAACATGCGTGGACGTTGAGTGGGCTGCAGAGATGTGAGGCTGAATGAGTGGGATGTAAGGAGGGTGTAGGGGTATGGAAGTGGAATGGGAGGTATGGGGGGTGGAGGGGGTATGGGAGTGGAGTGCGAGGTTAATGATGGAGTGGAAAATGAAGGTGGAGAGAAAGAAGTGAGTGGTGGAGGCGAAGGTGTGGGCGGGTGAAGGGGTGGAGAGAGAAATCAGGGTGTAGGGGATTAAAAAGGTTACATACTGAAGTGAGAGGTCAAAGGGTGAACCAAGCAGGTGGAGGATTTGGAGTGATCTGACAGGGTGGAGTAAGAAACCAAGGAGTGGGTGGAGAGGAGGCTGAACAGTGGAGGAGTGGGAAGCCAGTTTGTGGGTGGAGTGGGGGGTGGGAGATAAGGCAGGAAGCAAAATAAGGCGCCAGAGAGAGATAAGAGGGTTGGGAGTAAGGTGAGAGGGTGGGAGGTGACTGGGTGGGTGGGTGCGAGAGAGGATAGAGAAAGTGGGTGGATGGAAAGCAAGGATGTAGGGTAAAGTGAGTGTGTGGGTGGAAGAGAGGATAGAGAAAGTGGGTGGATGGAAAGCAAGGATGTAGGGTAAAGTGGGCGTGTGGAGTGAGTGTGTGAGTGGGAGAGAGGGTAGAGAGAGTGGGTGGATGGAAAGCAAGGATGTAGGGTAAAGTGAGCGTGTGGAGTGAGTGAGTGTATGGGTGGGAGAAAGGATGGAGAGAGTGGGTGGATGGCAAGTAAGGATGTAGGGTAGAGTGAGTGTGTGAAGTGAGTGGGTGGAGTGAGTGGATGGAGTGGGTGGATGGGTGGAGTGGTGAGTGGGCCTGTACATTTACCACCAGTTCAACGCGGTGTGATATACTGTGAGAGAGTTGTTTGTTTTTACTGCTTCAGAGGTGTGTATGTATGTATGTATGTTCTGAATGTATGTATGTATGTACTGTACGTATGCAAGATTATGAGAGAGAGAGAGAGAGAGAGAGAGAGAGGAGGCAGTACGTAACAGGTAACAAAAAAGTGTAAAGTATACCTGTGTAGGGACGTGTTTGAGGTGTGGTAGTGAACGGCTCAGAGAGGACAGTGTTAAGTGGCAGCAGGTGGCAGGTGTGTGTGGTAGGAGGTGGCAGGTAGCAGGTGTGTGTGTGTGTGTGTGTGTGTGTGTGTGTGTGTGTGTGTGTGTGTGTGTGTGTGTGTGTGTGTGTGTGTGTGAGTGATAGGAGTACAGAAGGTGTGACTGTGTGTGGTAAGAGGTGTTGCATGTGTGTATGTGGTAGGATGTGTGGCAGGTGTGTGTGGTAGGAAGTGGCGGGTGTGTGTGGTAGGAGGTGGCAGGTGTGTGTGGTAGAAGGAGTGACAGGTGTGTGTGGTAGAAGGTGTGACAGGTGTGTGTGGTAGGAAGCGTGACAGGTGTGTGTGTGTGTGGTAGGAGGTGTGGCAGGTATGTGGTAGGAGGTGTGGCAGGTGTGCGGTAGGAGGTGTGACAGGTGTGCCGTAAGAGGTGTGACAGGAGTGTGTGGTAGGAGGTGTGACAGGTATGTGTGGTAGGAGGTGTGACAAGTTTATGTGGTAGGTGGTGTGACAGGTGTGTATGGTAGGCTGTGTGTGTGTGTGTGTGTGTGTGTGTGTGTGTGTGTGTGTGTGTGTGTGTGTGTGTGTGTGTGTGTGTGTGTGTGTGGCAGGAAGTGGCAGGTGTGAGTGGTGGGAGGTGGCGGGTGGCAGGTGTGTGTGGCAGGAGGTGGCAGATAGCGAGTGTGTGTGGTAGGAGGTGGCAGGTGGCAGGTGTGTGTGGTAGGAGGTGGCAGGTTTGTGGTAGGAAGTGTGACAGGTGTGTGTGGTAGGAGGTGTAACATGTGTGTGGTTGGAGGTGTCACAGGTGTGTGTAGTAGGAGGTGTGACAGGTGTATGTGTGTGGTAGGAGGTGTGGCAAATGTGTGTGGTAGGAGGTGTGACGTGTGTGTGGTAGGAGGTGTGGCAGGTGCGTGTGGTAGAAGGTGTGGCAAGTGTGTGTGGTAGGAGGTGTGGCAAGTGTGTGTGGTAGGAGGTGTGGCAAGTGTGTGTGGTAGGTGTGACAGGTGTGTGTGGTAGGAGGTGGCAGGTGTGTGTGGTAGGTGTGACTGGTGTGTGTGGTAGGAGGTGTGACAGATGTGTGTGGTAGGAGGTGTGGCAGGTGTGTGTGGGAGGTGTGACACGTGTGTGTGGTAGGAGGTGACAGGTGCCTGCAAGATGATACAAGGGCGATAGATAATAAGGTGTGTGTGTGTGTGTGTGTGTGTGTGTGTGTGTGTGTGTGTGTGTGTGTGTGTGTGTGTGTGGAAAGAGAGGAAAAGACATACAGGCAAACAGACAGACAAGGAAAGGGTTAGACAGATGGACTGATAGATAGGCAGACAGATAAAACACACACACACACACACACACACACACACACACACACACACACACACACACACACACAGAGCAGGGGCAGATGGAGACAGGGGTGTGTATCAGAAGAATGCGAGGTGTTTGGATGATGGTACGTTTTACAGTTGTTAAAGATAAGAGAATAGTATGGTGTGTGTGTGTGTGTGTGTGTGTGTGTGTGTGTGTGTGTGTGTGTGTGTGTGTGTGTGTGTGTGTGTGTGTGTGAGAGAGAGAGAGAGAGAGAGAGAGAGAGAGAGAGAGAGAATGCCATGTGAGTGGATGAGGTGTATGTAACACTGGCATACAAAAAGAGAATATGGTGTGTGTGTGTGTGTGTGTGTGTGTGTGTGTGTGTGTGTGTGTGTGTGTGTGTGTGTGTGTGTGTGTGTGTGTGTGTGTGTGTGTGTGTGTGTGTGTGTGTGTGTGTGTGTGTGTGTGGAATGCAAGGATGTGTGACAGTGGTGCCATGAAGCGAGGTGAGGTTGATGAAGGTCGTCTGCAAGGTGTGGCAAGGTAGGAGCGGCGAAGTAAGTGAGGCAGTGTGTGTGTGTGTGTGTGTGTGTGTGTGTGTGTGTGTGTGTGTGTGTGTGTGTGTGTGTGTGTGTGTGTGTGTGTGTGTGCAATCTCTTTATTACTAGGGGGTTTCTTGGGATGGATAAAATCGTCCGACGTTAGCATTCCTGTAAGTGCAATGTCCCTTCACGTTATGGATCAATCTCTTCAATTCGATGACGCATTTTTATCCTCGTCTAGCTGCCTTCAGACGACTATTTTCAGCTTAGAGGGAGACATGAGGTTGTAAATGGTTAATGGTGATTGTTCCTAGCCCCGCCACCACACGTAGTCTTTCCAAAGCTGAACAAAATCGTCTGAAAGTAGCAAATCTAAAATATAAAAAAAATGGGCTACCAGTGTGAAAGGATTAAAGTAGATGTTTGTAGGATGAAGTCTTGTATTTTAGTCTTATCACCTGAAGACGATGTTACCTAGCTCAACCAAGACGTTTGGAACTGATGGCGCTAAAACAAACTCCACTGACCTGTTTTGCTGAGAGAATTTTCCCCGTCAGCTAAGTTCAATCGTGGAATCAATAATAGAACCCTGCAGTCCACAATTCTCCTTTTGGGGGATAGGAAAGGAGCTGAGGGACGTTTGTATAACCGGGCAGTTGAGCCGCCTGGTTATATTGGGACCACCACATGAAGGCGTCCCTCTCCAGCACCGCGTCGTCGGCCTGAAGGGGATAAGTGATGGGCTGAATCGGGGTAAATTTTAGGGTGTGGGTAAAAGAAGCGGTTCGGTAGGAGAGACAGAATCAAATTATATGACACTATGTTTGGGTATTGTATAATCAATAGTACTTTTAGGGACAACAAAACTACCTACCTATCAATCACTCTCTCTCTCTCTCTCTCTCTCTCTTTCTCGTGTGTGTGTGTGTGTGTGTGTGTGTGTGTGTGTGTGTGTGTGTGTGTGTGTGTGTGTGTGTGTGTGTGTGTGTGTGTGTGTGTGTGTGTGTGCGTGTGTGTGTGAAATGAAAGGTATGAAAGGAGTGGAGGGAGATAAGCAAGGTGTAACAGGTGATGTGCAAGGTGTGGCAATAATAAGGTATGATCAAAGATGTGCAAAGTGTCATATGCCAAAATGCCAAAAGGTGGGTGAGGTGTGGTGCAAATGTGGTGCCATGCAATATGTCAGACGAGACAAGATATGCAAAGAGTAGTTGATGTGCAATATGTGGCGGAGTGTGATGTGTGGTGTAGTTTGGTGTTAGGTCCTACAAGGTGAGAAGAAATGCTAGGTGGATGTGATAAGCAAGATGTGGAAGACTGTGTGGAAGGTGCAGATGTGTTAGTGTTGAAGGTGTGCAATGTGGGTGATGTGGTGTGGTGGCAGGTGTTATCCAGGTGTGTGTTGGAGATATGCACAGTGTAAGAGACATGTAAGGAGAGGAAGACTGTTAAAGGTCTAGGATATGTGCAAGGTGTGGTATGGTGTGGTAAGGTGTGGGAAGCATTGTGGGAAGATGTATGTTCAGTATAGTGGGTGAGACAGACGATGATCGAGATATGGGTGATGTGATGTGGGCAAAGTGCGGGATGCAGTGTGGTGTGAGATGAAGTATGTGTGGCAGACGTGGTGGTGTGCTTTAGTGTGGTATGCCAGGTGTGCTGGTGGCGAGAGAGGTGTGGCAGAAAATGTGTAAGATGTGGGGTAAATTGTGATTGCAGGTGTGGAGTAGTGTGGTCTGGTGCGGTGTGATGTAGTTTGGTGTGAGAGGAGGTATGGTGTGAGAGAGAATGTGGTGTGCGAGACGTGATGTTGTGTGTTGCAGTGTGGCAGGTGCGGTGATGTGGCACAGTCATGTTCTAGTGTGGTGTGGGATGTCTGACAAGAGCAGCTGTGGCAGGTGTGGTGCTGCAGCGTGGGATATGTGTCAGAAAGAGTTATGGCAGGTTTGGTGATGTGGCAGCATGGTGTGGTGCGGTGGTGTGGCGGCATGGTGTGGTGTGGTGGTGTGGCGCCTTGGTGTGGTGTGGTGGTGTGGCGTGGTGGTGGTGTGGTGGCGGGTAGGAAGGTGTATGGGGCACGGCTCACACGTGGCTGGCTGGGTACCTCAGTCTGCCCTGGTCTGTCAGTGCGACCGCGTGCCCACACAAACCCTCTCTCTCTCTCCACTTACACGGGGACTCCAAACGGGGACTCGAACTCTTGCTCCCTCAAACATGCAACCAGACTGAGCGAGCCACGTAATCAAATCGGCCCCCTCGCTGTGTAGGTCCCCACCCCGAGGTCACAAGGTGTAAATAACAGCTAAATAGGAGCCATTAGCCTCCCACCAGGTGAGAATTACGGGGGGCAGTATTTTGTTTACCACCTGTGCAGCGAGGCGGAAAGTGTAGCAACCGGAGGGGACAGGTGACCGTGCTTGAACCGTAAACAAACGCCCACCTACCCTCATGATTTTGTGATACTGTAGGCGAAAATAAAGATAACTAAAAAATAAAAAAAATTAGTCACCCAAATTTTTTAATACCTTTTACCGACAAAATAATCAGTGGTAGGTAAAGGTGTGACGAGACTGTAATAACCACACATCACCGTAGTTTCATAACACAGCATCATAGTTTTGTAACAGCTTTCTAACAAACTGGAGAGTATAGGTGACAGTGTAAATATTTAATAACCGAGACCATGCCACTATTGTAAAAAAAAAAATAATAATAATAATGATTACGTTTGCTTCATAGAACAACTTTGAAGGAATGTAAACTGGCACAAAACCGCTTTACCTCAAGCATGAAATATAATCGATAAGAAACTTGAGAACTGATGAAGATAACTCAAATTCTGTGATACGATTGATTACCTTCCCATTAACAAAGAAACACAGACATGCGAGGACAGTGACCGTGCAAGGACAGAAAAACAAACGCAAAACCGTTCTAAGTCTGTCATACTTTCGGTACAATGACACAAATTAGCAAAAAACTATGTGAATGACTTAAAAGGAACCTACTGTAATCTACACATGTCTCGCGATACTGTTTATTTTCGCTCACATAACACAGACGAACAAGGACAAGTGACCGTGAGATGACTAGACGCATAACCTTAATTTTGTGATGCTTTCGGCGAGACAACACAATTAGCGATACGTGACTGTGTGAATGAGCTGCAAATTTCCGCGGACACTTTAATGTATCCAAGCCCTCCATGTCTCTCCCGAGCTAAGAAATATAATCTGATGGAAACACGAATAAAAAAAAAATAGTAAATAAATACATAAATAAATAAGTTATCGTAATGATGGAGGTACGGGGGACAAATATTCGTGTATGGGACTAAAAGGGAATTGAAACTCACCGGAATTTCATATAAACAATATTTACCGCGACACAAACAAACCTGAAGAAAATATATAAACCTCCGTCAGGTGAGCCTAATGATACCTGTTACAATCTCTACTAATCTCACCTGCAGCATCACCTGAACACTAATGATCAGCGGTACATGAGACCAGTTTGCATCCAGGTAAGCTCACTGGCCGGGGTTAAGGAGGTTGGGAAAATAAAGACAGGGATAAGAATAGTTTTGCTTCCGGAACACAAACACTTGAGGGCAGCCGGGTGTTGGGACTTTCAGCAAACACACACACACACACACACACACACACACACACACACACAAAGTACCATCCTTGTGAATTCGGTGATACCCATAAAAAATCTCACCACCTCCTGCACCATAACGCACACGACCAAGTTACACAGTAGACCAGTTTACACGTAGATACGCTCAATGGCCCCAAATGACCAGGTACAGTGAACAGACGTAGATGAAAGTAACAAGTGACGGTAGATGACTATTTTGCTTCCATAAAACACACACACACACACACACACACACACACAAGAAAAAAAAATACCCAAAGCACCGTCCTGTGAATTCTGTGATACTCGTAATACTCATATCACCTGTATCACCATAACACACACGACCAGACACACCTGAAGTTGATTACAGGTGGGCCAGGTGATCAGAGACAACCAGGTGCAGTAAATGAAAGTAGATGAAGTGTGTGTGTGTGTGTGTGTGTGTGTGTGTGTGTGTGTGTGTGTGTGTGTGTGTGTGTGTGTGTGTGTGTGTGTGTGTGTGTGTGTGTGTGTGTGTGTGTGAGAGAGAGAGAGAGAGAGAGAGAGAGAGAGAGAGAGAAACAAGAATACATAAGAATAACTACATTCTATTTGTTTTCACCTAACAAAGACAAATAACCCTTTTTTAGCTCAGCTGATGGTCCAATGTAGTCAGACTGGAGGGCTAATTTGACTCATAACCAAGGAGATTCATTTCTATATCATAACTATGGTTCATCGTATTTAATGCAATCATGACTTATTATTCAAGCTGCGAGAATGGGCCAGTTCCCTCAAATGAAAAAATAATCTATAATAATGATGATAAAAAAGGAGGTTATTCAGCTCGTCATACTTAGCCAGGATTAAAATAAAAATAAATAAGCCAAAAATAATGAGTAAAAGTTAATTAAATGTAGTTAGGATGATGATAAAACTAGATAGGGATATTAATAACGAGAAATTAATAAAGATGATATAATTATGCAAGATGAGAAACACACACACACACACACACACACACACACACACACACACACACACACACACACACACATCAGAGAAGCTAACAAAGAATGAGGAGTTATTTTCAGATAGTTACAGATAACAAGGTAAAAAACTGAATAGCCAGAATTCATGACTGCTATAAGGAGGAGCATATAAACAATTTATGACTAAAAATAGAGAAGAGTAGATATAACTGATGATGATGATGATGATGATGATGATGATAATGATGACAGATAGACAGACAGATAGCTAGATAGATAGACAGATAGATAAATAGACAGATAGGATGATGCTGAAAGGGTGAAGAACGCAGGCACATACAAGGTGATGAACGATAAAAAGAGATAAAAGTAGCCAGAACTGACGTTGATTAAAAAAAAAAAAAAATGGGGGGTGACTCAGCCAGTGATAAAAAAAAATGAATAATAAGAGGAGATAGCCAAAACAGATGATGATAATAAAAAATGGCTGATTCAGATCGTGGAGATACGTAGATGAATAATAAGTAGAGATATGAGGAACCAGGAATGATCTCACACACACACAAACACTCAAACACACACACACACACACACACACACACACACACACACACACACACACACACACACACATACACACACAGAAAAAAGAAAGAAAAAAAGACTCGTCCTCTTGATACAGAAGGAAGCCGACAGCAGGTGTTAAAATAAGCGAAGTGAAGACAGTTTTTTTTTTTTTTTTTTTTTCTGTAACTGCGGGTGCGGGTGTGGCAGCTTGTTTTTTTCCTTTTTCTTTTTCTTTTTTTTTGGGGGGTGTTGCCAGTAGGTGAAGATGGTTTTTTTGCGTGGGGGTGAACATAGTAATCGGGTCTCCTCAACATTCCTCCGTCTGCATGATCGCTCCTGAGTGTCTGACTGGGATCTTGGACTGAGGGATCCTAGCATAAGACTGGCTGGGACTCTGGTGAATACTCCTAGCAACTGGAATCCTAGGACAGAGATTGGGGTTTTAGCTAACAGTACTTGTGGCTTTGGGCTCCTAGTTTAGCTACCTAGTTCTCAATACGCTCTTCCACATCCCAGCGGAGGTTCCCATATGCACACCCAGCTAGATCCATGCATACTCTACAGGCTCCTAGCACAGTCTCCCTGATCCTAGCATGGCCTCCTAGTTCACCCCTCGATCTCCGGAATTCTTGCATATTTTCCTTCCTCAGCATAATCTCTTTGATCCTAATGCTCCTAGATCCTAGTATGGCCTTCTAGATCCTCGCTTCACCTTTTAGATCCCGGCACAGCTTCCTAGATCCTGGCCAAGGCTCTTAGTGCTTCCTCTGTGTGTGTGTGTGTGTGTGTGTGTGTGTGTGTGTGTGTGTGTGTGTGTGTGTGTGTGTGTGTGTGTTATGAGTTTACAAGAGAGTAAATCAAACTTTTTATTCCTGTGGGTAAATTTAACCTTATATTCATGTGAGTAAATGCAAAGACACTTGCATTCATGTGCAACCATGCATGAATGACCGGCAGGGCAAGGCAGGTCTGGGAGGCAAGCAGGAGGAGCCAGGTATGCACAGTCTACATCCCCCTCACCTCCCACCTAACCCCCTCACTCCCCACCTCCCCTCCCCTCACCCCGTCCTTGCATACCACCAATACCAGGATCATCATTAGTATTCTAACCTTATTTTTAGAAATATGCAAAAACTCCTTCTTTTATTTTTAGGATCATGCACTTACTGCTTCCCCCTCACCCCCTACCTCCCTCATCCCGCCCTCCTCCTTGCATACCACCAATACCAGCATCATCATCAGTATTCTATGCTTATTCTTAGCATCATGCACAGACTACCATCCCGTCCCCCCATCCCCGCTACCTTCCATCCTGCATGCCAACAATACCGTCAACATTATCATCATCATTATCATCATCGTCCTAACCCTATATCCAGACGGCCGTGAGCATGTTACTACCCTCATCGTCCCTCCACCTTGCCTTCTAGAAATACAACCATCATCATCATCATCATCATCATCATCATCAACGTAATCTTGTGTCTTACTTATAAATGGAGTGGGTAGAGTACAGGAACACTAGAAGGAAAGCACATAATCTATATCAACCTAACCACATTTTCCTACGATAAACAGAAACATACGGAGCAGAAATCAGGAAAAAAGGATCGCAAAACAGTACCGCTTAATCAGAAAAGGATAGCAGGAAAATAATCACCACCTAACTCAGTAGCTAGGTATGAGAAAGCATTAGAATTATCTGCGCTATCATAAACCTAACTGAAATCGTCTGACTACAAGTGCCTGTCTGGAATCGCCTGAGTAAAATCGTCCATCTGATATAATCTCGCTAAAAACATGTCAGTAATCGTCTAGAAAAAGTCGCCTTGTTGAACCGTCTGAAATTACTAAGGGTGACTGGAATCGTCTGACTACAATGCCTCCCTGGAATCGTCTGGCCAAAATCGTCCGTCTGAAATAATCTTACTAAAATAATGCCTGAAATCGTCTACAAAAAAATCGTCTGGGTAAAACAAGTCTCGTGGATATCAACCCTCCTATAAATCGTCTGGTTTATAAAGACCTTCAGAAATCGTCAAACTGATGAAAAATCGTCGTTACAACTGTCTATTGGAACCATTAGACATACGGTACACCCATGAAGACCGTCAGGCCACCCGTTAGACTACAAATCGTCTGGTTATGATAATCTCGCTACAATCGCTTGGCTGAAATCGTCTGCTTCCAATCGTCTAGTGGAAGCATCTATCCAGGAAGTCTCTCTGGTCTGAAATCGTCTGGGTGGAATCGTGGTTTTGAACTGTGTAGAATCGTCTGGTTGAAAGCATCTATCTCGAAAAATCTCCTATAAATCGTCTGGCTCAAAGCGTCTGTGTACTGGAGTAATCTCGTAGAAATTGTCTGGTTCAATGTCTGTATGCAATCGTCCGTGTAAAATCGTCGGGTTGAAAGCAATTATCTGAAATAATCTCGCAGAAATCGTCCAGTTCAAAGCGTCTGTATACAAGTCCGTGCAGAATCGTCTGAATGAAAGCATTTATCCGGAAAAATATCTTAGAAATCGTCAGGTCCAAAGCGACTGGAATAAACTCGTATAAATCGTCTGGTCCAAAACGCCTGTATGCAATCGTCTACCATTAATCGTCTAGCTAAAATCGTCCAGCTGAAATTGTCCAGCTGAAATCATCTGATTAAAATCGTCCAGCTAAAACCGTCCAGCTAAAATCGTCCAGCTAAAATCGTCCAGCTAAAACCGTCCAGCTAAAATCGTCCAGCTAAAATCGTATAGCTAAAACCGTCCAGCTAAAATCGTCCGACTAAAATCGTCCAACTTAAATCGTCTGGCGGAAGCAACAGGCCAGACCCGGACCAAACCCAGGAAGACCGCCCAGCCCCACGGTTAGGCTGGGAGAACAGGCTTTAATCGTCTACAAGATCTCCGTTTAAATTAGACCACAATTCCTGGCTTAGGTAGAACACAGGTGAGGGGACCTTGCCCGGGTGGCCGGGCTGGGTGAACACGTGTGATGCCTGGGACTCCGTGAAATAAGGGGCCGTGAAATAAGGGGTTGTGAAATAAGGGACTGTGAAATGAGGGATTGTGAAATAAGGAGTAGTGAAGTAAGGGACTGTGAAATAAGGGGCTGTGAAATAAGGGACCGTGAAGTAAGCGGCAGTGAAATAAGGGACTGTGAAATAAGGGACTGTGAAATAAGGGACCGTGAAATAAGGGACCGTGAAATAAGGAACAGTAAAATACGGGACTGTTAAATAAGGGGCTGTGAAATACGATACTGTGAAATGATCTATTTTTGCAGTTTTTTTCAGATTCTGCCTTTCCCTGTGACTATTTTTTTTTTTCATTAAGTCGTGGCTACAGAATATATTTACACATCTAATTTAAATATTTTTATTTTTTTTTTCTCATTTTTTTTTTTTTTTGGGGGGGAGGGGTTGTGATTCGGTGTCTATGGCCGTCACAGAAACAACAAATTACCTGAGTGAAGACTACGATTTATCAACCTGTCACTATGTATTTTTTTTACATGAATTTCAACTACAGTATTACGGTCAGGGGAAATAATTGAACTACACAATTTATCAAACGTTTCTCGTCATCAGATATATCGTTTACATTTCTTTGTGATCTAAATAATGCTTATATTATGACTGACTCGCCTCCCTTTTTGACATCTCTCTCTATACTTGACTATTTATTATTTTAATTATTTATATATTTATTCATTTCTAATACATCCCTTCCTTTTGAATTAGACAGTACTCTATTTTTCTGTGTGTGTGTGTGTGTGTGTGTGTGTGTGTGTGTGTGTGTGTGTGTGTGTGTGTGTGTGGTAAATCGTGCTTAACTTACTTCCCTTACTTTGGGCACCTTTTTTGTGAGCTGACTTCGAACTAGACTTGGTTAACTGATGACAATATTTTCCGCATATTATTATTTTCTAAACCTGCTTTCATATCAGCACATCTTTCTGTGAACTATATCATGCTCAGTTTTATACACCTGTCACTGTTACCTTTTTAGTCTCAGTGATCTGGTGTCACAGAAAAATAGTACACCTGAGTAAAGTTCTTCCTCTCACTTATTTTTGTTTTATTATTATTCAGCAATTTGGTGTTTATCAATTACAGTCACAGTAAACTAGAAAATTTTAGTTTCTCTCTCTCTCTCTCTCTCTCTCACACACACACACACACACACACACACACACACACACACACACACACACACACACACACACTCCTGCTACTGAGTATATCAACACAGATAGTGGCTAACTAAATTTATACTTACTGACTTCCCTTGCGTCTGATGCCTGTTTTTACCTCCGCCAACGAAGTTGGAGGAGGCTGTGTTTTCATTTATGTTTGTCTGTCCAGACGATATTTCCAAGAGTTCTCCATGAATTTCCAAGAAATTTGTGGAAGGGTGGGCCATGGGCCAAGAAAGACTTGATTCAATTTAGGGGCGGATCTGGATCCGAATCCTATGTATCTTCAAGTTCTCAATGAATTTCAATAAAATTTTGTGGAAGAGTGGGCCATAGGTCAAGGAAAAACCGATTAAATTTGAGGGCAGATCTGGATCCTATGCAGTCCACACAATATCTCCACGGATCCACATCCGGATCCTTTTTAATGGCAATGGCATCGGCGTAGGTATTGAGTTCTCTCAGTGCTTTCTAGTTCTTATTTGTTTTATTTCCATTACTTTGTCACGAGGAGATAATTTTTCCTGTTAGCAAGTGGGTCGCCATTATACCGCCTGAAAAATGTAACATATTTCTAATTTTTAAAAGCCTCCCATCTTTCTAATTTTTTTTTTCTATTTTTGTGGAGTCTGATTCTCTCGCAGCAAACTAAAAAAATAATAATAATAATAATAATCCAGTTTCATTTAAATTTTTCCTGGTACCGGTAAACATTAAATTTTTTCCTGATACCGATAAACCAGAGAGGTATTTATTTTCATTTATTTTTAGACTTGCCTTTCATCTGACGCCATTTTTAAAGCCATTCGTTTGCCTTTAAACTCCCATGATCACAGGGAATATTACACCCTCGCCGCAACATTTTCTTTTGCCGATTTATCCGGTGAACTGATTTTATGCATATTTTTATAAACTTACCTTCCTTCTGGACGCTTTATTATCTCTAGTGTTTTGGTGGCTGGTAATTACGGTCACATAAAGCAAGCGATTTTTTCCCCTGTTACTGATTTTTTTCTCTCTCTTTTTTCTTTTTGTCTGTTATCAAGTGCATCGTCAGATATCCTGCACGAGAAAATAGCTAAATTGTGCTTTTTAAATCTGACAAAGTTGCCCTCCTCCTCACCTATTCTCTCTCTCTCTCTCTCTCTCTCTCTCTCTCCATCCAGTGTTTCCGCGTCTATTACAGTCACAGTAAACTAGAAAACTGCACACTTTTTCCCAACCTGTTACCGAGTTCGTTGCCAGAGGGACTGAGAACTAAACTGTGATTATTCTTACACACCGTATTCTTCCCCCCCCCCCCTCCAACATAGCCTAATTCGTCATCCTTCCATCTTGAATACTGGACCACAATTAACGCTAGAATTATGATGTCGGTCACGAAGAAGTGCCATGAATAAGGATATAAAGCCCTACATTTGTTTCTTTCCGGCACTTAGCTACGTGAAATAAGCTGCAAAAGGACGAAAATCTGGGCCAAGGTAGAGTGATACAAGTACCCTATAACCTTCTACACAATATTTCATGTAAGAGAAAACGAGATATTTGTTTTTCTACTGCCACGTGCCTCGCCAAAGACTTTTTGAACTCTAATTTTTTTCCTACTTTCCTTCCTTTTACAGCTTTCTCATACCCAGTACTTTGACGTTTAACTATTGCAGAAAATACGAGAACTACAGAGGTCACCAAAATTCTTCCCAAAATTCTTCCTGTTGCCAAATGCGTTCCCAAATACCCCGTGAGCTAAATTCTTTGGTTTATAGATTGGCTTTCCTGATTTTTTTTTTTTTTTATACTCATCTTCCTGAATTTTTTTTTACGTCATCGATTAGTAATTCAGTCAAAGAAAATATTAAAGAATGCAAAATTCAAAATATCGGCTGAAGAAAATAGGACGTCACCTTCCTTAAATACATAAAAAGTAACAATATAATTTTTAATTTACCCTCCGAAGCTAGAATTTCTTTTGGATGAATATAATCGCCTGGGGTTTGGAAGTAATTAAAGCGACCCCATAACAGGATCTCTCTCTCTCTCTCTCTCTCTCTCTCTCTCTCTCTCTCCTTCCTTTCCATGCCCCTCGTCCCCACCTCTCCTGTTTCCTCCCTTTTTCCCACCTCTCTCCATCTCTCTCTCTCCCCCTCCCTACCTCCTCCCCACCTGTAAGGAACTTGGCCAATAAACCGTGGCAGGTGACCGAGCGACCTACCACCACCTGGGCAGACCGGGGTGGGGAGGAGTGGGGAAAGTGGGGTGGAGTGGGGAAGGTGGGGTGATATGGCATAGGTGGGATGAAGTGGGGTAAGTGGGATGGAATAGGGCAGATGGGGAGGGGAAATTTACAGGGTTTTTATGTATAGGACAGTCTGCGGGCTAGGACGGACTGAGAAGGGTGAAGAAGGGGAGACTTGAAGGAAGTGGGGTGTATGTGTGTGATGGGAAAATGAAGTGGTGTTTGTGTGTGAAGGGAAGTGAGGTGGTGTTTGTGGGTGTGAAGGGAAATGAAACGGTGTTTGTGGGTGCGGGGGGAAAGGAGTATTTGTGTTTAAAAGTGTGTTATATCCAGTAGTCTTTTTCAATGTTAGTTTTACTGGTTAAGTGGAACGGATTACGTCTCACGGCTTCATAAATGTCACAGATTTCTCGCATTCTGATTAAAATTTGTCTGTGAGGAGTCAAGTATTAGAAGTGTATATATGTTACCTGCTGTGTGTGTGTGTGTGTGTGTGTGTGTGTGTGTGTGTGTGTGTGTGTGTGTGTGTGTGTGTGTGTGTGTGAAAGAGATAATACTTCAAATTCAACCCAATTTCAATGGATGAATTACATATTTCACCTCCAAGAAAGACAGAAAAAGAAAAAACGAATAACCCTGAGTAAACCGAAAACTTTTTAGCGTCAAGACACGAAAGGTCAGACCAGACGAAGGACCTAACTTGAGTCAAACTTCGGCAGGAGTGTAAAGGCGCCAGTAGCAAGCGGGAGAGAAGGGTGTTTGCGTGTCGGGGGAGCTAAACCGCTAAATGTGGGAGAATCTTGCGAATTAGAAGAGATGTTGGCTTGGATCTTCTGGCACACGAAATCAGACAAACTTGGATGAAACTTTTGGTGTGTCAATACGCCTGGTGTGTGTGTGTGTGTGTGTGTGTGTGTGTGTGTGTGTGTGTGTGTGTGTGTGTGAGAGAGAGAGAGAGTGAGAGAGAGAGAGAGAGAGAGAGCGAGAGAGAAGCGTTTGCGTAAAAAAAAAAAAATATGAAGCAAGAAAGAGTAATATAAAATTCATCCCAATAAAGAGCCTTGGACAGGAAAAAAAAAATAAAATAAAAATCGAAGGACATTTTAAAGGTGATCTAAATTAATACAGAAAAGTGTAGTTTAATTTCCAAAAGTGACTATAAAATCGAACAAATATTATATGTCTTAAAATAAACAGGAATTTTTAGGACTGGACCGGGAAGAACAAAAAATGGGGACCTGAGTGAGTTCAAGAGGTGTAGTGTAATTTCAATCCTCTCCCAGTAATAATAATAATAATAATAATAATAATAATAGCTAGATATTACAGAAAGGTGAATAAGAAAGCGCAATCTCAAGATGTGTTAAGAAGTCCACCTCTAATAATAATAAAACTTTGTAATACGCAGGAAAAGAAAAAATAACGAGGGAAAACGTGAAACTTAATTAGGATTGGAAGCTGTGAAGTGCAGTTTCAGTCTATGCCTCTGAAAATACTGATCCTTCGAAACAATCAAGAAAGAAAAAAAAAATCTATAAACTGATCCATAAGACAAAAAGAAAAAAAAAAAATACATGTATCAAGCAATGTAAAATACAATGCGTTTTCTAGGGACGTTTAGAACTGAACTTTGAAACCCCCCCACAAAAAAAAAATAAATAAATAAAACCAAAACAGAAAACACTGAACGCATTTGAGCTTTGAACTGGAGGGACCAAAAAAAAAATCCGTGTGATCTGTAACAACGTCAGCGCATGAGCAGACACCCAAAGAGAGAAAGAGCAGAAATCCAAGGGGAAACAGAAGAGAAACCCAGGGAGAAGCTGAAGAGGAAATTTCTCTCTCTCTCTCCCAGTCTACGAGGGTCGACATGAAGCACAACGGCGAGGGACGGACGAAGGCGAGGCAGGTGCGCTAACTAGATCGGTGAGTACCCTTGAGACAGAGAGAGAGAGAGAGAGAGAGAGAGAGAGAACTGCTAGATGGATGTGCGATGTGGTCATATCCCCGCGTTTAGTGTCCAGGTGTGTGTGTGTGTGTGTGTGTGTGTGTGTTAGAGAGAGAGAGAGAGAATTGTAAAACACACACACACACACACACACACAAGATCTCCAGGTATGTCTTAAGGGGCAAAAATAGTGAGGTAAATAAATGCGAGTGAGAGCCGGTGGTCAGCACCTGGGCGGAGGCGGGCCTTTGTGATATGGCACTGTGGCACTTGGCAGGTGTGGCACTCCTGACACGTGACACTATGGCACTCGTACTTTCTTTCATATACCTTTTTTCCTCGCACTTTATAGCATTTATTATTTTTTTTCAAAGTAACCTCGGTGTCTCGTCTCGTCTCGTCTCTCTCTCTCCCCCTCTCTCTCTCTCTCCCTCCCTCTCTCTCTCTCTCTCTAACTCCTTATTAAAGCTTATTATTGTTTTTATATTTCCTTTTGGCTGAAATGGGCATGTATGAAACAGTATGAAGGTGAGAGGTGTGGTAAACTAAGGAGGCAAATGGATGAATCTGTAAATAAGTGTGTTTGAGAAGGCGAGGTATGAATAGTGATGAAGGCTAAGGAAGCGTGAGAAAGCGAGGTCTGAATATTAATGAACCTAAGGAAACAAGAGGAGATCAACAAGGATGGATGAATAAAGTCCTAAGCACGTGACAGTATTCTTGCACCTCATTTTTCACCTTGACAGTCGACGGAATGACCCTCTGACAGGTATATGTGAACCGCAGGTGTAAAGAAACTAATTATGTGCAGAGGGTTATGCTTGTGAAGGGTAGCCAAGATTCCTGAGGCGTGAACGATGTGAGAATGACTGTGTAACCTACTTCACTGGGCAATGTGGTCATGATGTTGAAAGGCCACTTACTTTTTACGTCTTCTCATTCTTTGTTTCTGAATCCCACCTCACCCTTTCTAGGAGTGGGTATACCGATGATGATGATGATGATGATGATATACAATACTAACACAATACTCCTTTATTCAGCTCAGTGATGACCTTTCGTGGTGGAGAGTGGGTATATGGATGATGATGATGATGATGATGATGACGATGATGAAGGTGTACTAATACCATATACATATATTCTGCTTAATGATGGCCTTTCGCGGTGGAATGTTAAAGGTCCACCAAAACTAACTACCCACCGACTCTGACAGCCATTTATCTACTTCCAACTTCTGGTACTGCAAAAACATTCCTCACAGCGACCCCCATTAGACAGAGGCCATTAACAAGGCACCGAGGACAGGTGTTGGTACAGGTGAGGCAGGTACAACAACACAATCAAGGGTACAAACCAGAGCTGGGCACACCTGATCAGTAACTCAGCGGCGAAGCACTGACAGGTGGAGGTCGGGTATGCCTTGAGGAGAGAATATAGGAGTCGAGGTGTTATTGGAGGGGAGTTTAGTTGTGACTTGTGAGGTGTATTATAGCTATATGAGTGAATATATAGGAATAAACAAGCGATCTTACACGAGTTGAGCTGAATAAGGGCAGAGCACAGGGCGACGTGGCGGCGATTTGCTTGTGGCCACCCCTTACAGGATTAAGGCGTCTAACAACTGATAGTTACAGAGAGAGAGAGAGAGAGAGAGAGAGAGAGAGAGAGAATGTTAATGGCAACTGAAGCTAAAAAAGGGTGTCATATATAGAATCTTATAAACAACTCAGGCCTAAGGTGTGTATATATGAAAACAGTGACTTGGCTATATACGTGCACTGTCAGGAGGTCCGGGTGTATGACTTGAACGGCGAACCAGTGGGCATGAAGGTCGGGGCGCCGGGGGGGATACTGCGGTGGATGAGACGGTAATTGTGGGGGTGTGGAGGCTGCCAGGGGGGTTTGTCTGGCAACCTGTAGCACCCTCACTACCAGAGATCCTTCCTGTTGGCTAAATATCGTCTAGTGTCGGCGGGAATCCATATAAAACGTCACCATCGAAAAAGGAAAAAGAAAAAAAGTCTCACATTGCAGGGGTGGTGAAAGGAAGACGTGCAACTCTGGTCGGTATTGGCGCTGGATGAGGGAGCTACCTAACACCTTTTTCCTAATCGATTCATTAACCTTACTGTTAATTTCTTTGCTCCATATCTGCTTCCAATCTCACCATACTTTGCATAAATTACGTACAAAAGGATATTACCCAGCCATATCCAAAAATAAATCGCTAAGGAGGAGACGTTAAGGAATACGGGCCTTGGACTCCACTTCTTCAAGGATGGTGTATAGTCTGCAACATTTTCCTTCGGCTTAAGTAAACATTTTCCTTCGACTTCAGTAAACATTTTCCTTCGGCTTCAGTAAACATTTTCCTTCGGCTTCAGTAAACATTTTCCTTCGGCTTCAGTAAACATTTTCCTTCGGCTTCAGTAAACATTTTCCTTCGGCTTCAGTAAACATTTTCCTTCTTAAGTAAACATTTTCCCTAGACTTCAGTAAACATTTTCCTTCAGCTTAAGAACAGCAGAAATATATATATCTACAAATACAACACGAAATCAGGTATATTAAGGACTGGCACATAATTTAACATATCTTTTCATTTTACAGATTTTTTTCCATATTTCTTGGCTCATGAGTACCCAAAAAATTGTTAAAAGCGATTTCTAAGTCCATATTTATAAATTAGCCTCATAAAGTTTCACAATACAAAATACAAGTCTCTGAAAACGGTTATTATCACTGATCGTTTTGTTTTTCTGATTTTGTTACTTTAATATTAACTTTAATTTGGTTGTGAAAAACATGGTGGCTATATGAGTGAAGACAAGTGTATATAAAAGCAATCTTAATATAAAAAACAGGCTTAAGAAAATTTATACAATATGTAAATACATGTCAGTGAAATACGGCGTCTCATCTCCGTAGACTCCACTGAAATAATGCGTCTCACCTCCGTAGACTCCACTGAAATAATGCGTCTCACCTCCGTAAACTCCACTGAAATATGGCGTCTCACCTCCTCAGACTCCACTGAAATATCGCGTCTCACCTCCGTAGACTCCACTGAAATAAGGCGTCTCATCTCCGTAGACTTAACATAATCACCCAGGGGTGGGGGAGAACCGGTTTGGGTAGGATCTTATGCATAACAAGAGAGATAAAGTCATTGACAGGATAGGTTAACTTCCAGCCTAACCACTAATGCCCGTCTCCTCTAATCAATGAATAATGGCGTAGATAAATCCCCGGTGTATATTTAGGGCTGAATCATGTTCCTTAAAAAAATAATTAAACTCTTAGCTACACCCCATGAGCTGTCTAGAAGTTTTAATGTCTCGTATATTTATGTACGCCAGGTGACAGGCTGGTGTGGATGTGGTTAGCAGTGTGAGAGGATTAAGTGTTAGTGTGAAGCAGTGTGAAGTGTGACGTTGGGCTGTCCAGTGTGATGCTAGTGACTGTGTGATGCTAGGGTGTGGTGTGATGCTGGTCTGTTCAGTATAATGTTAGTATGTAGTTAGTTTATTTTTAGGGTTATATAATTCAATACTGGCGTGTCTAGTGTGATGTTAGTATGCCTAGTTTAGTGTATTGTGTTAGTATGATGTCTAGAGTGATGTCTGAATGAAGTGTGTTGGTGTCAAATATGATGCTGTTATTATTTAGTGTGATGTCAGTGTGATGTTAGTGGGTAGAGAGTGTTCTTAGTCAAATTTAATACCTGAGGTGATGTCAGTGTGCCTAATATGAAATTCGTGTGATGTTAAGTGTGATGTTAGTGTGATTTCTAGCTTCCTGTGACATTATAAAGTTAGTGGCTCTTAGTGTGATGCAACCGGGATGACAATGATAGTGTGATGTCTCTGAATCTAGTGTGATGTCAGCAAAATAAGTGTGATTGATGTGTGTATCTGAAGTGATGTCAATGTTATACCAAGATTATGTCAGCATGATGTCCGAATGATGTCAAGATGGTGTCAGCGTGACGTCCGAATGATGTCAAGATGATATCAGTGTGTCCTTGGTTGCACAACGCTGCTGCAACATAAACTGCAATGCCAATGCAAGTGAAATCTCTATGCAAGCAAAATCCAAACAACCCAATATCTCAAATTGACCAAAATTGACCTGACCTAACCTGACCTGACCTAACCTAACCTGACCTAACCTGACCTGACCCAACCTGACCTGACCTTACTCTAACCTAGCATTAACCCTCTGATCGCCAAGGTTAATCTCCCCTGAATAAAATCGTCTGATAGTAGCTAAAGGAAATTGTGTGTGTGTGTGTGTGTGTGTGTGTGTGTGTGTGTGTGTGTGTGTGTGTGTGTGAATAATACCTGGCTGAAGAAGTGGGATAGTTCGCCTGCTTTGTGTTTTTCTCACTCCTGTTTGCTACCTACCCTACCCAATCCATGAATAACCAAGGGAATTAGATGATGATGATGATGATGATGATGATGATGATGATGATGATGATGATGATGATGATGATGATGATGTTGATGATGATTACGAAACACGAGTATTATTAGTCCTTGGGTCGCGTGTTTAGGTGAATCATACTAAGTCAGATCTTAATCCCTCCAAGCATGTTACTTCACACTAAGATCAATTTCCTCTGCCTCCCGCCCGACGATTTATTTAACAGATATTAACCCCCCTGCAGCCTAAATGTTAAGGTTTATAGCAACTAACAGTGATGAGGTGGGTCACTGAGCAGGGCAAGAGATCTCCCGTTTTGCTGGGTTACAAATCTGATTATTTTGCATGATGCGTTGCTAATTTTGGGTAAGAGATAAGTTTGCGACTACCCCTTTCTCCAATACTCTCTCTCTCTCTCTCTCTCCCCCCCCCCATGTATCCATCTATCTACCTATTACATCTCTTGAAAAAAATGATCTAATTTCACTGAGCCCTCTCCAAAAGCACATCGAATCACAAATGCCCACTAAATTATCCGATAAACTGGGATCTGGGAAGGCACTTAAGGATTTTATCTTTCTTTTTTCTTCTTATTTATTTTTTTCTTTTTCTTTCTTCCTTTCTAATCTTTTTTTTTCTTTTTTAAGGACACTAGGGCTATTCTGCTTTTGGTGCGGCTACGATAACGCTAATCCACTGACCTGGGCATAACTTTTACTCCTCTCACAAATAACTTCGGTAACTCCCAACTTGAACTCGTCTTCTGCCTCGCTGGTTTCCAATTGGTGATGTTACGATAAATGAAGCTGGTGCAGAGGGACGCCTTCACGCGATGACAGCGATATAACCCGGCGGTGGAGCTGCCCCCAACTCCCTCTGTACCCAGCAAAAGGAGGATCTTGGACTGCAGGAAAAGGTTACCTTCAGCCTGCAGTCCACTGGGTTCACGTCCTGATGAACCACTAATAAAAAATGTATATATTGAGTCTGGCGTAGTTTTAATGGATATCATAAAAAATCTTCAAGATTTTTCAAGACAATGGATTTCCATTTATTTCTCCCAAGACAAAACAAATCTACGGATGTGAACATAATTTTCTGGGATATCACAGAAGTCACTTCCTTTCCTCTTCAGTGTTTTCCAGATTTTCACTTGGGGGTCGTACAGAAATGAAAATTCCATAAGTTAAGCGTAATTTTATGAACATTACTAATAACTTTCAAATCTCCTTCACACATAGGCTTAGGATGCTCGTCTTTATAATGATTTTTATTTATTTATTTATTTTTTATTGGTGCAGCTACGATACGCCTGATCAACTAAACTGAGCATAAAAATATGGTACATCGAGAACTCCTTACAACAGAGATTTCAGTTGTTTTTTGATTTCTGGAACTTCATTTGGTGCTCCTAAGATAAATGTAATCTTCTGCGCTTGGCATAATTTTCAGACCTATCATCAATGACTTCAATGCCTCCTTCACAGATAAATGTAATCTTTTAAGTCCGACATACTTCTCACGCAAATCATCAACGCAATGCCTCCTTCACAGTTTAATGCAATCTTTGGGGTTTTGCATAATTCTCAGGCCTATCAACAATTTCAATACCTCCTTCACAAATAAATGTAATCTTTTAAGTCCGATATAATTCTCAAGCACAGCATCAATAACTTCGATAGCTTCCTCACACAGAGACTTAGCTTTCTCGTTAACCCCCCGAGATTTCATTTGGGGCAGCTAAGATAAAGCTAATCTGCGAAACTGAACACAAGTTTTTCGTGTCATAAATAACTTCGACTTCTCCTGACACTGTGACTGGTGTGTCTTGGTTTCACAATGTCGTGGCCTATCCCAATGGAAGAGTTATACACACTTGCATAGTTTATTTTTCTATTTCTGTATTTATTGGTTTACTTTACGTTACTTTATTAATTTTACTCTGTGGATGCCATAAACATCTCGGTGTACGGGTAAAATTCTTCTACACGTTTTATTTATTTACTTATTTTTCTTACTGGTTGGTTTTTACTCAGAGGATACAATAAACGTAACTTTAACATGTGGGTAACCTCTTCTACAAAGGCTTGAACTGTCCTGTATTGTGGAATCCCATCTGGTGCTCCTACGATTAATAGTATTCACAAATTTGGACATAAATACATCATGACTAACTAAGAGAACGTCTGACACCAAAATTCGAGTTGTTCTGATTGGTGGAGCTCCAAGTGGTGCAGCGACGAAAATGTTAATCTACTGGACTGGACATAATTTTCAGGCACGCCATAAATAACTCCGATAACTCCTTCCCATACTGACCTGAGTTATTGTTCTGCATTGTTGATTTTCACTGCCTGCCGCTAGGATGAAGCTTATCTACTGAACTATACCTTTTCTTTAACTTGGCCTAAAATTGTCGTCTCTCCACTTTGAATGATGAGTTGTAACATCTGATTAACACCAAAATATGATGCTAGTCAAGGAGAAGTGCTGTGAAAAAGATGTAGACCTGTATTTTCGTCTCTTTCTGCCAATGAAATACGTGAAATAAGCATCTAAAGGACGAACATTTAGTCCAAGTTATTGTAAAAACAGTAAAGCCATAAATTTAGGGTCTCTCATAAATAAACCCCGACAACTCCAGACAACAGAGACCCAGGTAGTTCCTCTGCTTGGCTGAATTTCATTTGGTCCAGCTAAGGTAAAGTTAATCTATTGAGCTGGACATTATTTTTACGCCATGATTTCACCGAGCATGTTGTTTCATAGTTCTAATTTTGTGCTTAGCTCCCCGCTCCATCCCCCCCCCCTCTCTCTCTCTAGGTAAGAATCAGAGTTATATATTACGATACTGATGATGACAAATATACCACTTCTATTTTGTGGATATTTACTTGGCGTTACTACAATAAAACCATAGCTATTAAACTGAACATAATTTAACTTTCAGACATAATTATACATAAATCTTAAATCCCGACACAAACTCGAAGAACAACACCATAAGAAAAGTTGGAGCACAAGACCGAGCCCAGAAAATATGAAGGATGTTACAGGAAGATGATGACCACGCCCACGTCAAATTTCTCAGCCTTCAGGTGCAAATGGCCGACAGGTGTGATAAGCGATGCCATTTGGGACACCGTAACGAGGGCACATCACGTGATTTGTCCCGGAGAGGCGATCGTGCATGTACAAGAGGACGATTAGAGGTCAGGGGTTAACATTACAGTGGTTCTATTTGCATCACCGTCACCCTTACTTGGGAGGGTGGGTGTACGTGGGAGAGACGGAGGGGGTGGGAGAGGGAATGGGTGGAGGAGGGAGGATGGGGAGAGGGAATGGGTGAGGGAGGGAGAGAGGAGAGAGGGAATGAATGAGGAGGGGGAGGGAGGAGAGAGGGAATGAATGAGGAGGGGGAGGGAGGAGAGAGGGAATGAATGAGGAGGGGGAGGGAGGAGAGAGGGAATGGGTTAGGGAAGATGGGTAGGAAGAAGGAACGGGTGGTGGAGGGAGAAAGTGGGAGAGGGTCACGGTGGGGGAGGGAGATAAGGGAGAGAGAGAGAGGAGGAAAAAGGGTGGATAGCTAAAGCGAGGGGGGGCAGGCCGGAGACAGGCGGAATGAAGGGGGTGAAGAGAGAGAGATTGATAGGGAGATGGTAAAGGGAGAGGGAGAGGGGGTTTGGGAATCATGCTGTCTAGTTCAAAGGCACTACTGTTAGATCTAATGCCTATACTTCTTGACCACGTATACTTCTTGAAATACGGTAAATACATACTTCATCAACCCTTTTATGGTGCAATGACATCTTTTTTTTTTTTCTTTTTTTCTCCTGGTTATCCACAGACCATCAAATCCAAACTGGGAAGGACTCCTCGTAGTGAAGAGCCTCCACAACGAATTATCTATCATAAGCTCAATCGACTTATCTCTACTAGGCCAAACAAAATCGTCGATAATAAGAAAAGGCTATAAAAACACGTCATTGAGCTAAGGGGGTTACTATGAACAATACTGCAATTTTTACACTAACTATACATTGCAGAATCAAGAAACCAAATGACGAAACCCAGCAGCAGTTGTAACTTATAGAAAAAAAAAGTCGAACCAAAGAGAGATTAACTAAAAGACTCGTTCATTTTCGACAAGTATAATCATCTGGGCCACAATCAGGACCGGTTCATTCGGACTAGCACAATCATTTACGCCAAAATCAAGACCTGTTCACTCTCGACAAGCGCTATCCTCCACGCCAAAAATCAAGACTGGTGCATTTTCGACAAGGGATGATCGTCTAGGCCAAGGCAAGCTCCATGAGGCCTCTCGTTACGACATCCCAAATGGTTCTCGGTATCACTCACACACACTCCTCATTTGCATACACAGGCTCCCATGTTATTCTCAGTTCAGTGTGTTTACCTTCATTGCTGCTGTGTGTACAATTCATCCATTCTTCACTGTGTTTAGTTCCACTGTGTAAAATTAATCTGTGCTAATTTTTTTTCGTGAGTGTCCACCATTGCCTAGTTATTCCCCTTCCCTGTTCTCTTCCTCCAAATATATGTTGTCTTTTCCTACCGAGTTTCATCACCTTTCCTACCTGCCCATTACCTTGTCCCTCCTCCAAGACGTACCTGTCACGAGTATTACCTAGTCCTTCCCTGAATTATCCTATCTTTCCCCTCTAAGGAACACCTCCAATATTTACATTAAGTTTACTGCCAAAGTCGTAGATCCATTACCTCTTTCGCACCCTTTCGAAGTCCCATTGCCACCGCTCCCGCTCCAAGTAGCAGCAGCATTACCCATCTCCATCTCTCTCTCTCTCTCTCTCTCTCTCTCTCTCTCTCTCTCTCTCTCTCTCCAAGGCACACTACCACTGTTCCTCCTTCACGTCCCTGCTGCTATACTTACCCTGCTGAGCCTCCGTCATGAGTGGGTGATGAAGCAATACATCACTGTCACTTAAATGGACTGGCATTTGCAAGTCGGCAGCCACGGAACCCATGAATGCCGTACCCAACACTGTCATTTCCCTCCCACCATCCGACTCACCTCCTTCACCTTCTTCCCTTAGTGTCAGGCTGAACGAAGCTATAGTGTATTTACCCTAACCTGACAGTGATCCGAAACCCCTTTCCAGCCCAGTCGATGATCAGGTATAAGCAGACTGTAGTGTTGATTTAACCAGCAAGAACATTCATTCCTACCTAGTATTTAAGGCTCGCTGAATTTTATGTACGACTTAATATTCAAGTTGTGAGTGGGCCAGTTCCGTCACATGAAAACATGCCAATTATAGCTAGTTCATGGCAGCTTAAAGGTTTACAGGGATAATCTTTAATTTTCGAACAGCTAATATTACCTTTCCTAGAGCTAAATGATCTAGTCAATCTGCATCAAACATAACCCTCCATACATCCATTACTGAGAAAACGTTAATCTAGGGTTCTTAACCTCTTGACTTATGACATTTCTCGTGCATGAACAAAATCCTCCAGTTTTCGACCAGCATAGAATCCCTGGGTGCATCTGTATCAACGGAAGGATTAAAACACAAGTTGTTTACATATGTTTACGATCGTGTTTTACGGTTCCTCCCGTGGTTTGACACGAGCAGTAAATGACTCCCTCCCTCCCTCCAGTTTATCTATTATTAAAGTCATATATATATATATATATATATATATATATATATATATATATATATATATATATATATATATGAATGAGAGAGAGAGAGAGAGAGAGAGAGAGAGAGAGAGAGAGAGAGAGAGAGAGAGAGAGGAGTTAACGACAAATCCAGAGGCCAATCATCCTCCACAGAATAAAACTTGGTAGCTAATTATCGCTTGTCCTGGCGTTGGTTTAATTACAGGTGTTAGTGTGATTATTATACCTGGCCTAAATCATCTCAGCGTATCAGTTTACGTCAAAGGGTTCTATTTCAGTGTTATATTCAGGTAATTCTCAGGTAAACCATCACTATAAGCGGTGTGTCCTATGCTGAATATACATCGTCTGAAGGTATGCTAATAGTCTGAAGGTATACAAATCGTCTGGAAGTATATAAATCGTCCGGAGGTATACAAATCGTCTGGAGGTATACAAATCACCTGGAGGTACAGTATATAAATCGTCTGGAAGCATACAAATCGTCTGGAGGTATACAAATCACCTGGAAGCATACAAATCGTCTGGAGGTATACAAATCACCTGGAAGCATACAAATCGTCTGGAGGTATACAAATCACCTGGAAGTATACAAATCGTCTGGAGGTATACAAATCACCTGGAAGTATACAAATCGTCTGGAGGTATACAAATCACCTGGAAGCATACAAATCGTCTGGAGGTATACATATCACCTGGAAGCATACAAATCGTCTGGAGGTATACAAATCATCTGGAGGTATATGAGTCAACCAACCCCTTTTAACCCATCCGGTGGTCATATAATCCACAAAATCACACAATAAAAAAGACGGAATATAAAAGCATGAATGACAGGATTGCACATAATAATCTAAAGAGCTAGAGAGCATTAAACAGCCTGAGGAACACTCATACATGTAGTAGTATCCTGAAAGGCAAACTGAGCCGTAAACCCCTGAGATGCTGTGCTAAAAGGAATCCATAATGTAACATACGAGTAACCCCATGGAGGCTCTCTCTCTCTCTCTCTCTCTCTCTCTCTCTCTCTCTCTCTCTCTCTCTCTCAGGTAACGGCCGACAGCTCACCTTTTGCCCTCCCTTCTACGCACGTGTCTGTCACATTTTTCTTTCACCCACATTTCACAGTCCTTCAAAATTTTCCTCCATCTCAGAGGAATACAATCCACACAAACACACGCTGCATGACGTCCACGAGATAACAGACCATACACTCCTATTACTTCATTTCAGTATATTCTTTGCAACCTATCTCAACGAAGCTCTTAAGTACTAAAATGGCTGTTATTATGTTTTCCTGTCCCCCTAGCGCCCACCTGGTTAACCTCTTGAAAGACTGAGGTACACACCTAAGGATTTTTATTACGGCTAAAGTCAGGTAATTCTCTACAGTGAAAAGGTTAATCATACACACCTGTGGCCAGTAACCTGTCACTAAAAGGGCGAACCCACAATTTTTTTCCTGTTTCTTTTCTTTTACGTCCTTTTTTCTTCTTCAAATTATTACTATTATTATTATTATTATTATTATTATTTATTATGGTGTTGGGCAGTCTTACTAACTCAGGCACCTATGACTCTCTCTCTCTCTCTTTCTCTGTTGCCCAAAGTCTTAATTAAAACTGAGATAGGCGCCTGTTAGCGTAATGTGCGCTCCTTTGTGTGGGTAATGTAGCAGGCCGACCCCCAACATCCATATTGGGGGGATGTTTGCCCCACCCTCATCTCTCACCCCGCCGGAGGTAACTTTTTTTTTTTTTTTTTTTTTTAAGGAAGAAGGAACCAAAGGCCAGAAGTGCGCAAGAGTGTTTCCGTCTAAGAAAAAACAAAATAAAAGAGAGCAGTTGCGGACATAGATACTGATCCACCCCATGACGATAAATAGGGAGACAGTGAGCGATGACTTTCGAACGCCAGTGATGCAGTCTTCGGAACCCAAGCAAACCTTTCAGAATATTTCGTAAGTGTTTCACAAATGTTCGACTAAAAATGGAGCGAAATTCCTCTCCGCAATCGTACGGTCGGCGCAAAAAACACCGAGAGCCAACTGGTGAAAGATTTAGATATAAGTGCTTGTTTTGCCTTGTGTTTAAGTGTATAGGGTAATTATAAGTAACTACAAAGTCAGATTTATGTCAATTTGGGTCAGAATTATGCTACTTAAACCCCTAAACCGAGGGAAGGGGAGGGGGCGCTTATCTGTTTTACCTGGGCTAGCGACACACGATATCACCTACAGCTGGCACACCTCTCGAAGTTTAAGAGTCTCAGAAGGATACATGAGAATATTTTGACTGGTTACTGGAAGAAAAACATTCAATACAATTTTTTAATTTATATTTTTCCATGTATGTTTCAAAATGTAAGGCATCGATGGAACAAACATACTTTTGTGTGTGTGTGTGTGTGTGTGTGTGTGTGTGTGTGTGTGTGTGTGTGTGTGTGTGTGTGTGTGTGTGTGTGTGTGTGTGTGTGTGTGTGTGTGTGTGTGTGTGCTAAATTTAGTGCACAGGTCTGTCGCCTTCCAAAAATAAAAATAATTGAAAATACAATATAAAAACGCTCATTACCCGCACCACCTCCTCTCCACCCAGACAAGACTCGGCCGTAGATCTATGCCTAATTCCCACACCACACCACACCACACCACACCACACCGCCCCCAAGACTAATATTTCCGTACCTGAGCCGGAGTGACGATGGGAGGGACGGAGCGGGGTCAGGTGGGGTAAGGGAGTGTGAATGGGGCACCGTCTTAGGAGGAACTTCATGTGGTGACCTGGTTTTCCTTGTAAGGGCTTTATTACCTGCCAGAATGTGTGTGTGTGTGTGTGTGTGTGTGTGTGTGTGTGTGTGTGTGTGTGTGTGTGTGTGTGTGTGTGTGTGTGTGTGTGTGTGTGTGTGTGTGTGTGTGTGTGTGTGTGTGTGTGTGTGTGTGTGTGTATTCTTTTTTTTAATGTGTCCGACTCTAGGAATAGGCATCACAGCCTGCTCCCAAGGCCCAGTAGTCCTCCTACATACTATACACCTCTACATGTCACCACTTCGGCGCTAACACCCACCGTCCATATTGAATACATGCTAGGGCTGTCTCATACCGGACTGGTGTATTGGTATTCGCAGGGGTGTTTTTACGACATGTGGGCGGGTCTTCTGGTAGATCAGTAAAGTCTGTTTTTATTAAATTCAAATCCTTAAACCGTTCCCTGCCACAGCGGGGATTTGAACCTGGGTCCGGTAGGACTGCAGGCCACCTCTCTACCGACTGAGCCACCGCCTCTCTCTCTCTCTCTCTCTCTCTCTCTCTCTCTCTCTGCAGATCCTATTCTTTGATATGAAATTTATTATTCTCTCTCTCTCTCTCTCTCTCTCTCTCTCTCTCTCTCTCTCTCTCTCTCTCGTTCTTTCTTCCCCCACTAGTCAATATGGCCGAAAATCTCACCAGTCACACATGGACTTCCAACCTTAAGAGGGAAACCCTTATCCATGGGTTCCTCTTCTCCATCTCTCCCCCTCCATCCTCCTTCCTTCCCTCCCCTCTTTCCCTCCTTCCCCTCCCCTCCTTTACCTCCTCTGCCTCCCACCTGTCAATTCATTCCCGTCTGTCTTCGCTTCTTTCAGCCTTCCTTCACTGCCATGCCTCAGTTCCCACTCTCTCTCTCTCTCTCTCTCTCTCTCTCTCTCTCTCTCTCTCTCTCTCTCTCTCTCTCATGCAGGCACTTTTGAACCCTTTCCACATCCACTTTGCATGACTCCTTTCCCCTTCCAGTTTCTGTCATGCATTATTTATTCCTATTTCCATCCCTCATTCACCTTCCCTTGCCTCCTCCCCTCTCCTGTCATTGCTCTCAGCCTTGGTTATCCACCGTATCTCCTTTATTCCTTTATTCAATACTCTTTAAGCCCTTATCTGATAGTCTTTACTCATCACGTCTCTCTTGCGTCCGTACTTTATTGACATTAGTTGTTTTCATTCATATTTTCTACTACATAAATTGTCTGTTTCTCCTTAGCTCTCCATTCTTCTTTCCTCTTTCTATTTTTTGTCTATTTCTATCTATCTACTGCCAGACGCCTCAATCCCGCACACGATGGTCACAAATCACCTCCACGCCTCCCCGTCTTCTGCCATTTGTCTGTCCTTCCTCCAACTCACACCCCCGTCTTTCATATATCTCTCCACTCAATATTTCCATCTCATCCTCGGTGTCCCCCCCCTCCCCCTCCACCACACACACACACACACACACACACACACACACACACACACACACACACACACATCCTGCCAGTCTCTCATTCTTTTTCCTTTTTTTTCTTTTTCTTTATCTTTTCATTCGAATCATTCTCTCTCTCTCTCTCTCTCTCTCTCTCTCTCTCTCTCTCTCCTTGTCTTGTCATACGCCCACCTCTTCTTATCATCTTTCCTCTGTCCCTTGTCCACCATTGTCATTTCTTTTTTTTTAATTTTCCCTTTTCATATTCTTCTATTTTCCTCGCTCTCTCTCTCTCTCTCTCCTTACCTTCTGCCTCATCCTTTCCTTACGTCATTTCTCTCTGGCCCCTCTCCTTTTCATATCACTATTTCCTCCACCTTCATTTTCCTTCATTTCTCTCCTTTTCTCTTTTTCCTAACATCTTGTCCTCCTTCCCCCCCCCCTCTCCATCCGCCCACTCTTTACATTCTTTTTTCCCTTTCCCTTCTCCCTCCCCTCCCCTCCCCTCTCCTCCCCTCCACAGCCCTACCACCAACCTCCCCTCCCCACCCTTTCCTCACCTCCCCACCTTCTTGTCTCACCTTCCCTCGCCTCCTCATCCCCATCGCCTCACCAATTCCCTTCCTTCTCTTTATCTTCCCCAACCCTACCTCCCTCCTTCCGTTCGTTCACCCCCACCTCCTCACCTCTCATCCCCCCTACTCAGCACTCCCTTCTTCCCTCACCCCTTCCCTTCCTCCTTCCACTCGTTCACCCCCATTCCCTCACCTCTCCCCCTCCCAGATCCCTCTCCCTCCTTCCTTCCATTCTCTCACCCCATCCTTCGAAGTCCCTCCCCTTCCTCTTATCTTTCCTTCTCCCCCTCCATCCCTCCCTCCTCCTTCCATTCGTTCATCCCCATCCCCTCACCTCCTTCCCCTCCCCCTCATCTCTCCCCCTTCTCCCCCTCTCCCCCATCCCCCCACCTCTACACCACAGACAGATGAACAAAACCTGTTTCTCGTGACATTGCTTCCTCCCGTCCCCCCTTCTCTCGCCCCCTCCTTCCGCCCCCTCGACCTGCGCCCCCCCACTCGGCAGTCCTGCTCACCGGCGCGTGTCCTCCCTCTCAGCTCACTCGTCTTAGCTCACCTTTGTCTCACTTGCCTCTTACCATCACCTTTCTTATGCTCACGTGTCTCAATCTCACCTTTCCTAAGCTCGCTTGTCTCAATCGCACCTTTCCCAAGGTCATTTGTCGCTTGATCTCACCTTTTCTACGCTCACCTGTCTCTTTAATCTCACTTTCCCTATGCCCACTTGTCTCTTAATCACACCAGTCTTAAGTTTTATTAATTTCGCCTGCACGGAACTAACCTGTCCCCCAGCTCACCTGTACTAAGCTCACCTGTGCCCCAACTCACCAGTACTAAGCTCACCTGTGCCCTAACTCACCTGTACGAGTACTAAGCTCACTTGTCCCCAACTCACCTGTACTAAGCTCACCTGTCCTCAACTCACCAGTACTAAGCTCACCTGTCCCCAACTCACCTGTACTAAGCTCACCTGTCCCCAACTCACCTGTACTAAGCTCACCTGTCCCAGCACACCTGTATTAAGCATAACTTCCTCTAAACCCATTCACTACGAGGACGGCTGTTTTAATTAATTCAAGCTACCTCCAGACGATCATATCTAGATTTTTGAACTGGAGAGAGAGAGAGAGAGAGAGAGAGAGAGAAACTAAGTGAAACCGTAAGGTGGTAAAAAGAATATAACTAAAGTGAGGTGGTCGTGGTGAATGGGTTAATATTTCCTATCTACCTAGCTCACTCAAAACACCCGCCCCAATCATCATTTTTGCCTCCCTACTGATCATTTTTGTCTCCCCAGCTCACCTTTATTTCCAAGATCATTATTTTGGTCACTCTAGCTCTTTCCCTCCACCTCCCCTCATGCTGTCTCTCTCCTACACCCCCTCCCCTCCCTTCTCCCCCTCACTATGTCTCTCTTCCCCTTCTCTTCTCCCCTCCCTTCTTCCTTTCACCCTGTCTCTTCCACCTTCCCTTTCCCTTCCCTTCTCCCCCTCACCCTGTCTCTCTCCCCTTCCCTTCTCCCCTCCCTTCTTCCTTTCACCCTGTCTCCCCCCTTCCCTTTCCACTCCCTTCTCCCCTTCACTCTGTCTCTCTCCCCGTCCTTTCCTCTTGCTTCTCCCCTTCCCCCTTTCGTCTATTCCTGTCCCTCTCCCCTTCCCCCCTCCCCTTCTCCTCCTCTTCACCATACCCGTCTCTCTCTCTCTCCCCTTCCCCCCTTCCTCCTGCTAACGCCTAACAAATTACAAAGACATCATCATCTTCATCATCATCATCATCATTCCTCCCTCCTACCTCCCCTCCATCCCCCTGCCTCTATCCCCTCTCCCTCCCCTCCCACCGTGTATGTCTCCCTCCTCCTCCTACTCCTGACAAATTAGGAAGACCACCACCACAACCACCACCACCACCACCACCACCACCATCATCATCATCATCATCATCATCATCACCACCACCATCACCACCACCATCATCATCATCATCATCACCACCATCATCATCATCACCATCATCATCATCACCATCACCACCACCACCATCATCATCATCATCATCATCCTACCTCCCACTACTACATGGGTCAGCAAAGGATCTACAAAAATGAACGAGAGAGCACAATGGCTGGAGAACAACCAAGAAGAGCCCAGATGAGGCGAGTTTTATCTCTTCAGGCATTCCAGATTATCGGTTTCACACACACACACACACACACACACACACACACACACACACACACACACACACACACACACATACACACAATTAGATTCTCGGGTTCACATCAAGGGTCAAAACACACACACACACACACACACACACACACACAGCCGCCTGGACAAAGGATGCAGCCTAAAAATAAAAACCAAAACAATAAAAAACACAAGATCAGGAAAAATTCAAAATAAGAAAATGACATAAAGAACTGAAAATTCCCAAAATATAAAAAGCAATTTAATCAACACAGAATAAAGACAAAAAAGAATATCATGAGAAAAATAAAGACAAGTACCGTAATAAACGCTCAGAACAAGGAACATAAAAAGAAAAAAAAAAAGGGAACCACACAAAAGATAGATTTTTAAGAAGTCAACACAACCGAGAGACGGAAGTAAAAAAAAAAGAAAAAAAAAAAAGGCCAAAAGTCAAAACACGTAATTAAAAAAAAAAAAGCCGAGTCTGCAAGAAAAACTCAAAACTCAAATCTCAAAAAAAAGAGAAAGAAAAAGTACGAGAATTAAAAACGAGCTCACCTGAGATTACAACTTTTATTTTTTACCTGTTCTAATTAAGGTTTGCTGGGAAGAGGCTTTGATAACTTTCCGGCAACAATAGAAGTAAAAACCTGCATAATACGTCAAAATAAGACAGAATTCTAACGTCATTTACATTCTTGAAACGACACACGTCATTTTAAAGCGAGACTTGCGTAAAAGGATGTGAGAGAGAAGAGTGGGGGAGTGAGAGAGGGGGCTGGGGACTGACAGGAGGGTTGGGGGACTGAGAGAGGTGGTTGAAGGAGGGGGGTTTGGGGAGGGAAATCTATGAGGGGAGGACTGGAGAGGATGGGAGATAGTTGACGGGAGGAAAGTGGGGTAAATGGAGGCAAGGAATGGAAAGAGAGAGAGAGAGAGAGAGAGAGACGAAAGAAAGAAGGGGATGAAGGGATGAAGGAAGAAGAGAGAGAGTGGAGTAAGGGAGAGGGAATGGGTGGGGAAAATAGAGAGGGGGTGGGGAGCAGCAAGAAGAGGAGGGTGTGGGGAGAGAAGAGAAGGGAGGAGGAGAGAGAGAGAGAAAAAAAAAGGGAGGGGTGAAATGTAAGAGAGGAAACAGAAGGGGGAGGAGGTGAACATGAAAATATGCGGATGTTAGGAAGAAAAAAAACTGCATAAGAGAGAGAGAGAGAGAGAGAGAGAGAGAGAGAGAGAGAGAGAGAGAGAGATGCACATTTCTCTCTCTCTTTCTCTCTCTTTCTTACACACAGAAAGAGCAAGCACGAAGCAGAAAGGGTTAAGGTGACGGAAAATGGAAAGCAACTGGAAAAATCATGAACAAGACAACTGGAAAAGAGGTGAGAAGAAAGAGAGAGAGAGAGAGAGAGAGAGAGAGAGAGAATCAAGCTTAGTCATTGGCAGCACTTGAAATTTACTGCTGGTATTTTGGCAGCAGGAGGAAGTTTGAGAGGCAGGTATGAGCAGGCAAGCAGGCAGGAAAGCAGGAGAGGAGGACTAAAAGCAGACAACAGAGGCAAAGAGGAAGGCATGTAGCAGTGACCCAGTTAGATGAAGTTTGATTAAGTAGTTAGGTTAGGTTTTTATGTGGGTTAGGCTAGACGAGCCAGTTAGGTTAGGTTAAGCAATTAATCTAGGTTAGACCAAGCAACGGGTAGGCAGCAGGAAAGGCAGGAAACTAAGCAGGGACAGCAGGGAGGAGGACGAGTGACAGTGGTCCAGCTAAATGAGAATAATTAGGTAGGCCAGATTTTTTGCTAGTCAATTAGGGAGTTAGATCAGGTAAGGCTAGGTAGTTTAAGCTAGGTCAAGGTAGATTAGGTAGTTAGGTTAGATTTTCTGGTAAGGTTAGGTTGTTGGGAGAGGCTAATAAGAAGCAGGCAGCATGAGAGGCAGGAATGCAAGCAGGTGAGGAAGGATGTAAGCAGGCAGGGCAGGGAGGAGGACGAGTGGTGGTGGTGACCCAGTTAGCATTGTGGAGTGCTTGGACCGACGCCACTCCAGCCTGACGAGGGCTGGGGGAGTGGAGGGAGCTGGAGGAGTGGAGGGGGAGCTGGGGGAGTGGTGGGGGAGCTGGGGGAGTGGTGGGGAAACTGGGGGAGTGGAGGGAGAGCTGAGGGAGTGGAGGGGGAGCTGGGGGAGTGGTGGTGGAGAGTTGAAAATAACAGATTTGAGAGTAGAGAGGAAGGAGTAGTAGAGTAGGAGTTAACAAATGAAGGAAATTGGGACGTCGAGGAGGAGAGAGAGCTCGGGTAATGAGGCAGGAGGCTGGGGATTTGAGGAGGAGCTTAGGAACTCCTTGGAGAGTGGAGAAGGAGCTTGAAGTAAAGGGTGAAGTGGTGGCAGCAGGGAGTCTTACCATAAACACTGGGGTTACCATGGAAACTGCCAAGAACTCTGATACATTTCTGGACTTCCCCTCTCCAGTTTTTCCCCTAAGAGTTGAAGATCCCCCCTTAATTTTTTCCCCTCTATGTTTTGAGTCTCCCTATTGGATATGAAGAACTGACAATTTTTTTTTTTTTTCCCCTCTGGATCTGGTAACTCTCTTTCTTTGTTTCTCTCTTCGAAGCTTTCATTCATCATCCAATCCTATGTTGCCCCACAAGAAGCGTAGGAGTCCGGGGCTAGGCAAGTTGGTCCTGACATTTAAGATGAGTGACCAGCCTCATTCATCCCTGAGTGGCATCTCTCTATCAACCTTATCCCATAACCACTTTGATTTTGAGGGTCGATTTATTTCTTTACTCTTTAAACAGTTTTATCTAAGGACTGTGTTTTGGGACACTCTTTTCTATCTATCTATAATCAGACGCCTCAATCCCATTAGGGGTGGCCACAAACAAATTGCCTCCATGTCGCCCTGTCCCCTGCCATTTCGTTGCCCTCCTCCAGCTCACATCACTACTTTCACCTACCTCTCTATTTCATCCCTTCAACTCATCTTCGGTCTCCCCCTCCCTCCATTTCACATACACCATCCTCTCTTTTCCCGGGTTTATTTAAAGATCTACAAATATCCAGACACTTATTTCCATTAATCTTCTTAGAATTTGAAGGTCTTGGCTCGTATTTACCTACTTTCTTGAACATTTCCTGAAGTTGTGGATAAGACGGTTTCTGTAAACTTTCATCTTCATCCTTCCTGCTGCCAAACACTTCACATCCAAAAAATAGTAAATATATATAAAAAAAAAAAGACAAGGGGAAAAACAAAAAAAGAAAAAGGAAAAAGAAGAAAAAACTATATTCTTATTTAAGTTACCTGTTCGGAAGACATCGAAAATAAGGCTAAGATCCTTTATATTTACTTCCCTGTTTACTCTGGACTGATTCTCTCTCTCTCTCTCTCTCTCTCTCTCTCTCTCTCTCTCTCTCTCTCTCTCTCTTTCATCATCTCTAACTTCACCCATTCCTTCGCTTCTCATCCTCACCCTTATCCACACCCGAGACCTTCCTTCCTTCTCCTCCTATGTTCCTCCTCATCTTCCTGTGATCATTGTTCTTCCTCCTCCTTCAACTTCTCCCTTCCCTTCGTCCTCCTCCTCATCTTCCTCCTCCTCCTTGTCCTCCTTCTCTTCTTCCTCCTCTTCCCACTTCTTTTTCTTTTTCTCCTCCTCCTCCTCTTCCTCCCCTCTTCTCTCCTCCTCCCGTTATCCCTCTCATCATCTCTAACTTTCCACATTTCCCGGGTCATGAAGGGACAAGAAATTCGGGACCTTATCGGGTTGAGGAAGGGGAAATGAGAGAGAGAGAGAGAGAGAGAGAGAGAGAGAGAGAGAGAGAGAGAGAGAGAGAGAGAGAGAGAGAGAGAGAGAGAGAGAGAGAGAGAGTATGTTCTCGGATTGAAGGGGCTGAACAGAAGGAAATCTCGCTTCAGTAATTAAGAACCGCAGGTGTGTAAGAAAACAAAGAAAGAAAGAAAAGACGGTCAGCACCTTATGAGATCTCCTTGAAGACCCTGGTGTAGTGATATATACTTCCCAGGATGGATAAGGAAAGCGAGTATAGCATCTTCCCATGTCTTTTGTTCCTCCTAGAAAAAGAAATCTTGGTCACGAGAGAAACATGCTCGTAAATTAATACATATTTCTTTAAGCAGGATGAAGAGGGCTAAAGAATTTCTCCACGTCCCTAATTCTTCCTGGAAAAAGAAGTCTAAGTTACAACTGGGGTCCGTATTCTCGACGGTAATGGAAGCTCCGTTACACCTCTCCCTAAGCGATTTATTTTACTTATTGCACCTTACTCTTCTTTTTTTGTTACATAAATGTATTATCGCCAAACACTGCATAGATAACGTATAAAAGGGTATTAATCACTCATATCCAAAGACAAATCGCTAAGGAAGAGGTGCTACGGAACTTCCTTAACCCGTCCGAACAGGGAATCGATCGTAACTTTTTGAGAATTCCACCTCTGGCAGAAAAAATAAATGAAATGGGCCGGAATCTCTCTTTAAAATCAACAGGTAGGAACGCCAGGTGTGTACAACTTCCTGTTAAACTAATCAGCACTAATTAAATAGCAGGTAATCTCGCTTCACCTGTAACGAACCCTGGACTGTAAAGTGTGTGAAAGGCTCGTTTTCTTGTTGGGTAAGGAAGCTCCCTAGCACCTCTTCCTTAGCGATTTATTTTATGATATGGCTGGTTAACATTCTTTTCTATTTTATTATGGGACTACTGGATGGATGAATATAAAACAGATTAGAACAGGACGGTGTAATAAGCAAAATAAATCGCCTAGGAAAACGTGTTAGGGAGCTTCTTTACTGAGATCTCGCTAGCCTGATCAACACGTCATATAGGCTGGAATTTTGCTTCAATATTTCGGAACTGAAGAAATAAATAAATACAGAATTAAAAGAATGAATGAATAAATGAATGAAAGGAAGAAAGAAAGGATGAGTGAATGAATGAATGAAATAATGAATGAATGTATGAAAGAAGAATGAAAGAAAGAAAGAAAGAATGAATGTATGAATGAATGAATGAATAGAAGAAAGAAGGAAAGAAAGGATGAGTGAATGAATGAATGAAATAATGAATGAATGTATGAAAGAAAGAATGGAAGAATGAATGAATGAATGAATGAATGAACGAACGAACGAACGAACGCACGAACGAATGAATGAATGAATAAATGAGTGAATGAATGAATGAAAGAAACGGAAAAAGAAAGAAAAAGAATGACGTCACTGAATTGCAAGGGTTCAAGGCACTGCAATCTCACTTTTCAGACTTCAGACGCTCCATGTACAAAGGAACAAGTGATCGGGCCTCAGGACATAAACATACGTGCAAATATACCCCCGGTTTCAGACCCCCCCGCTAAATACACCAAGGCGGTGCGGATAGAGAGACAAACAGGAAGAAGGGAGAAGGGTAAACAGGAGGAGAGAGAAAGGAAAACAGAAGAGAGAGGAGTAAACAAGAGAGAATGGAAAACGTAGGAAGAGAGAAGGGAAAACAGAAGAGAGATGGAAAAGCAGATGACGGAGGGGAAAAAGGAAAAGGGAAGGGAATGCAGGAGGAGAAGGGAAAATAGGAGAAAAGTACAAACAGGAGAAAAGGGAAGGGAAAACAGAAAGAAGAGAGAAGAGTAAACTGAAGAAGGGAAAACAGGAAAAGGGAGAGGAGTAAATAGGATGAGAGAAGGGGAAAAAAAAAGAAGTAAGCATGAGATAAACAAAAGAAAATAAAAAAAGAGTAGAGTAAATAGCTAAAAACTGTAAAAGAGAGGGAAAAAGAGAAATGATAAAGAGTAGCGAAAGAAGAGGAAAAAAGAGTAAACAAGTAAAAATAATAAATGAAAACAACAACACAACAGGAGAGAGAGAGAGAGAGAGTGCAGGACAGAACGTGTGGGCGTAGGGCAACAATGTGTGTGTGTGTGTGTGTGTGTGTGTGTGTGTGTGTGTGTGTGTGTGTGTGTGTGTGCGTAAAGACAACAGCGGATCTACTCAGTGACAGCATTCCCTCAGTGTTATGACAGCCTCTCTCTCTCTCTCTCTCGTGTAGTGGGCAATAAGTCTTCCCAGAAATACTAAGGTTGTACCATCTAGAAATGGATCATAAAGACTGGTTTATACATGTAACTCTCTCTCTCTCTCTCTCTCTCTCTCTCTCTCACACACACACACACACACACACACACACACACACACACACACACACACACACACACCAAGCCCTACACTGCGCTCTCCTATCACTACCTTGTTACTCCCACCCTACACATCAAACACCCATAATACACCTCCTTACACTCGCTTACACCCATAAAACCTAGTTTGATAGCCAGTCTTGCACCCACTTACATCTCACACCCACCCACGTACACCCACACCCACCTTCCATCAATTTACATCCACATTTCAAACACACACGCACACACACATACACACACACACACACACACACACACACACACACACACACACACACACACACACATAACCCGAGTGATGGATCTTGTATTTGTCGTATTATATTTTGTTCTCTCTCTCTCTCTCTCTCTCTCTCTCTCTCTCTCTCTCTCTCTCTCGCTCTCTCTCTCTCCTTTCATTTATTTTTGTCTGCCTCTGCCACACCATTCCCTTTCTCCTCTTCTTTTCCTCTTTCTTTACCCCATTCAGTCCTCTCTTTTTATAATACTTCTAGCCATCAACTTCACCTCCAAACCACCAATCTGACACTGACGGCTCTGTTTTGCTTGTTATTATTTTCGTTCTTATACTCTCTTCCTTCCAAATGAAATAAGTAGCATTTACGCAGCTGTGTAAGGTGCTGCTTCTCACAATATTCCTGTACTGCACATTACTTGGGAAGGGAATCCTCTACTGCAGTACACTTCAATATTTCCGCAACAAGTATAGATCTTGAATTTGGCTCTCTGTTATCTTGTTTTTTTTTTCTTGGAGGGAACAATCTGGCCTTTGGTTCCTTCTTCCTTGCATAAAAAAAAATATTAGATACTGTACTGTATAAAAATTAAAAACATCATTGTAAAGGTCTGTAAGGCCTTATGATTTTTTTTTCTTTTTGTATATGAGTAAATCTGTTTTTTGTTTTTTTCCCCAAACTTTCCCCACCCGTTCGCCTCCTTTACTAAAAAATAATGTCCACAGAAGTCCTATAAGAACTATAATTTTTCATGTAACTCTGCGGCTTACTGCATCTATTCTCCCCCCTTTCCACAGTTCCTCCACGTATCAGGTAAAGAGAAATGGACAGGTAAATAAAATGGAATCAGGGACACATTACCTCGCCCAGCATCATATTATCTTTACACCGTTCAATTAGGATGCCAATGCCTTCATCTCACTCCCCTCCTCTCCTTTCCTTTCATCATTGGTAAGTCTCCCCTACCTGTCTCGTTCACTTTCTCACCTTCCTTACTCGCTCATTTCTCTCTCTCTCCCTCTTTCTCTCTCTCTCACACACACACACACACACACACACACACACCTCTGTTTGTCTGCCTGTCTGTCTGCCTCGTTAACCTTTTTACCATTTTAAGCCTTTCCTATCTCTCTCTCTCTCTCTCTCTCTCTCTCTCTCTCTCTCTCTCTCTCTTTATGGCTGATGGTATTGGCTTCATCAGTCATAAATTTTGATTGTCTGTCACACTTTCTCCCTCTCACTCACTCACTCACTCACTCACTCACTCACTCACTTCCTCTTTCCGTCTCTCACTCTCTCTATTTCAATTTTACGGTAATGTCTTGGTTAAATATTCCTTCAGGATTCTGTGTGTGAGGTAAAAAGCATTATTATTATTATTATCATTATTATTATTATTATTATTAGTGTCAATGTACTGGTAATATAATCATCATACTGTTGTTGTTGTTGCTTTTGTTGTTATATTATTCTTGTTATTATCATTAATTATCATTATTATTATTATTATTATTACTATTATTATTTTTAATATTATTACCGTAATTACCATCACCCTCATCATCATCATCATCATCGTAATAATAATAATAATAATAATAAAAATAATATCATAACAATATCCTTATCTCCATTATTAATACGCATAGTTTTAGCAAATTTCCTTTTATTACTCGTGCAATATTCTTTCCTTCTCTTCAGTTCATTCTTTATTTTCCTTTATTCCGCTCCCCAACCAAATCCCTATCATTTTTCTTTATATCTTCATTTTTGTCTCCCCTCCTTCCATCTTCTCGCTTTCTTCTCTTTCTTTCTCTTTTTCTTTCTTTATAATATCACCACAGCATTTTTCCTCTCTCTCTCTCTCTCTCTCTCTCTCTCTCTCTCTCTCTCTCTCTCTCTCTCTCTCTCATTCCCTTCCCCTTCACGTCTCCCATTGGCTCCCGGACTCCCTCTCCTCCTCCTCCTCCTCCTCCTCCTCTGTTTTCATATCCTCTTTTTTCATCATCGTCATCATCTTCCTCCTCCTCTTTCTTTTCATTTTCGACATTCTTTCTTCTAATTCTTCCTGTTTTGTTTTCCTTCCTACCACTTATTTCTTCCCCTTCTTCCGCTTGCCTTTCCCTTCTTCCTTTTTTTCCTCATTCCTTCTTCCACTTCCTTTTCTTCTCCTCCTCCCTCCTCTTCTTCTCTATCTCTCTCCTTCATCCTGCACCTTCTCCTCCTCTTCCCCATCTTTTCTTCTTCTTCTTCTCCTTTTTCTTTTTCTTCTTCTTCTTCTTCCCAATATTACTCCCTCTACATACCTCCATGCTTTCCTGCCACACATTTTTTACCAATATTCTGCCTCCCTCCACCTCTCTCTCTCTCTCTCTCTCTCTCTCTCTCTCTCTCTCTCTCTCTCTCTCTCAATATCAGAGGGAGATTTAAAGATCAGACATTTGGTAATTTACTGATACAGACAGACAGACAGGTAGATGGACAGACTAACAGACAGACAGTTGAAGACAGACAGAGAGATACTGACAGATAGACAGATGTAAAGAGATAGACAGGCAAACAGATAGATATAAACAGAGATAAATAGACTAACACAGATAGACAGAGAGACAGACTGAGTGGAAAAATTCTATGATGGATATTTTTTTTTTTTGTATTTGGTTTTACGAAGGAAATTGGTTTCGTGAGAGATATGCAGATTTTGAGGGCTGTGATGATGATGATGATGATGATGATGATGAATGCCATGACAGTAAGTGACTAAACCAAGCCTTCATGTGGAGTGATTATTCATTCTCACTCACTGGTGTCATTACTCATCGCCCACCCACACACCCACTTCCACCTCCCTCTTACTCACCCCTCCACTCCCCCCATCCGTCTGTCTTCCACTTGTCCCTGCTCTATCAATCTTCCACGTCCACCCTTCCCCCATCCCTCTGAAGTCCACTGCCACTCCCCATCATATCCCCCTCGCCTCCTATCACTTGCCTCCCCTTCCTTCAGTTCCCTCCTCACTCCCTCCTTCACCTCTGCACTTCCAATCTTCCACCCACACTTCCATCAACCTCCCTTCCTTCCATTTCTACCTCCCTGCCCTTTTTTCTCATCCCTCCATCTTCCTCCCACTCCTCCTCCATCTATCCTACTCCACATTCTCCACTTTTCTCCCACTCGCCCCTCCACCTCCTTCCCCTTCCCTCGTTCTTTCAATGTCTCTCCTTTCACCCTGTTTCTACGCTTCCAGTACCATATTCTCCCTTCTCCCTCCATCTCTACATTCCTCCCTCCCTCTCCCCCATCCCTACCTCCCTTCCTCCCACCTCTCCCTCACTCCTAAAGCTCCATCTCCTCCTCCCTTCCTCCCTCCATTCCTCGATCAATTCCAGCCTCAAGCAAATAATACTTAGCACGGTCTATACAATTTTTAACATACATTCTTTACACATCCATCAGCTTTCACCATAGTATTCCCTGGCCACTGTTCTGACACATTTTCTATGACTGTTTTATGATACAAGTGTTTCATGAGTAACCCATAAAAGCTGAATCATATCTTCAAAAATACTTCAAGTTGTTTGGGGGGACATTCTCACCCAGTTTTCCAAAATCCTGTAACCACTGACTTCGTGCATCCATGGCGTGTGTGTGTAAATTTTCCTCGTCACTTACTAAAATTTGTATACTCCTGTGTGACTCCGTTTGTACCGTCGCAATCCAAGCTTACACTTTCCTGCAAAGCTGTGACGATGAAAGTGATGGATGTTGCTTTACGTGATGGTAATATGAAGCAGACAAGAACAGGGCATGAAAAGGAAGGATGCTCTCTGAAGTTCGAGGAGGAATGAGAAATATGGAAAGTAGGACATAAAGCTGGCAGAGGAATGTCGGTGAACTTCTGCTGGTGACAGAACCTGCACCGTTCATCTACCGTGCCGACACATGATTTGCACCGTGCCTCTATCGTTAACAGAGGGCTTGCACCGTTTCTCTACCGCTGACAGAGGGCTTGTACCGTTCCTCCATCGTGCCAACACAGTACTTGCACCGTGCCTCTACCATTAACAGAGGACTTGCACCGTTCCTCTGCCGTGCCAACACAGGACTTGCACCGTTCCTGTACCGTGTCAACAATATTTCACCCTGTTTTTGCCGACTTCTGTTTCTCTGTCAAATTCTACTCATTTCTGCTTGGACCTCACTGATGTCATTCCTCAAAGTATTGGGGCTTGTACTGGACAGCAGGAGAAATGGATGATGTGGGAAAAAAGTGATGAGTAGCTGGAGATGACTGAGGTGCGAACTGGGTGAGTAGGAGAGATGGGTGATGAGGGAAGGATGATTGGGGAACAGAGGTAAGCGATGGGGGAAAGAGAGATGAATAGAAGAGATGAACCACGAATACCCTAACTGATATGTGATGGGGAAACAAGAGATGAGTAACAAATGATAAGCAATTAAAAAAACAAGGTAAGATTAGCTGAGTGATGAGAAAAACAGAAATGAGTAACAGGAGATGAGCGACGAGAGTGAAGGCATAAATACTCCCCAAAATATAAGTGATGAGGGAAAAAAGAGATGAGTAACGAGATGAGCAATGTGGGGGAAAAAAAGATGGGCTATGAGGGTAAAAACAGAGGAACGATGCTAAAAACTGTAAAGTAGGAAATAAAGATGAACGACACAGAAGCGAAGGACGAGGGAAATCCAGATGAGTAGTGGAGATGAGCGATGACTTAAAATAGATATAATCGATCGTGTCTCCGTGCTGTCCCGCCGCCTCCCATACATACATCGTCACCGGCCGCCATGACCTCATCCTGGAGGGGGTGGGGGGACGGATGAGTCACCTCCCCCCCTCTCTTTCCCTCCCTCTAACCTCTCTCCCCACTCAACCATCCCCCTCCCCCTTCCGCTTTCCTCTGCCAAGATGCTAGAGGCGTGGTGTGGCAGGTGCTGTGGTGTGGCAAATGATTAAAATTTTCCATGTTTTGGGGTGGATTTATTCATACTTTAACCCCGACACAGGAACACCAACCGCGTCCAAGTAACAAGTCACAGTCCACAGCAAAAACACTGACGGCGGTGAAGCAGAAGACAGTGACCGTCGACAGTGACACGGTGTAAGTTATGGTTAGCTGAGTGTTGAAGGAAGGCATTTTGTAAGCGTCAACCGCGAAGAAACTAACACCAAGGCATCAAAGGAATTCAAGCCCGCCTCTGCATAAGCCCTCTCGTAAACGGCGCTCTAATCCATCCAGCCGCCACACCCACCCACAGCCTCTACGTGATGATGGTGCTGAAAGGTGATGTAAATTAAAGGTGTTCAAAAAGGGAGGTGTAAAAACAAGGTGTGTGAAGAGTTGTGACAGGTGTAAGGGAGTGGAAAGAGCTGAGGCAGGGATAAAGACAGGTTTAATGGAAGGGATACACACCTGCTCTTGGAAGGTAACGTGACACGGGGATGTGAATAGAGGTG
>NC_136977.1:3697142-3704642 GCF_032717465.1 Coenobita brevimanus | reverse complement strand
CTCACACACACACACACACACACACACACACACACACACACACAAATTTACTCTGACTCTCCCTCCTACACACAAAAATATCCACGTTACTTCACACACACACACACACACACACACACACACACACACACACACACACACACACACACAATGATTCAATCTCTATACCTATACATCTGATTATCTGTCAACGGTATTTTTATCTATCAGAGATCTTATCTATCCTTCTTCCTATCTACCCACCAATCTATCTATCTATCTATCTATCTATCTGTCTGTCTAGTAAGTTATAACCCTATCTCTCTCTCTCTCTCTCGCAGCAGCCTTGGCGCCCCTCTGTTGGTGTTGTGTTTTTGTTCCTCTCGTAAATATTTCTTTCAGGTCCTCTCTCTCTCTCTCTCTCTCCTTGTCTACCCATCTATCTATCTATCTATCTTTCTACCTACCGTATCTGTATATTTGTCTCCTGTCAACTTTCTATTATTTCCTCTCTCTCATTCTCTCTCTCTCTCTCTCTCTCTCTCTCTCTCTCTCTCTCCCTGCCACGTCGCCCAGCCCGCCACATCCTTATGAGGCAGATGGGTCCTCCAGAGTAAACATATTCGTGTCAGGGCATTCCTTTTTCGACTCTACATATATATATTCATACATACATTTATATATATGTACGTAAATGTAGTCATATGTATGTGTGTATTAACATACAGATAGCAAGATAGATAAGTGACTGATAGACTGACACGGACACATACATAGATAGACAGATAGATACACAAACAGATTCAGACATATAGACAGACACAGAGATAGACAGACAGACATACAAAATTACAGATATACAGAGAGCATGACAGATACATACATACGTAGACAGACAGGCATGTACTGTTTTACAAAGCCATCGTTTCTTCACCCATGTCTCTTTCCCAAACTGATATTTACAACCTACACTGTATCGTTCCTTTCACCTTATCAATCCCTCCCATACAGAAGAGTTTGGTAGGAAAGATAACTCCCCAAATCTTTATCGTGCAGTACAGAATCCCCTCCCCTCCCCGCCGTTGTTATTTCAGTTTCAACCTCCCCCTCTTCAGCCCCTTACTCCTCAATTCCCTCAATTCCCAACTCCCCCTCAATCGTCAATTCCAGAAACACATCCATCTACCAAGGCTTACCCAGGACTCCTATCGTGGAATCTGTATCTCACGGATGATGATGATGATGATGATGATGATGATGATGACGATGATGATGGTGAGGTATTGCATGCTCCCTTTGTATTTTAGCTCCCATTACCTCCCCCTCCTTACGCATATCCCCCTCTCTAGCCCAACTTCTCCTAACCCCCAACCTTCCCCCTCCAACATGCCACTCAAAAACACAAGCGTCTATAATCGATTTACTCTAGACTGACCTAAAATTGTCTTCTTTCTATCTTGAATGCTGAGCTGCAACAACAGACTGATACTAAACTATGATGCTAGTCACGAAGCAGTGCAATGAAATGGGAGCAGATTCATCCATCCATCCATCATCTAATCCTATGTCGCCCCATGAGAAGCGTAGGAACCAGGGGCTAGGCAAGTTGGTCCTGACATTTAAGACGAGAATGACCAGCCTCACTCATCCCTGAGTGGCATTACGTGAGCACTTAACTCCAACCATCCCTTGGCTATAAACCTTCACCGGCTCAATCCGATTGGAGCGCCATAATTACCCACTAAACCACCAGGCGCCAAATTTGGTTATATGGTTACCACCCACCGTACTAAATGGTTACCTGATGTACAGGAAACCATTTGGCTTGTCACTCAGTGTAGAGTCACCCACAGGAAGAAGGAAGAGGAAAGAATGATGGAAAGAAAGAGAGAAGAGGATGGAAGGAAAGAAGAATGGAAGACAGGAAAGGGCAGACACCCATGAGCAGAGCTACATTGAGTGAGTGGATGGTGAGCGCCCCCACCTAGCAGATTCACATTTTTTTTTTTTTTTGTCACTAAGCTACGTGAAATAAACTGAGGCTGAAAATTTGGGCCAAGTCAAGGTGAAAGATATACAGAACCCGTCCTTTTTACTTCACTTTCAACCTCCCCTGCAGCCCTTCTTCTTCCTCCCTAAAACTCCCCTCTCACGCATCAACCCCTTCCCCCTCCCAAAAAAAGACACAAGCATCTGGTCTAAAGGCTTTACCCCAGAAACTCTTTATCGTACAGTATCGAATCCTATCCTTTTAACTTCACTTCCAACTCTCCTCTGCGGCCCCTCTTCCTCCCCCTACTTCCTCCTCCTCTGCAGCTCCTCTTCCTTCTCCCCCAAACTCCCCCCTCCTCACTAGTCAACCCCTTCCAAGACACAAGCATCTGGCAGGAAAGGCTTCACCCCCGAACTCTTTAGCGTGGAGTATCGGATCCCAATAAACGCGTCCCCTGAGGTGGTGTTCGATGCTCCGTTGTGCGTTTCATGAGACAGATTCACTCGACTCCGTGGGTAATTAACGCGGAGGTTTTTCTGTCACCTTTTGTTTCCTATTTGTCTGTTTTTTATTTAAGAGTATTGTTTATTGATTTATGTAGGTGTTTACTTATTTTTTACTTCTTTAGTTAGTTACTGTCTCATCTTTCTTTCAACTTTTGTTCCTTATTTCTATGTATTTTACTTACCCGTATTTACTTGCTTATTACTTGTACTACTGTTATTTTCTTTATCCCTTTATTCTTTTTTACTGTTTTCTTTATTTTAGAGAAGCAACGGTCAAACTATGTCAACGTCAAACTCGATCAACTACATTCTGTTCACTTTAACTTGGCCTAAAATTGCCATCTCTTCGTCTTGAATGTTGAGCTGTAACAGAGGTAAGCACTAGAATATGAAGAAGGTCACGAAGAAGTTCCACGGAAAGGATGCAGAGTCCTAGCAGTTTTTTTTTTCTGCCACTAAGTTATGGTGCAAAAGGACGAAAATCTGAGCCAAGTTAAAGTGAAGGACCTATAGCATCAACTAAAAGCCAAACTAACGAATATAACCCAAAAAGTGAATATCAGACTCTATTAACTGCCGAAATATCCAGAAAAAAATGCAACTGCAACAGGGGAATATGCAACTCTGACGTGCTGAATAATGTTGCAAAGGCCTGAATGTGGACGGCATAAAGAAAAAAAAGTTCAAAGTGTCAGATGGAAAATGGTTTTGGAGAAGCTGGATGGATGTGAGAGTTGGTGAGTGAAGAGAGGGGAGGAAAAGAGGAAGAAATGGTGTAGCAATGAATGAATGAATGCAGGATGGAAGGAAAGGAGGAAGGAAAAGGAAGGAAGGAAGGAAGGAAGGAAAGAAGGAAAAGGAAGGAAGAAAACACACTAAAGAATACGAGGAACAAAAAGAGGAAAGAGAGACGGTAGAGGAAAAAAAGGATGGAAAGAAAGAAAGAAAACTGAAGGAAAAAGAAATGAATGTAGAAGGATGGATGGATGGAAGGAAGGAAGGAAGGCAGGAAGGAAGGATGAGAAGGAAATTTGTGAAGGAAATAAAGAAAAAAATGAAAAGTAAAAGAAAGGATGCAAAAAAAGAGAGGAAATGCCGGAAACGGAAGACCTAGTTCCGAAATGATCATTAATGCAGTGAATTAGCCGCTCGTAATACCACGGTAATGAGAGAGAGAGAGAGAGAGAGAGAGAGAGAGAGAGAGAGAGAGAGAGAGAGAGAGAGAGAGACAGAGACAGAGACAGAGACAGAGAGACAGACAGACAGAGACAGAGACAGACAGACAGACAGAAAACGACTATTATTATTATTACTACTACTACTACCACTACTACTACTACTACTACAGTACTACTATTGATGATGACGATGATGATAATGATGATTATGATAATGATGATGATGATGATGATATAATTGTAATAATAATAATAATAATAATAATAATAATAATTAATAACAATAATAATAATAATAATAATAGTAATAGTAAAATAATCTGGTTGTTTTTAATGCATCTAAGACTCAGTTCTTACACCTATCAACCCGACAAAATCTTCCACAGGTATACCCACTAATATTTAATAATATTCAGCTTAATCCTGCATCATCCTTGAATATGCTTGGGGTTTCATTTACTCGGGACTTATCTTGGAAACATCATATTACATCTCTTGTAAAATCTGCTTCCAAGAGACTGGGTGTGCTAAGCCGACTCCGTTCTTTCTTTACCCCTGCACAATTGTTGACTCTATACAGGGGTTTTATCCGCCCCTGTGTGGAGTACAACTCTCATGTGTGGGGAGGCTCCCCACATACAGCTCTTCTCAATAGGGTGGAGTCAAAGGCTTTTCGTCTCATTAACTCTCCTCCTCTTACTGACTCCCTTCAACCTCTGTCTCTTCGCCGCACTGTTGCATCTTTATCTCTTTTCTATCGCTACTTTAATGGTCACTGCTCCTCTGAACTGTCTGCATGCATTCCTCCACCTCTAAGACGGGCGCGTAGCACCCGTCTAGCAGCAAACTCTCATCCCTTTTCTGTCCAACTCTCTAATGCAAGAGTTAACCGTTACTCCCAGTCCTTCATTTATGCAACATGTCAACTCTGGAACTGTCTCCCTCTGTCTGCATTTCCTACTGCCTATGATCTCCAGTCTTTCAAACGCAGTGTGTCCAGGCATCTCGAAATGAATGGATCTTGAATTTGGCTCTCTCTTGTATTTTGTTTTTCTCTTGGAGGGAACTGTTATTGCGGGCTCATGGCCTTTGGTTCCTTCTTCCTCGCATTAAAAAATATATATATATATATATATATATATATATATATATATATATATATATATATATATATATATATATATATATATATATATACATATATATATACATATATCAATCAAAGGTCAAGGTCACAAGGAAAGGTAAAAGATCCAGGTCACCGAACAGAGTCAACTCAAATACTTTTTACTTAATCTGGACCAAAGTTCGTGGAAGGGTTAATGTTTAAGGAAGATTAATGTAATTCGATACAATTCCATATTGCTTTCGTTGTCTCTCTTCCTAAACACACACACACACACACACACACACACACACACACACACACACACACACACACACACACACACATATAACAAAAATAAACACCCGACTGAGATATTATTTTCTGCCTGCTCTTTGATCCATCTTCCTCCCCCCTTCCTGTTCTTTCTGCTTTCTGAATTAAACGTTTCTAATTAAAATCTGCATGCAAATGAAACCGGAAGCGGCATTCTTCCTCCTACCTCGTTTCTCTTACTTGGTTCATAAATAACTTAAATAATTCTTCCTCGCCTTCTTCTTTTTAACAAACTCCTTGGCAGCCTAAATAAACTACAAATCTTTTATGAATATATATGAGAGCGTATTTTGCCTGGGGAGGAAGGAATGTGAGAGTGCAACATGTTTAATATGTTGTTATGGGATACCACATAAAGTTTAGGTAAAATTCTGTGTGACGAACGGGCATACGTGTTATACATATGGACACTCACACATAAATGCAACCGCATCTGCTCTCTCTCTCTCTCTCTCTCTCTCTCTCTCTCTCTTTCTCTCTTATGTATATATGTTTGTATGTACTGTATATATATATATATATATATGTTATATATATATATGGTAATATATATATATATATATATATATATATAAACCTCCCCCCAAAAAAAGAAAACAAGCTGCTAGGCGACGATGGTCACCTCTAAGCGGACAAAGCTTTGTTGGCGATCTTAAGTGAGTCTCGACACAAAGTTATTTCTATATGTAGGTACTCCAGTGTAACATTCCAACCACGAATCATGGTCCTGGCTTAATAATCTTCCGAACCTCAGCATTTCACGCGTACACAGTCGTGATTTTAGCTATTTTCACCGTTTCGCATTTGATGACCTCTGACCCCTGACCTGGCCAATGTAGCATACAGGTGTACTTAGATAGTTGTAGTACTAGGCAATGGCTATAAACACGCAAACTTTCATTCAATTCCATCGCGCCGCTGGGGAACTAGGGGGGCATTTTTGAACACCGGTACTGGTTGCTAGGGTCGCTGAGGCCAATCTTCGCAAGGTTGCCACTCGAAAACTAGAGGACAGAGGGGAAAAATGGATGGCACACTTCCGACAGGGAATGATCTCAAGATTACGCCTAAAGAAGTCTGAGCTTTCTACGCCAATTAGTAATGCTTCTACAGCTCAGAACGTTTAAAATACTAAAAAGGCGGGTTTTCGGCCGCTGCTAGACAACAAGTAGTTGCCTAGCAACCAAAACCTTGCAGATACAACTAGGTCATAGGCTGGTCATTGTGCCCAAGTTTGGTCGGAATCGGTTTATTATGAAGAGCAGAAGTGCCTGCCACAATGAAACAAGAAAAAAGGAAAACGCGACTAACAATACGGTCAGCAAGGAGCTGGCCAAAAAAACAAAAAACAAATATAATACCAAGGAGAGAGGTGAAGGAAGAAACAGGCTGCACAGAAAGCGTGGAGAAAAATGACAACGAGAGAATGAAAGAGAAATGGGGAGAGAGAGAGAGAGAGAGAGAGAGAGAGAGAGAGAGAGAGAGAAAGCACTAGGTAGGTACGTGTTCTCTCTCCATCTCAGTAACTCACACCCTCAATTGTAAATATCCTTTATGGTTCATACTTCTTCGCGGGGACTGAGCTTTGAGCCGCTCTTCATTCGAGAGAGAGAGAGAGAGAGAGAGAGAGAGACACACACACACACACACACACACACACACACACACACACACACACACACACACAGACAGAGACAGACAGACAGAGAAACGAGTTATATGTTCCGTGCTTTTAAAGTAATTGTTGAGAGAGAGAGAGAGAGAGAGAGAGAGAGAGAGAGAGAATACACGTTAGCTTCCGTGCTCTCGAAATATCTGTTCCGTGCTAACATCATTCTGTACATCACCCTGTATTTTTGTTCTGCGAGTGTACACATGTGCGTATATGTATGTACACACGCCACGGCAACCCCTTCAGGACGACGACGCACTTTTTTCTTCATTCTTGAAAACGTCAGACGATTTTACTCCGAATGGGGGACGCTTGTCGGAGTGAGGGGTCTGGAAACAATGTATTTTTTTTTTTTTTTTTTTAATAATGGTAACCCCACATCATTTTTTTTTTTTTTTTTTTTTGCTTTTTTTTCACTTTGCTGTTACGAGATTATTTTTTCATTTTCTTTCTTTTTCTGTGTTTTTTCTCTTTCTGTCTTTTCCTTCTTTCTTTCTTTTTTCTTTGCTTTTCTTTTTTTCTGTTTCGTAGTGAAGGGGTAACATGTCTTCCATCCATCTTTTCTTGCCCGTGTGTTTTGTGTGTTTACATTTCTCACAGCAAGTGTTGGGGGGGGGGGGTGAAGAACCTATGAAATCAAGACAGGAATAAAAAAAAAAAAGACAAAGAAGAAAGAAGGCAGAAAAGAAAGAAAGAATCGTGAAAGAAAATAAGCAGAAAGAGAAAAAACA
>NC_136977.1:3687142-3692142 GCF_032717465.1 Coenobita brevimanus | reverse complement strand
ACCCCTGGTACATTAAAAAAATCCCGATGGTGGTCACTTGACTAACAGGGACCCTCAGTGATCCACAGCCCATCACAGGTCGAAAGCAAGAGTAGTGACCGTTAACTTAGGGTTATCTGTGCAGATCCTAATCTGTGCTTATATTGCTTTGTTTGCACCGAATAAATTGGAAATGTATAATATCGTGACGCAACACTATGTACGGGTACATTGTTTACGGGGTGTCTTGTAGACTAAAGGGGCATGAACTTACATGTACCGTAGCTATAAAAGTAAGTTATTCGGACAGAAAAAGAGTCAGCTGAGGATTTTCGTGCAAATACTTGTCTAATTTGTTTTTGAATGTCTCAATTGAGATACTGTTCACGGTATCTGAGGGTAATCTGTTCCAGATATTTACAACTCTGTTAAAGAAGAAGTATTTTGCTTCGTGGGATTGGAATCGCTTTCCCATGATTTTGCAGCCATTACTTCTGGTTTGACTCGACCGGTCTATATCAAAATATTTATTCATGTCTAAGTTGTCATATCCCTTCATGATTCTGAAAACTTCAATAAAGGGGGAGGGAAACGTAGAGAAAGAGGAAGAGGGGAAAGAGGATAGAATGAAGAGATGGAAGGGAAGGGAAGGTGGGGGGAGAGGGAACGACAGAGGAGGGAGGAGGAGGAGAGGGGAGGTGCTGAAGAGACAGAGACGAGGGAAGGGAGGAGAGAGGAGTAGCAAAATAAGAAGCGGAGAGTGAGGGGTGGAGGAAAAGATAGGGGGATTAATAAGTGAGAGGAGGAGGAGGAGGAGGTGGCGAAGAAGGGGAGGACTTGGGGGGGTAGGTGAATGAAGAAATAACGCAGTGTGTGAAGTGTAGGGAAAGAGAATGTGAAAGGAAAGGAGAAAGTGTAAGATCACCCACACAATCATTCACAAATTATTCATATTCCAAAATTCTGGCTCCAATTCGAAAAGTAAAACCGAAAAAAAAAAAAAAAACAAAAAACAAAAAAAAGGAAGAGGAAGGGTATGAGGAAAAAAAATGAGATTAATGCGTGAAAAACGAAAAACACACGAACATAATGAAAATAATAAGCAGTCAGGTAAGGCATAAAGCAATTAGTGGAAGACAAAAATGGAGAGAGAGAGAGAGAGAGTAAACAACCATGTACAAGGAAGAACAGACGAACGAAAAATAAAAATAAAAAAATCATAGAGCAATTAATCCAGAATGGAAAAATGGAAAAGAAAATGGAGAACGCAGGAGAGAGTAATTATTAAGGGGTAACAATAATAAAAGAATGAAGAGAAAAGATTGGATGGGGTCGTGTGAGTGTGTGTGTGTGTGTGTGTGTGTGTGTGTGTGTGTGTGTGTGTGTGTGTGTGTGTGTGTGTGTGTGTGTGTGAGAGAGAGAGAGAGAGAGAGAGAGAGAGAGAGAGAGAGAGAGAGAGAGAGAGAGAGAGAGAGAGAGAGAGAGAGAGAGAATGACAAAGCCTGAGACAGACTAACAGGACAACAAGAGCGAAAAACAGGAACAGTCGAGGAAGAGGAAGACCGAAAGGCTGGACTCACACAAATATAATCACACGTAAACACAGGTAAATACAGGTAAACACAATTCATTTTTTGGATAGAGAAATAGGAGGCAACGTTATCGGACTGGATCGCCTCGTTTTTAAAAGTAGAAAAAGCGAATTATTTTCCTATGGTTCTTTTATCCTAACTTGGCTCAGCTTTTTATCCCTAAGTAACTTATTTCACGTAGCTCAAGGGCAGATGATGATGACACTTCTTTGCATCCTTCCCATGGTACTTCTCTGTGATCATCGTTTCCCTAGCACTCCTTCGTGACTAGCATCATATTCTAAAGTACTATTACACCTCAGCATTCAAGATGGAGCTATGGCAATTTTGGGTCAAGTTATAATAAAACAAGTATAGTTAGACTGTTTGGGAGACTCTGGATAATATTTCCTATAAGATCTCCTCACACTCCGAATAAAAGAAAGTAGCAATGAAGGTAAATACGATCACCTTTGCAATATACCCATTAACAGGTAAATATGGACAGGTAATCATATGAACTCGTGCAATAAAAAAGGTTAATATTAGTAAGTCAAAATGTTTCTTTTCAATATGCCGAAAAACTCAAATTAGTAAAGTTATAAGCAAGATATTTTGAAGGAAACCAGAATCGTTGAAGTGAATACACACCTGAGAGAGAGAGAGAGAGAGAGAGAGAGAGAGAGAGAGAAAGAGAAAGAGAATACATCTTAAGGCAGAAAGAAAGGAAGAGAACCCGCACAGACAGACAGCTCAAGGAAGAAAGAGAGAGCTCACACGACTTCAGACAGACGGGCAAACTGACAGCCACTACAAACACCCTCGTCCTCATATTTTTCAGGAGGAGGAGAGAGAGAGAGAGAGAGAGAGATAACAAGGACACACGCAGGCCAACTGACATCTCTAACACAGTGCCCGGCCTCCATATTTTGCAGGCACACACACACACACACACACACACACACACACACACACACACACACACACACACACACACACACACACACACCTCCCCTCTCACCTCTTTTAGGAATTTACCTTGGTTTTGAATGGGAACTGAGACTAATGGTTGTAGGTGTCTTTTTTCGCCCCTAGTAAAATTATCTTTCCCTCTTTATTTTTTTCTTCCTCTGGTAATATGCTTGGCGGTGTTTTTTTTTTTTTTTTCGTGGCTTTGGGTTGTTTTTATGTACTTCTGTCCTGATGTATAAACTCTTTTTTCCCATATTTTTTTTTTTTCGTTCTTAATTCTTACTTTTTACTCCTTCTTTCCTTTACGTGTGTCATATTCCATCGATGCTGCCTTTTTCCTTTCTCTTTTACCTTTTCTTCATGGCTACCTGCTTATTATTTACTTCTCTTATCTTTGTTTTTATTTTTTTTCTTCAGTATCTTTCCTTCTCACTCCTTTCTTCTTTTATGTCTGTCATTTCTTCATTTCTCTGTCTGTTTGTCTGTCTGTCTGTCTGTCTGTCTGTCTCTCTCTCTCTCTCCTTCTTCTTCTTTTCTACATTATGCTTCCTTTCTTCTTTCTTCCTTCCTTCCTTCCTCTTACCTCCTCTTTCTTTCCTTCCCTCATCAATTCTCGTTTCCTCCTTCATCTCTAATATTTATGGAGAGAGAGAGAGAGAGAGAGAGAGAGAGAGAGAGAGAGAGAGAGAGAGGGGGCTATAAAAACTAAAAAAAGAGAAAAAAGAGAGACAGCCTATAAAAACTATCTCCATGTATATTTCGACTGAAGAGTGTAAGAATATCCTGAATCACGATCAGAATAAATCTCTCCAGAGGAACGTTTGACATTTTTATATTCTGATAAACGTTTTTTTCTGAATTATTTTTGGGTAAACATTTTTTTATCATACTCTGACAATCATTTTTTTTTTTCGATTTTCTTTTCTGCCCAACATTCTTTTTTATTAATTCTGAAAAACATTTTTTTGTTCTACTTCCAATTCTGACAATTTTTTTTTCTAAACTCCTTCACTGGGGCGAGGTGTGTGTGTGTGTGTATGTGTGTGTGTGTGTGTGTGTGTGTGTGTGTGTGTGTGTGTGTGTGTGTGTGTGTGTGTGTGTGTGTGTGTGTGTGTGTGTTTATATTTTTTCATGCAACCTCCAGTCGATTCTGTTCAGCGAAACCTATTTTTTTACTCAATTTATTATATTCATTTTTATTTTTATTTTTTTTTAGCGACGGTGTTAAGAGAAGATATCCCTTAACTCCTCCATCCGGCGACTTATTTTTTCCACTATATTCCTGCCACTTACGCACGATTTCATTTAGCATCGGACAGGTGTTTGGGTGTATTGGCTTCAGGAGGGCCGAATCTGAGCACTCCATTTGGAAAAGCCCCCCCTAAAAAGCTAACAAAAACGTATGAAATTAGGAAGAATGAAATAGGGAACACACACACACACACACACACACACACACACACACACACACACACACACACACACACACACACACCGGCTCAGAATTTTAAAGACAGTACTACACTTCTACATCCTATCCATTGCACTTCTTCGTGACTAGCACCATAGCACGTCCTCGCGACTAACATCATATTTTTGGCCAATAATTATAGCGAAGCGGAGGAGGAGGAGGAGGAGAAGGAGAAACAGAAATGATGATGATGATGATGATGATGATGATGATGATGATGATGATGATGATGAGGAGGAGGAGGAGGAGGAGGAGAAACGCAATGAAGAGGAGAAATAAGAGTAAATCCTGCCGCCTCAAGCCTCATAGAGCAAGAGGCTGGGTTTGCTTGATACCTTCTTCTGCCCACTCCTTCCTTCCTTCCTTCCTTCCATCCTTCCTTCCTTCCTTCCTTCCATCCTTCCTTCCTTCTTCCTTCCTCTTTCTTTCTTCCATCTTTCCTTTCTTTTTTTCTTTCTTCCATTCTTTCTTTCTTTCTTTCTTCCATCCTTCCTCCCGTCCACTGTTCCTTTTTTCTTTCCATCTTTCTTTCCTTCCTTCCTACCTTTCTTCCTTCCATCCTTTCTTTCTTCCTTCCTTCTGCACAATTTTCTTATTTCCTTCTTCCTTCCTTCTGCACAATTTTCCTATTTCCTTCTTCCTTCCTTCAGCACAATTTTCCTATTTCCTTCTTCCTTCCTTCAGCACAATTTTCCTATTTCCTTCTTCCTTCCTTCCTTCTGTACAGTTTATTTCCCTCTTCGGTTTCTCTTTGTTTTTCTTTAGTCCCCCTTTCTCTTTTCCTTCTCCTCGACTTGCCCGGCTCGCTTTCACTTCCACTGTGTATATTCTTCGACTCTGTATTTTTTTTCTTTCTTTTTTTTTTCTCTCTGCCCTCTCCTCCCCTCCTCGCCTCGGTATGTTCTCCTCCATTTCTTGACCTTTCTACTCCACTCCTCAGCTTTTCTTTACTTCCCACCCAGTCTTCTGTCTTTCTTAAATTTTCTTTCTTTACGCTTCGTCGCTTT
>NC_136977.1:3562142-3682142 GCF_032717465.1 Coenobita brevimanus | reverse complement strand
ACTGCAGGCTGAAATTACCTTCCCTTTGCAGTCCATCCTCCTCCTTTTGGGGGATGGGGAGGAGGGGATGAGGGACGCTTGTATAATCAGGTAGAGGAGTTATCTGGCCATACCGGTGCCGCCAGGTGAAGGTTTCGATCTCTAGCAGCAAAAGAAAGTGCAAGAGAAAATTAAATAGAATAGACTGATATATAGACAGACAGACAGATAGATACTAAGATAATTTTGTTAGGGTGGGGGCAAAGGAAGGGAGCAGAAGGGCAATATGGCGCTCCCCTGCCGTCACCAGCGCGCCACACCAAGATGGATGGATGGGGCTGGAACCTAATTTTCAGATTGTTGTGGTGGTGGGGTGGCTGCTCTTCCTGCTTCCTCTTGATGGTAATAATGGCTTTCCTTTATCCTCTTGATTCTTTTTTCCTTCCTCGTTTGACACTGCTTCCTGTATTTTTTTCCCTTCTTCCTCTTCTACACATTTCTTTTTTCGTTCATTTTCCTCTCCTCATAATGCCTCTTCCTCTTGCAGTTCGTATGTTTCTCCTTTCTTCTTCTTGATACTTCTTCCTTTTCCTCCTCCGTGATTCTCTTTTCTTCTTCCTGATTTTCTTTCTTTTCCTCAATCATTCTTCTGCCTTTCCTCTTTCTGAATTGTCTTCTTTCTTCTTGCTCCTCCTCCACTCTCCTCTTTTTCTTTTCTCGTACAAATATTTTTTCACCTTTTCTTTAACCATTGCTGTCTACTTTCCCCTCACTCCTTCCTTCCATCATATTTTCCTTGACCTCCTCATTCCTTCACCTCCTTCTTCTTTGTCTTTCCTTCCATATATTTCCTTCACCACTTCCTCCTTCTCCCTCCTTTGTTCTCTTGACTCTTCCTGTTTCATTCTGTTCATTTGACCTGAGGAAATTTAATATACAAACATTAAATACCATTCACTATCCTCCTCTAAAGGCAAGTGGCGAACTAATATGGAACTCGTACGTAATATTCTGAAAAGTCTGTTGGCCTCCGACGGGGTGTCAAAAGTTAATGTTCAGCGTTTCGTTATTTATCGTCTTGGAGTGTGTCGATATTCGTGTCCGGATCTGTACGTACAGGTTTTAAGGCTTTTTGTACAGTAAATGGCTTGTTATACTGTCTCTCTCTCTCTCTCTCTCTCTCTCTCTTACAAATTCATCCCCATTACTCTCATTTCTTCTCTCTCACGACTGACCCAAATTATCGTCTTCACTCCTCTCCAACCTCCTCTTCACCCCTTCTCCCTTCATCTCCTCTCCACGCCTCACCTCTCCCGTCCAATCTTCCTGTTTCCCCACTTCCTCTCCATTTTTTTTCCCTCCCCTCCTCTTCCTTTCCACATCTTCCCTCACCTCCTCTTCACCTCTCCTCCCCCCACTCCCCTCCTCCTGCTTCTTCCCTTTCCCCCTCCCCTCGTTCCTCCTGCTTCTTCCCCTCCCCCCACCCCCTACCTCCTGCTTCTTCCCCTCCCCCCTCCAGTCTTCCTCCTGCTACTTCCCCTCCCCTCCTCGCCCTCCTCCTCCTCCTTCTTCCCTTCTCCCCTCCCCCCTCCCAGTGGTCTTCTTAGCCAGACCGTAAATCAGTGTGAGTGAGGGGTGGTAATGGCCAAGGGTAACAGCCAGACGGTCACCAGTCCACGCCCCCTGACATCATCATCATCATCATCATCATCGTCTCTATGGTCACCATTAATCATCATCATCATCATCATCGTCAGCCCTGTGCAGAGACCCATTAATAAACAGATACTGGACAAGAACCGCCCCTGCTTTACCTTCGTCACTCACCAAACCATGGCATTCATAACAGCCTCTCTCTCTCTCTCTCACACACACACACACACACACACACACACACACACACACACACACACACACACACACAGTCAAGGAAGGTGTGTGAGGCGTGAGGGTAATGAAGTGAGGTCCAGACGTGTGAGGGAGGTGTCAAAGGAACCCCCCAGTGACCGCTCCTGGCAGACGGGGTGGAGGGGTGAGAGGGGGTGGGGAGAGGGGGCGGAAGTCGATACGGGGGGGGTGGGGGAATATACCTAAGGGGCGGTAATGGAGAGCTCTTGTCGCCATTACTCAGCCTACCCCGCTCTGCTTCACGTACTCCCCCCCCCTCCTACCCCCTCCTCCCCTCTCACTTCCCCCTCCTGCCCCCTCACTTCCCCCTCCTCCCCTGTCATGAGTACCCTCCTGATAGCCACTGTCAGGAGTGCTGTGACGGAGGGTGCGGGAAAGGGGGCTAGGAGTATTGTTGTTTTTTTAGTACTGTGAAAAAACATACACATATTGTTACATACTTGGAACTACACACACACACACACACACACACACACACACACACACACACACACACACACACACGAGGAGTGGAAGGACAGAAATGCTTAAGATGTGTGTGCAAGATAAGACTGCAAAATGGAATGTGGAAGGTGAGGTGTGCAATGAGAGAGAGGGAAGGGCATCCGCACACACCTGTTCCCTCATATACCTGCCTCTAAACACCTGTGCCCTGTGAGACAATGATTTGCATCATGGTAAGCAAAAACAAAATAAATAAATAAATAAATAAAAGGCACTAGATAAAACAAACAAACAGAATACAAACATACGAACACTGCAAAGTAAAATGGAGACTGACAAGGCAAACACAACAAAACACGAGACATATTAACAGAAATACAACCACACAAACACGTGGAAGGCCTGCGTCTGAGGTGTTAAAGGACTCTCTCTCTCTCTCTCTCTCTCTCTCACACACACACACACACACACACACACACACACACACACACACACACGCAGTCAAGGTGCTTAGTGGGGCAGCGTGTCAAGCAAAGTAGGGCAATGTCGTGTCCCTGGTAAACACATTTGTACCCACCCAACCCTCACTTGCAATTTATACGAAAAACAGTCGCTGAACGAAGCATTAAAAACAACTACACAAACACATAAATAACTGCAAGAACAAAAACACAAAACCAAAAAAATAATGAAAATTGAAAGAGAAATCAAGACAATACAAACATACAAACACAAAACACATGCAATAAAGGAAAAACAAGCACAAAAATATCTATAACTACACACACACACACAAAAAACTGCAAATCCACACACAACACACAAAGCTACAAAATCACACAGAACGCTAAAGAAAAAAACACCTGTAATGAGGAAGACAATAGAACATACACACAACACAAACCCCAACAAATCTATATACAGAAACCTACATCATCATCATCATCATCATCATCATCACCATCATTATTATCATTATTATTTTCCTGACCCTCCTTCCCATGTAAAGTTACAGAGAGGCAGGGTTCAGCGAAATGGGTTACATAATCATCCAGACATCATTCTAGCTCCCGGAACCCCAAAGCTATAAAACACACACACACACACACACACACACACAAAAGACCGTACACAGCTACACATAAACTGATAAAAAGAAAACAAAATCCTACAAACCCCAACGACAAAATACACACACACACACACACACACACACACACACACACACACACACACACACACACACACACACGCAGGAAAACCGAGAAACATCAGGTATCCGTTCGCCGGTAAACAAATCTGTCACGGCTCGCGTAACTTAATATGAGATGAGGCAGGGGGTGAGGGTGGGGGGCGAGGGTGGGGGGAAGGAGGATGCTGTTGCTGTTGTTTTTGTTGTTGTTGTGGCCGCTGGATCCTCTGGACGTTAAAATGATGGACCGTAGAAATCCCGTCACTTCAACTGGAGGCTCCCAGGGATTTTTTATTTATTTATTTATTTATTTATTTTTTTTTTGACTGATGAACGTCCAGCCATTTTTTTTTTTTATCCTGTTTCTGGATGCTACAAACATTCCATCTGTTACTAGAAGAGACGTGATGACGACGACGATGACGATGATAATGACGATGATGATGATGATGATGATGATGATGATGATGATGATGATGCATGAAGGACTGCCTGTTATGACAAAAGGGTGCATCAAATGTCTGTGATGTGTTACAGAGAGTGGGATTACAGTGAAGTCTCAGTGGATGACCCGCGAGCTGTATTTTGTGTCTGGCGCTAAGGTACAGAAGGGTACAGGCCATATCACAGTCTGGCAAGGTGAACTCGTATCTGGAGGAGGTTCATGAAGGATGCTCTTTGGCTGAAAATTCTGAATAAATGTGGCGAAAAAAAAAAATGTCTGTATGGAAGGCGTTTTACAGGATGAGTAACTAAAATGATGCTCTTTGGATGAAAATTCTTGACAACTGTGATGGAAATATATTTGTATGGAAGGCGATGGAGGATGAATATTTGCATTTCATGGAAGATGTTGTTTGCGTGGAAATTCTGGATAGTGCGTACCTGTGATGTCCGTGTGTTAGTGGGGACGAATATACCTGAGATGAAGATAATTATACAATGGCTCATGATGGTCACTTCATTAGGATTCTGGAAGGCTGTGGTGGCCATGAATCAGTAAGGTAGAATATTTCTGTGGGGTGAATAAGAGGAGAAGGTGTTTGAAGGTTTCTGTTGTGACTTAATGCTTTGGCTGGCTGTCATGGACCTAACCTGATTAAACTAGTTTGTCGTGAGTGAGTGTACTGGTGTGTGTGATGGCAGTGGTGTTATGGAAGGAAGAGGGTGTGGGTGTAGGGGGTGAGTGTGGTGTAGATGAGGGTGGATACGTGATATTTGTGGAGGGGGTGTGTTGGATGGAAAGGGGACAGTGTGATGTAGATAGGGATAGTGTGTGGCGCAGAAGTGGGGAGTGTGGTGGATGGGAGAAGGAGGAGGAAGCTGAATGAGATGGGTGGTGAGGAGATGGGTGTGCTGTGGGTGGGAGAGTGCTATTAGGGTAGGGGTAGTGTGATGGATGGGATGGGGGAGTATGATGTATGGGTGGGGAGAGAGTATAATGGGGAAGACTGTAATATGATGAAGCATAACAGATGGGATGAGTCAATGTGTATGATGCATGGAAGGGTGAGTGTAGTGAAAGGGTGAGGGGCGAAAAAGTACGAGCATGAGCAGGTGAAGAGGGAATTGAGTATGATGGGATGCGAGGCAAGTAAGTATGAGGGTCCGAGTATAAGGAGTGAGAATGGATGAACAAATATGAAAGGGTGGAATAAGGCAAATCAGTACGAGAAAGCTGATGAGTAACAGGGGGGATGGTGGGGATGTGGGGTGTAGTATGAATAACGGGTGTGTGTGGGTGTGAGGGTGTTGTATGAATAATAGGGGGGCTGGTGGGGGTGTTGGGGGTGCAGTGTGAGTGGGTTGGCAGTGTGAGGGCCAGCACTCAGCCCCGGTAATGGCACTGGCAGGGGCGGATGGCACCCTGCATTATCACCGCTCTCAATGGCATGCCTCTCTTGCTTTCACTCCACCGTGCATGGGGGGGAGGGGGAGTATGCAGGGGCGGGGAGGATGTTGAGGGGAGGAGGATGCAGGGGTAGAAGAGGAGGAAAGAAGAGTGGAGAAAGGAGAGAGAGAGGGAGGAAGGTGAGACGAGAGGGAATGAAGGTGAGGGGGAGGGAAGGGGGAAGTAAGGATGGGAGGTCTGCGAGAAGGTGGCGAGGGGAGTGAAAATGGAGCGGGGAAACGTGAGGAGGGGCTACGGGGAGGGGGAGAGAGAAGTCGAAAGGTGAGGGGAGGGGGGGGGATGGTAAGGAGGCAACAGGAAGGACACTGTTATCCATCTCTTTACCTTAGTGTACATTTGAGTTTCTCTCTCTCTCTCTCTCATATACTCTTTTGGTATGGTGACGAACCCCCCACACTATGCCTCCTCACATCACTACCTTTCCTTGCTCGCTTTAACACCAACAGTGCTCCTATTTGTGCCTATACACTATTAGTACACCTGGGTCTCACAGATCCACACAAAAAATAAAATACTTGTTTTAGTTACTGTATTCTTGACCATTCTACAGCCTTTTTGGTTCAACTTACTATGCAATAACGAATATAAAATTAAAATTAACTTATTTTATGTATTTTAGGCAAATTTTTGGAAAAAAATCTTAACAAAAAGTACAATTTCTTTACATGGACCCCATAAGATAAGAAATTACACAGTGATGCTCGCACGGCTATCAAAGCTAGTGGTACGAAGGGACTTCATGGTGTGGAGAGGGCAAAGCAAATGGTGTAGAAATACGCATCACACAACAGTAAATTACAGCCCCCCCTTGTCCAGTATACCTGGGTCTCACAGACCGCAACTTAAGTGTGTTTTACACCAAAACAGAGGGAGACCTGGAAAACCACCCACCCACCCTTATCATCGGCACCCAAATCTTGGAAGCTATTGAGAAGGGCAGTGGTCACTGGCATCTTGAAGTTGCTAAACCAAAAAGTGGTAAAAAGTGGCCGGGTCTCTCAGACCCGGGTGTACTGCTCTAGGGTAAAAATCCAGGAGACTAACCCTCCCCTGTCCCCTGACTGTATTGCAACCCCCGCACCACAACACACACACACACACACACACACACACACACACACACACACACACACACACACACACACACACACTCACCTCATATACTGCACCTCACTCTCCCAACACAAAGAATCCTTCAACATATGCCCATCATAACATCTCTGGGAGCTCCCGAATAAAGTGGCCCGTTTCTTGATGTCCACCACGTTAATATCCAGGTAAATCACATAACAGGAAGAACAAGGCCAAAAACACCTCCACCACCATCACCACCACCACAAAAACAATATCACTAACAACAACAACAACAACAACATCTCTATCACAGGTGAGTCATATTAACCACCTGGGCCAATTTCCGGTCATTTACGGTTAATTACCACCAAGTGATTAGCCATTCTGGGACGCGGATGGAGCTGAATGATTGTTTTGTGTGTGTGTGTGTGTGTGTGTGTGTGTGTGTGTGTGTGTGTGTGTGTGTGTGTGTGTGTGTGTGTGTGTGTGTGTGTGTGTGTGTGTGTGCTCTGGTAATTTCCTTCATTAATGCTATTATTACATTCAATTTCTTGTTACTTTCTAAATACAACAATAAAATTCATCTCATACGAGAATTTGGGTTGAGCTGCTGCTGCTGCTGCTGATGATGATGATGATGATATTCCATTCTTCCCCCCTCACAGACACACACACACACACACACACACACACACACACACACACACACACACACCTTGCCCTCTGTGTGAAAATGAAACTATGATAAATGGGCAATTAACAATGACTAATGGCCTAATTAAACCTACAGCTCTTTCTCCACAGTTCATGAATTAATTAACTTCGGCGAACAGGTAAAGTAATGAAGCAAGTGTGTGTGTGTGTGTGTGTGTGTGTGTGTGTGTGTGTGTGTGTGTGTGTGTGTGTGTGTGTGTGTGCCCTTGCTTTCTATTATTATCTAAACACCTAAAGTTCATTCAAAGTAACCAAAAACGTTCTCTTCCCTAACACCTTTTTCTAAGCGACTTATTTTGCTTATTACACCTTACTGTCCATTCCTGTGTTACATAAATCCTTTCAATATCTCCATACGCTGCATAAATAACGTACAAAACGATATTAACCTGTCATATCCAAAAAAATAAATAAATCGCTAAGGAAGAGGTGTTAGGGAGATTACGGGTCTTTCATCACTCATCCTCAATCCACACCATCTTCCTTCATGTACTCCTCAATTTAATCCTCCCACATCGTTCTGGGTCTTCCTCTCCCCATTCCCCCACCAATTTCTAGTCCTCTCCTCCCAATTCCCTTGCCAATTTCGTATCCTCCCCTCCTCATTACCCCACCAATTTCGTATCCTCCCTCCCAATTCTCCCACCAATTTCGTACCCTCTCCTCCCCATTTCTCCCACCAATTTTGTATCCTTCCCTTCCTATTCCCCAGCCAATTTCGTATCCTCCCCTTCCAATTACCCCACCAATTTTGTATCCTCCTCTCCCCATTACCCCACCAATTTCGCAACCTCCCCTCCCCATTCTCCCACCAATTTCGCTTCTACACACTCTCATATCCACTCTCCCCGCACCCTCATCTCCCCATTCATCACCCCACTCCACCCTCATTAAAATAACTCTCATTTTCCGGGCTGCTAATTGGGCTGGGAAGTGATTAGTCAGGAAGGTGGAAGTGACTGATGACTTGCAAGTTCCCACACTCTCATGTTTTAATTACCATGGAAACGGGGGGAGGGGGAGGGAGAGGGAGGAGGGGAAGGGGAGGAGGAGGGGGAGGGTGAAGGGGAGGGGCAGGGGGAGAGGGAAGAGGAGGGGGAGGGGGTGGTGTATATTCTTCAGACAACATCATTCAGCTTATATTTTTTTTCCTCTTAATCTGGCGAAATAGAGTGGTATCAATTTCGGTTCTGTGTGTGTGTGTGTGTGTGTGTGTGTGTGTGTGTGTGTGTGTGTGTAATGAACCTGCATGAAACCCCCCAGGTGAGTTCGTCCGGTTACTCCAAAAAAAATTTCACCAGGTACAATTTTCCTGTCATGATTTTTAATATTTTTTTTTTTTTGGGGGGGGAGGGGTCCACCTTCACACCCCCCAAAAAAAAGTTGTCAGAAATTTTGAAAGGTTAATTTATTTTTTACTCACGTGACCTTTGACATACGAATCTTATACTAAAACTTGACCTAGATATTTTAATTCCTACCGTCTTAAATGAGGCTTTTACGTCAGTGTTAAAAAAATGAGAGCCCAGTGAGACAGACAGGTTGACAGACAGACAGGAAGGCGAACAGACACTCAGACTAACAGACAGACGCGACCAATTGCAATATCCACCAGCAACTCAAGCAGCTTTTCAATACAATCAGTTATTCTGGTTTATTCTTGCTGCTTTCCGAGTTAATGAGGGATATGTAACTCATTTCCTAAAGTATCCCCTGAACTGAATAGAAAACGGACACCAAGAATAGCATAAAAAAAACGGGTCACTGGATTGAGAGAGAGAGAGAGAGAGAGAGAGAGGCTATAAAAACAACAGTAATTCCCGTTTTCGTTCTTTTAATTAGTACAATGGGGGGACTAACTTATTTTGCACCAGCTACACCAACCCACATGGCCAGGCCTCTCACCTCCACTTTGCTCTGGGCTCTAACCTATACTGGACTTGATTAAATTAGTTACCACTGTAATATGATAGTAGCCTGGTTTCATTATCTATCTATCTATCTATCGAGGTAATTCATTCTTTATCTATGGGTTTCATTATCTATCTATCTATCGAGGTAATTCATTCTTTATCTATCTATCAAGGTATGTCATTCTTTATCTATCTATCTATCTACCTATCTATCTATCTACGCTATTTACATCTTGATATGTCATTCCTTCTCTCTCTCTCTCTAATTATCTACCTCTATCTATCTCTCGTACTATCAATGTTTGTTTTTCTATCTATCTATCTCACTATTACAGTATCTCTCAGCTAATCTATCAACCTACCCTCAACTTATCCATCTATCTATCTATCTATCACCATATTTACCTATCCATCTACCTATCAACCTCACTTATCTAATCCACGCCTTCATCCATTCTTCAACCTCAATTAACAGCGTTCCAATTTAGCTCCACAAAGTTCTATAATCGTATGTGTTTTCGGTCAGAGCAAATGCATGAATTATAGAAATGATAAATTCTAACTCACATACAGTACACACACACAACCACCCACCTTCACACATCTCAACACAAAACCAACCCATCCAGCCACACCTAACTCACATACAGTACACAACCCACCCACCTTCACAAATCTCAACACAAAACCAACCATCCAGCCACACCTAACTCACAGACAGTACACAGCCACTCACCTTCACACACTTCAACACACAACCAACCCTCCAGCCACACCCAACTCGCAAACGCACCAAACATTTACAGGGCTCTCGTCATTCCGGGTCGCCGCCTCTCAGTAAACATTAATTTAACAGTGATGATAAACAATGGAATAAAATCTGGCGTGCACCTGGCTAAATTGCACAGGTAATGACAAGGGCATTTAGTGAGCTAGCAGGCTTGTCCCTAAATAATAAACTCTATCTGTTTATCTTTATGTTTGCCTGTCTGTCTGTGAGTCGATCCGTTTACCTATCTCTGTGTGTGTCTGCCTATCTATCTATTACCTATTTACCAATCTATCAACCAATCCGTTCATCCAACCAGCCTGCCAGACAGCCAGCCGATCTATCTATCAATCTATCTATCTGTCTATCTATCTATCTATCTAACCATCCATCCATGTATCTATATTCATCTATCCGTTTATCTATCTAACGGACTTACTTATTTATTTCAGGGAAAATATTTTTGTGAGGCAGCAATTCCGTCCCGCTAGGCTGCAGCGCCACACACACACGCACACACACACACACACACACACACACACACACACACACACACACACACACACACACAATAAACTCTCCGGGCTCTGACTGGGGGGGAAGGGAGGCAGTGTGGGGGGGGGGGTGGATGGAGTTGTTGAATACATATGCATGCTACAGATTATTTTATAACATGAATTACTTTATTATGACAGGGCCTCTCATTTTACCTTCTCTATCTATCTATCTTTCTATCTATCTATCTATCTGTCTACCTATCTATGTATAAGCCTCCAGATACACCCTACAAGAGGAGTTATAGAACTGTATATGCTTGACTGTTATCTGTGTATATATTAATCGCTTTACGTCTATATACAGTAAATCGAATGTTGTTTGTCCGTCAATTTCTTACTATTTAATAAGTGTATTTGATTTTACACATGACTTCACTATATTGATGTCTCTTGTACGGTATATTTTTTATCACTCAATTGTGGTTACTAGAAATATATGCTTGAGACATGAGGTAGGAATGAGTCTCCTTGGTTACTAGTCAAGGCAACCTGATTGTAACTGAGCTGATGGGAGTTAGGGATCTTGGTCAAGTGAGAGTGCATAAGTTATTCCTACCATCTCAACCACTAACCTACTTTGTCACCAGGTACGACCACCACCACTACCACCATCACCACTACCATCATCACCATCATCATCACCACTACCACCATCACCACTATCATCATCACCATCATCACTACCACCACCACCACCACCATTACCACCATCAATACCACCATCACCACTACCATTACCACCATCACCATCACCACTACCACCATCATCACCACCACTACCACCACCACTAACAGCATCGCCACCACCACTAACACTACCACAACACCACCAAGACTACCATTACGACAACCACGACCAACTACCACAACTATCATCCAAACTTACAAGCACTACAACAAACAAGGCCAACCACAATCAAGACCACGACAACATCTACCACTACTACCACAAAAAACAAAAGCAATACTCAACACTCGCACAAAACAACAACAACAACCAGCAAGCACTCAGAGAGCGCATACCTCCGCCTGTGCCAGATCCGGATCTGCTCCCAAAATCAATCAATTCTTTCTTGGCCCATGGCCCACCCTTCCACAAAATTTCATTGAAATTCATTGAGAACTTTGGAGATACCGTGTAGACAAACAGACAAACACAGGTGAATACATAACCTCCTCAACCATCGCTGGCGGAGGTAACTAAGAACTACAACCACTACTACAAGCATAATCAACCACAACCACGGCCACAATAACCATCAAACACTTCAACTACCACAACAGTCACCACTCTACACTACTACCACAACCAGTCAAATCCCACAAAAACCACAACCACCACCACCACAACTGCTACCACAACCTCCGCCACAACAACCACCACCACAACTACCATAACCTCCACCACAACCACAAACACCAGCACAGCAACCAAACAGCCGAGCCTGGGCAGTGTTGGCTGGGTGTACGGAATTCTTCAACACCTAGGTCGTGGCCAACTGTGTGTGTGTGTGTGTGTGTGTGTGTGTGTGTGTGTGTGTGTGTGTGTGTGTGTGTGTGCCGTCTCCCTCCCTCCCTCCCTCCCTCTCTCTCTCTCTCTCTCTCTCTCTCTCTCTCTCTCTCTCTCTCACACACACACACACACACACACACACACACAATTCAATTTACACCCTCCCCTATGCTTTGCTCTCACATTTTCACCCACCCATCCTCACCCTCACACTCTCACACACTCACAATCTCGTACATCTCCATCCTCTCACATTCACCTTCTCTCTCTCACTTTCACCCTCATTCACACTGGTTCTAATCTACTCATCCACACTCTCTCTCACACTTTCACACTATCCCACACCCTCATACTATCCTCCATCCCTACCCATATTCTCACTTCCATCTACAGCCACTCACCCTCACCCATACCTTTACCTGCACTCAAACTCCCTCACTTTCACCTATTCACTGTCACCCTCACTCTCACCCCGGCGTCCCCTCTCCCCTAAAATCTAGTGAGCTATTAAAAGTGTTAAAAGTGCTCCCTGGACAGGTAAAAACACTCAAAACTGCACACATTTACTGCAGTGGCATTTTTGCAACATACGTGCATCCCGCCACGTGCAACAGTTTAGCAGAAGAAGGAAACAAAGGCTGAGATTTTCACATAACTTTTTCCTTCCAATTAAACCGTTCAATACAATAACAAAAGATGATTTAAGACTGCCATTAATTCAAGCCTACCTGATTTGTAAAAACTTCTCTTAAAAAAGGAAACAAAAGCTGAAAGTCCACATACGTTCTCCCTGATAAATGCATTCAAAAATAAGAAAGTCAAACTCAAGATAAATCACCATTAAGCCTCCTTGGTTTGCTATTCCTATCTTTGACTCGGAGAAAAGGAAACAAAGGCTGAAAGTTCACATAAGTTGTTCACTCCACATCAAAATACAAGGGTAAATTCGAGTTCCATCCACTTCGAACCTTCTTAACTGCTTTGCTATCCTTTTCTCATACTAAAAAAAAAAAAAAAAAAGATCCCACAGTCACAATCTACTTTTATAACTAGCGTCCTAGAAAGACCAGAAGCATTTTTTTTTTTTTTTTTTTTTTTTTTTTTTTTGTAAATAACCCGGCCACATGGAAGTTAAATTTGGCATACCTCTATTACATAAATATTTTCTGTCACGTATAATCTTTGGATATAATTCAGTCACACATGTAATATCCTTTGAAATTCCTAACACACGTATATCCTGTATCGTGCAAGCGTCCTGAATATCGTGAGAAAATACAGCTTATTTCAGAAGCGTTATTACTTCCGACAAGATTGACTCTCTCTCTCTCTCTCTCTCACACACACACACACACACACACACACACACACACACACACACACACACACAGAAAACACAATTAACACGTTTAATATCTCCAGCCACACATCCAGGCTTTCACATTCCAAGGGGAGTACACAATACAGTATACTTAATTGGGTGTAGATTAACCTCTGTGTGTGTGTGTGTGTGTGTGTGTGTGTGTGTGTGTGTGTGTGTGTGTGTGTGTGTGTGTGTGTGTGTGTGTGTGATCAACTCTGTTTTGTCGCATCGTTTTTCCTGAGCCGTGGGGAGAGAGAGAGAGAGAGAGAGAGAGAGAGAGAGAGATGTATGTGTGCATGTATGTATATACTTACGTATCTACTGTATGTATGTATGTATATATGTATGTATGATTATGTATGTGCGTGCCTGACTGACTGTATGTATGTGCGTGTGTGTGCATGCCTGACTGACATAACGCATTCCAGGCGCCGACAGCGAAGAAATACCGCCTAATACCACACCAAAATACACCACCTTCCCGGAACTCATTTCCTACCTTACCCTCTGAACCAGGTGACTGAATCAGCGAAGGACGAGGTAAAAATTTAATCTAAGTCACTGCACACTTTCCACGAACACGGGGTAAATTTATTCCTTCCCACGGCGACCTTCCTCTCTCTCTCTCTCTCTCTCTCTCTCTCTCTCTCTCTCCACCTTCAGCTGCCCTCCCTTCATTCCACCACCTGCCCCGCTTCCCACCTGCCTGCGGTGTTATGAAGCAGTTACTGACGATACTAAACCACACGCCACAATGGATGCACCTTACCATCCTTCCCCCAGCACCTTAACCACCTTCCCCAGCACCTTAACCTCCTCCTCCAGCAAATTAACCTCCCCCAGTACCTTAACCTCCTTCCTCCAGCACCTTAACTTCCTTCCCCCAGCACCTTAACCTCCTCCCCCAGCACCTTAACCACCTATCCCCAGCAGCTTAACATCCTTCCCCCAGCACCTTAACCACCTTCCCCAGCACCTTAACCACCTTCCCCAGCACCTTAACCTCCTCCTCCAGCAAATTAACCTCCTCCTCCAGCAAATTAACCTCCTCCTCCAGCAAATTAACCTCCTCCCCCAGCACCTCAACCTCCTTCCCCCAGCACCTTAACCACCTATCCCCAGCACCTTAACATCCTTCCCCCAGCACCTTACCCTCCTCACCCAGCACCTTAACCTCCTCTCCCCCCTCCACAATCACCAAAGCAAAATCTCCTCATATAACTCTACCACGACCTTTCTAGTATAATCAATCAATCAATCAATCACATAACTCCTCTGATAACTCGTCTTATAACTTTCCACGGGACGAGAACAATGCGGGTCTTTTCCGTGTCTTCCTATCGTGAAGGAGAAAAAAATGCGGAGAAAGAAATTACCACACGGCTGGAATTTCCTCTGATAACTTCCTCTGATAACTTTCCCGATTACTTTCAGATACCTTTTTTCACACTTCCTCTCACTTAAGTTGCTTGGGTGATGCTGCACAGATAAGGAAAGGGGGGGGAGTGAAAAAAAAAAATACGGAAAGAATGTACAAAGAAAAACTGGTCTGAAAATTTTTCTAATACATTTTTCGATAACTTTCCACTGCAAACTTCGCTATAGCCCGTATTCGCGTCGATTTAGGAGGCTCCCAAACACCTTTTCCTAAGCGACTTACGTTTTTTACACCTTACTGCCCTCATTCCTGTAACGCAAATCCTCCCAAAATGGCCATACTCTGCCTAAATAAAGTATAAAAGGATATTAGCTAGCCACATACAAAAAATAAATCGCTATGGAAGAAGTGTTAGGGAGAATAAGAGCCTGTGTTTCTTGGGTAATACTGTACGAAAAAGGATGGAATATTGGGAGAAAATCTGGTGAACGAATTTACGGGGAAATATTGGTCTCATTATTTTTCACGTATTTACTTCTGATAAACTTCATTGGTACCTTCCAGTATGCAAGTATGGTTATGATGGGAGGAGAAAAGAGGGAGAGATGGAGGAGTGGAGGAAAGGAGGGAGAGAAGGAGGAGTGGAAAGAATGCGGGAGGGAGGAAGGAGTGGAAGGATGGAGGGAGGGAGGAGTGGAAGGATGGAGGGAGGGAGGAGTGGAAGGAAGGAGGGAAGGAAGGAGCAGTGGAAGGAAGGAGGGAGGGAGGGAGGAGTGGAAGGAAGGAGGAAGGGATGGAGCAGTGGAAGGAAGGAGGGAGGGAGGGAGGAGTGGAAGAAGAAATTTTGGCGAACGAATTTTCTCAAGACAAGTCCGATTTTCAGATAGGGGGGCAAATTGGGGTGCTGTAAGAGGGTGATGGAGGGAGATGCAAAACAATCCAGGCCGGTACCGGAGCTGCTGCCCCGTGGGATGAGTTTAGAAAATGATGATGGAAAAAGTACGTGCAGCAAAATTTCGTATAACATAATGCAGAAAAAGCAGGAAAAAAAAAATTGTGTACCTGCAATTGTCTGGAAAAAAAAAAAAAAAAAAAAAAAAAAAAAAAAAAAATCGCATGCCTGGAACTAATGCAAAAAAAAAAAAAAAATCCTGTACCTGGAACAAACGCCCCCCCCCAAAAAAAAAAAAACATCGTGTACCTGGAACTAATGTCTTAAAAAAAAAAAAAAAAAAAATCGTGTACCTGAACAAATCTCCCTAAAAATGATGATGAAAAGTACGAACACAATTTCCAATAATATTTAGAAAAAAAAAATTATATACCTGGAGCGAATCTGTCTAAAAATGATTAAGAAAAATTAGGTGCAACACAATTTCCTATCATATATTGAAAAAAAAAAAAATGTGCACCTGGAAGTAATTATCTTAAGTTTCCTTTACCTGTGTTGGAGGTATTTGGGATTTTTTTTTTTTTTTTTTTACTTTTTTTTTTAGGACTGACGAGTTTGTTTAGCTGAGGATAATTTAAGACAATGATTTTTTTGGGGGGGTAGCTAATTCACCTAAAGGAGGAGAGAGAGAGAGAGAGAGAGAGAGATGAAGGGCTACTGATACATACATACAGAGAGAGAGAAAGAGAGAGAGAGAGAGATGAACGGCTACTGATACATACAGAGAGAGAGAGAGAGAGAGAGAGAGAGATGAACGGCTACATACATACAGACAGACAGACACAGACAGAAATATTCATACATACATAAATACAGACAGACTGACACAGATACAAGCAGAGAGAGAGAGAGAGAGAGGGAGGGGGGGGGGGTAACCTCGTGCACGTCTCCAACTCGTAGAGCACAGTATAAACCAGCGATTGACGGGAAGGGGGGGGGGTAAGAGAAGAGGGAGAACAAAGGAGGGAGAGGAGAGAGGGAGGAGAGGGAGGGTAAGATGAGGGTTAAGAGGGTGGGAAGGAAGAGAGGAAAGGGAATGAGATAGTGAGAAAACTGGGGTGAAGAGGGAGGGGGAAGGAGATAAAGATAAAAGGTCGGGAGAAGAGGAAGGTTATGGAAAGCGTGAAAGGGAAGGCAGTGGAGAGGAGGCGAGAGAGGTGCTGAGAAGTGAGTGGGAAGAAGGAGTGTGTGAGAGAGAGCAAAGTAGGGTGTGGCTACGAGTATGTGAGTGGGGAGAAGGATGTGGGAGAGATGGGAAAGAAAACCGGGGTGGGGAGACACTACAGCACGAGGAGAGGAAGAAAGTGCTGAGTGGGGAAGAATGGGGAGATAAAACTATAGTAACAAGTAAGAGGACGAGTAGAAAACCAAAGAACAGGAGTAGGATGAAGGTGGCTGACTCAAGTGAATTAAAGACATGAGGGTAAGGAAAAAAAAAAAGGAAAAGAAAAACCTAAGGAAGACGGCAAAGAAGAAAGGAAACAAAGTAGCAAGAAAGGAAGAAACGATGGAAGGCGAGAGACGATAGAGGAAAAGCAAAAGACAGGAGAGGGAAAGATAGGAAACAGCAAGAAGGGAGAGAGGAGAAAAAGAAACGGGGGGAAGAAAGGAGGATGTGGTTCAGGAAGCAGAAGGATCGAAACGGCAGGGAAAGAGGAGGAAAGGAGGAAAGGTTAGAAGGGAAAGAAAAGGACGAAGCATCATGCGAGGAGGAATTAGGAAGAAAAGACAGAGAAGGAAGAAAGGAGGAAAACGTCAGGAGAAGAGGGGGACAGGAGAAGGAGACGCAATAAGAGTAAAAATATAATAATCCCGGCAAAGTCGTTGAAGTTTGGGGACAGCCTCATTCATGGGTGGAGTACCATGGGTCAGGAGCAATGCTGAGGGTCGATGGAAGAAAGGAAGGAAGAGAGGAAGGAATGAAGGAAGGAAGAGATGAAACAGACAACCAGGCAGAAATGAAACAGGAAGGAACGAAGGAGGAGATGGCAGAGGAACAGAAAGAAATAATGATAGAATGGCTGAAAAAAGGAAAGGGAAACAAAACAAATGATGGCAGGAAGGCGAGGAGGAGGAGGAGGAGGAGGAGGAGGAGGAGGAGGAGGAGGAGGAGGAGGAGGAGGAGGAGGAGGAGGAGGAGGAGGAGGACGACGACGACGACGACGACGACGAGAAGGATAATAATGACAGTAGTAACACACAAATCTAGGCCAAAGTCGTTGAAGTTGGGGACAGTCTCGTTGATGTGTAAAGTACCCGGGGTCACATGGAGGGAAGGAAGGAAAGAAGGAAGAAAGAAAGATAGAAATTAAGAAAGACAGGAAGGAAGGGAGGAAGGAAGGAGAGAAAGAAGCAAGGAATGACACACACTGAAGGGAAGGAACGGAGGAATGGTTACAAGTAGGGAGCAGACAAAAAATAATCACAATCTAAATAAGAAAAAAAAAAGAAGGAAGAAAGGCAAGTATGGAGAGGACAAGGAAGAGGAACAGAAGGAAGGAGAAGAATGAGGAACAGGGGGAGAAGGAGAAAGAAAGAGGATGATGAGGAGGAGAAGGAGAAGGAAGAAGAAGAGGGGGGGGGGAAGAAGGAATAATAATAACAATAGTAAGAATATAAAAATCCCACGCAAGTCGTTCAAGTTTGGAGAATGCCTCGTTGGTGTGCTGAGTACCCAAGGTCATGAGGAAAGTCCGCGGTTCGATGACGGGGTTCTGTGGGGTTCTGTGGTTCTTGGGAAGGATTGGAAGATGAGGTAAATGGGGGAAAGTGGGGAGAGATGGAGAGGAAAGGTGGGGAGATTGAGGGGTGAGATGGAGAGATGAAGGGGAGAGGTGGAGATAGAAAGGACAGGCGGGAGAGAGGGAGGTGAAAGATTGAAAACTGGACGAAAAAAGAAGGGTTGGGAAATGGCTGAGGGATGGAAGGGGAAAGGCGCAAGTGAAGGATGGGAAATGCGGAAGAGAAGGGGAAAGGTGATGAGATGGAGAGGAAATGTGGAGAGACGGAGGGGACTGAAGGAAGGATCGGAGAGTATTTCTACTGAGTAAAACCAGGGATGGATTCTAATGGGGTTCTAGGGAGGGATGGGGAGGGGGCTAGAGGAGGGAGGAGGAGATGAGGGGGGGGGCTAGAGGAGGGAGGGGGAGGGGAGAGGGGCTAGAGGTGGGAGGGGGAGAGGACGGGAGAGGTGAGAGGACGAAAGACGAGACACAACAGAGGGATGGGGAAATAGGGAGTCGAGGTGTTAGGAAGGATCTGAGAGCGGTGGCATGTTTAGACGACCTGTGTGTGTGTGTGTGTGTGTGTGTGTGTGTGTGTGTGTGTGTGTGTGTGTGTGTGTGTGTGTGTGTGTGGACTCAAGGAACCATGTACGTCTTAAACCCAGGTCACAAAAAGCTCTCACACACGTTGAATCGTTTTTAATGGGAGGCGACATTAACTCAGGCGCCAGAATGGGGGGGAGAGGGGAGAGGAAGAGGGGAGAGGAAGGGGGGGACAAGGGGGAGAGTAGGAGGGGGAGGGGAAGAGGGGAGAGTGTTGTGAGGGTGAGATTGTGGGGGTGGGGTGGAAAGGAGTGAGGGAGGGTTGTGTTGTTTGGGTGGGGGAGAGAGAGAGAGAGAGAGAGAGAGAGATGGGTCAACAAATAATGGAAAGTAAACAGACAGACAAACACATACACAGAAACAGACACAAATAGATACATAGTGATAGATTAACACTGATTATAACATGCTACTTTTAACCCCGTATCTCTCTTACCTTGATATATATATTCACTAATCTGATGAATTTGGACAACATCGCCTTGTCCAAATTCCAACGTTTTAGCGTCCATGCATATTCAACGAAGATTATCAATGCATCGGTGAATTTTTAGTCATTATATTCGAAACTTGTGTAAAATCCCCTCTCGCTCTCTCTCTCTCTCTCTCTCTCTCTCTCTCTCTCTAAGGCCTCATTTGTCGGCAATACTTTTTTTCTCCCCTTCCTCCTTCCCCTTCTCCTCCTCCCTCCTTCTTCCCTTACTCCATCCCTTCCTTCTTCCCCTTCTCCTCCTCCTTCATCCCCTCCTTTTTCCCCTCCCTCGCCTGCCTTCTACAGACACTTCTTCCCCTCCACAACTTTATTTCAGTCTGAGGCAATTTTTTGAAGTCCTCCCTCGCTCTCCCTTCCTGTCAAACTGTTTCTCCCGTTTTCTTTTTTATCTTTCGTGCTATTGCTAGTCTCCCGCTTCCCTCCTCTCTCTCTCTCTCTCTCTCTCTCTCTCTCTCTCTCTCTCAGACTTGTTCAATGTTCAGACTAGTTCCTTCGGCAATTCTACTTTTTCCGTTTTCTTCTCTTATTCTTTCTTCTGCATCTCCAATTCACTCCTTTCTCCTCTTCTTCCTTCCTTTCCTACTTTCTCTCCTCCTGCAACTCCTCCTTTTACTTACTTTCACTTGTTACTAATCTCCCTTCTATCTTTCCTTCCCGCCCCTCCTGTTTCTTTACATTCTCCTTTTTACCTTCCATCCTTCCCTTCTTGCTTACATTCTTTCCATCCTTATTTCTTCCTACTTTTCCTTTCCATTAGTCTTTCCTTCATTCCATTATTCCCTCTCCCACAATCTCCTTCTCTTTCTTCATTCCTTCCTTCCATCGCTAGTTGCCTTTCCTTCCTACCTTCCTTCCTTCCTCCACTTACGTTCAGGAGTTCTTTCCTTTCATGTCTCCTCCTCTTAACTATTTAATTTGCTCATGTTATTTTTCCTATCCCTCAGTCTCTTCCTTCTTTCCTTCCTTCCTTCCTTCTTTCCTTCCTTCCTTTCATCTCTCGCCTTCTGCCTCGTTTCCATTGTTCACGTTTTTCTTTCTCTTTTACTGCTTCTCTCCCCTCTCTTTCCTTGTTCATTTCTCTCTCTCTCTCTCTCTCTCTGCTATCCTCTTATTAAACTTCTGTGGTTCTTAAGCTTCTGTAATTAGAAAGTAAGTCTTTTTTTGTAAATATTAAGAGGTCTGCAAAGCTACCTAACTCTCTCTCTCTCTCTCTCTCTCTCTCTCTCTCTCCCTCAAAACACAGCCTCCTCGAAGAAACAGATAGGCCTGTCGCTCTTTGCTTCTCTTTGCATTTATTTCTCATCCCTTTGTCTTCCTCCTGTCGTCTTGTTTTGCTTCCTTATCTTTAACACAGACTACCTTCCTTTGTATCCTTCGTCCATTCGTCTCCTCATGCTCTCGTCCCACCCTTTTCCTCCTTTCTTTGTCTCCTCGTCATCGTCCCTTACAACTCGTCCCCTGTTCTCCAATTGTCTTCCTCCTCGTCCTGCTTTCGTCCACTCTTCGTCCTCTCTCCTCTTCTCATTCCCTTCCTCCTCGTCCTAATTCCTCTTCGCCTTTCCTCGTTCCCTCCTTTTCGTCCTCTCACTTCCTCTCCTCGTCACCTCACTTTTCTCACTGACTCTTGCTTCTTTTTTCCTCCTCCTCCTCTCCTTCTTTCTCCTCTCCTCTCCTCTCTTCTTCTTTTCTCCTTTCTTGTCTCCTTTTTCCTCTCCTCTCCTCTCCTCTCCCCTTCCTCTCCCCGTCCCCTCCTCGTCTGTTGATCTGACACGTAAAAATGTCCCTACCACTCACACGGAGAGAGAGGGCAAAACAGAGAGACACGGAGAAGGAAAAACAGAGAGAAAGAGAGAGACAGAGAAGGAAAAACAGAAAGAGAGAAACAGTGACAGAGTGAGAGAGAATGTGGAGAGACAGAAAAACAGAGACAGGGAAAGGAAAAATCAAGAGAGAGAGACGAAAAGAAAAAAAAAGAGAAAAGGAAATAAAAAAGAAACGTGGAGAGAGAGAGAGAGAGAGAGAGAGAGAGAGAGAGAGAGAGAGAGAGAGAGAGAGAGAGAGAGAGAGAGAGAGAGAGAGAGAGAGAGGCAATCACACAGAAAGAAAAACTGAAAGCAATATTGAGAGGGAAAACCTGAGAGAAGGGAAAAACAGACAGAAAAAAACAGAGTGAGAACTTTCAGAAATAAAACAAATACACAGAAAGTGACAGACAGGAAAAAAAACAGCCAATCAAAAGCTCACACACACACACAAAAAAAAAAAAAAAACGAAAAAACACAAACAGACGAAAGAAAATTAAACAAACCACTTCCATCCTCACTAACCCACACATCCTCCCACTCCACAGCTTCCCACAATTACTCTCCAACCCCACACGCTCTGCCTTCCCACACCATCCCACCCCACACGTTCCTTCCCACCCCCCATGGTCTTTTATTACTCTCGTACAAGCCTTAAACAAGAACTCCCACCAACCCACATCCCTCTTACCCCTACCCCCACAACCCCACATTTCTCCCTCCTCATCTTACTCCCTCCCCCATGCCTTACTCTTCTTACTCCCCACACCATATTCCCGCAACCTATTCACACCCTCCCATAGCACTCCCATCCTACACTCCCACAGTCTACCATCCTTCTACACCCCTCTTACTCCCACCCCCATATTCCCACACCCCTCCCCTCCCAACTCTGAAAACCCAGCGCCCTTCCAAATCTCTCCCGCACCCTCTTACAAAATCCCACGCCCACCGACTCCCACATCCCCCCCATCACACTCCCACCCCAACTCACCCCCCACACTCCCTCTCCCCCCTCCCCCCTGCACCTACTGTACTTGGCATGTGTCCACGAAGCATCACACTCACCTGAAACAGAAAAGAAGGTACATATAAGGTCTGACATTAAATCACTGATATTAAAAGAGCAATTATCATCATCATCATCATCATCATCATCATCATCATCATCATTATCATCATCATCATCATCAACACAAACCTAATACTTACTTTACAGATATGATTATGGAGATTTATTTTTATTCTTTATTCCATGGTGTAATAATAAAAAGTATATCATGCACCATAACTACTCATGAATTTCTCCATCTGTAACCATGAAAAAGTGAGAGAGAGAGAGAGAGAGAGAGAGAGTCTCCCCGTGGATTGAATTAGCACCCCCACATCCACCACCACAACCACAACCTACCCAAACACACCCCACAACCCGCACCCCACTCTCTCATCCTCCAAATCTTTCCCATCTCAGTATCTATCTTCTCGTGCCGGTCAGACTCTAGGGCACAGTTTGTTTCACCCCCTGGATCGACGATTGTGGGGTTATATTCTAGGAGAACACTGGCACTTAGCATAAACTGTCTGCTTTACTGAGTCTCGTGTAGTTAATAGGTACAAATGTAATTTTATTCTCCTCGTCCTTATTAATTTCTCCTTTTCCCATAATCCTTTACAATTCGTTTCCTTTCCTCCTCTCCTTTCTCGTCTCCTCCTACGCATTCTCTCTCTCTCTCTCTCTCTCTCTCTCTCTCTCTCCATTACAACTCGTTTCCATTCCTCCTCATCTTTTTCGCTTCCTCCTCCACATCCTCTCTCTCTCTCTCTCTCTCTCTCTCTCTCTCTCTCTCTCTCTCTCTCTCTCTCTCTCACCCGGACCTCCCCACATAAGAGGATTAGGGCAGGTTGTATATGTTGGGATTGATACCGGAGTTTGGCTTTTGGGGGGCCATAGAAAGATTTGTTCTTTTAGGGATCGAGTTTATTCCGTAGATTTATATTTATTGTTTATTCTTTACTTAATTGTTTCTCGGGGGGAGTGGGGGTGGCAGGGAGAAGAGGGGAGAAACGGGGGGGGGAGGAAGGCAGGGAGAAGAGGGGAGAACTGGGGAGAAGGGGGAGGAGCCCGGGAGTAAAAAGGATGAGATATTGCTGTATTTGTGAACACTCCTTTTCATTTTGCTTTGTTTGTTTTTTATTACTACATAATATTTATTTTATTTCATTCACTTATTAATTTATTCATTCATTTGTTCCATTATTTATTTTGGTTTTCATTTTTTTTGCTTTTTTTTTTCATTGTTTAGGGCCTACTTCAACCTTCATATCTACGGACGTCTTTTTTCAGTTTTATTCTTTTTTCTGTCCATTTATATTTTTAGTATATTTATGTCTTTATTTATTTTCTTCTTACAACTGCCTAATGATTTAATTAAACTTACCAGAGACCACTTCGTATGGAAAGAGTTGAGTATTTTTTTTTTTGGACATTATCATCATCATCGTCATCATCACCATCATCATCACCATCATCGTCATCATTATCGTCGTCGTCGTCGTCATCATTATCATCATCGTCTTCATCATCATCATCATCATCACCACCACCCTCCTCCTCCTCCTCCTCCTCATCATCATCATCATCATCATCATCATCATCATCATCACCACCACCACCACCACCCTCCTCCTCCTTCTCCTCCTCCTCCTCCTCCTCATCATCATCATCATCATCATCTCCGAAGCCTTCCATCTACTCCCCCGCCCCCCAAATAAGATGGTCTTGACAGAACCGCCTCAAGCCTACTTTTCTCTCACATACATCTCTCTCTCTCTCTCTCTCTCTCTCTCTCTCTCTCTCTCTCTCTCTTAGTATATTATTCCCGTCTTCACATAGATAGACAGATAGAGAGATAGACAGATAGATAGACTGACAGATATCATCGCACATATCGGTAGAGAGAGAGAGAGAGAGAGAGAGAGAGAGAGAGAGGAGAATGTTTTAAGTCTTAGGAACAGTTCGACTACCTTATTGATGATGATGATGATGGTGTGTGTGTGTGTGTGTGTGTGTGTGTGTGTGTGTGTGTGTGTGTGTGTGTGTGTGTGTGTGTGTGTGTGTGTGTGTGCATCGCTTTTCTTCCTATTGCCTTCACGACTTTCTCAGTTCATTAAGGTGCTGACTAAATCCCCCCCAAGATGTAAACAAGACACTGCTGGTCCTCCTGGCATCGAACCCGGGACCTTAGGCGGTGGGGCCGGTGACTCAGCACACCCCACCCCACCCTGAGAAAAGTGAGAAAGGAAAATAACCACATCTTCCCTGCATGGCGTGGTGATGATGTTAAGAAAATAATTGTTGGTTGTTTATTCGTTCTCTCTCTCTCTCTCTCTCTCTCTCTCTCTCTCTCTCTCTCTCTCTCTCTCTCTCTCTCTCTTTTAGAAACGTCGTGTAAAACTAAGCTTCGGTTTTCTTCTTTCATTCTGTATTTAAATCTTTTCTTTCTTTCTTTTTCCTCATTCATTTCACTCATTCATTCATTTATTCATTCATTCATTCATTCATTCATTCATTCATTTATTCATTCATTCATTCATTCATCCATCCATCCATCCATCCATCCATTCATTCATCCATCCATCCATCCATCCATCTACCCATCCATTCATTCATTCATTCATTCATCCATCCATCCATCCATTCATCTATCCATTCATTCATTCATTCGTTCAATCATTCATTCATTCATCCATCCATCCATCCATTCATCCACCTATCCATCCATCCATTTCTTTCTTTCTTAATTCCTTCCTTCTTTCTTTCTTTCATACTTTCTTTTTCTAATTAGAGCTTAATGTCTTCAGGTAAAGCGGTCTCCTTCTTCAGGTAACTCACAATTTTCTGAGGTAATATTCACTCCGACGATGTGGAGGAGGAGAGCACTATTCTTTCTCATATTCCTCCCTCCTCCCTTCCCCTTCTTCTTCTTCTTCTTCTCCCTCCTCCTCCTCCTCCTCCTCCTCCTCATCATCATCATCATCATCGCCACCACCACCACCATCATCTTCCTCTTCCTCCTCCTGCTCTCCCTCTTCCTCTTCCCCAAACCGCTTCACCCATTTCCTTCAAAATCCCCCCCAGGGTCTGATCCGGCAGATTTAGTTTACGACAACCTAAAGTCCGAGAAAATAAAGCCCCGAAGACGTAGTGGTGGGGTGGAGCCGAAATCCCAAGCACCGAAACCCCCATAACTCAAATGTAAACAATGAGTCGGGTTCGCGTTATCATGAGAGATTTCGTTGCGCCTCTTCGTTAGCGACTCATTTTTTTCTGGATATTACACTTTCATATTCACTTCTAGGCTATTTTTATCCTTCTTATATTCTCCCTGGCACAGACGGCCTCGCAACAACTCACACTCTGCGATTTATTCTGTACCGTGATCTCCATCTTCCTAATAATTTGCAGTAGTAACAGACGAAATAATAAAAAATAATGCGTAAAAGGCAGACTAAGTTCACCGAAGAAAAAGGTTACGACATCTCCATACCGATATACCGAATTCTCAAGCACCGAAACCTCCCTAAATAAAATGTAAACAAACCAAGCCTCGGACATTCATTCACACACTTAAGATCAATTCCTGTCGCAACTAAGATACAATTATTCAGGAGGGACAAGAACGGTGTATAATCTTCCCAAACCTCTTGCTCTTCATCAGTAAACGTTTAGCAGTTACGATACATAAATTATTGTAAGTCATATCGTAATTTTCAGCCGTGGGAGGAAATTGGGCATACGATACTAACTTATATTCCGAAGTTTTGTTGTAATTTCAGTGGATATGAAACCTTCCCAAGCACTTCCCTAACTCAAATGAATATGGCGATCCGTATTCTGGCTGGCAAATGAGACTTAACACCACTTACTTTGCAATTTAGTCTGCAAATTTTACGCTAATAATCTCTTGGATATATAATTATGTCCTTTTAACACTACTACAGTTCGCATCAAAGTACGCTTCAGGACATTTAAGGTGTAAAATATAAATAAGATAAACAATACATATATAAACAAGCAAATAAAATAAATAAAACAATGAATGAATAAATAAATCGCTGGAGAAATGGTGTTACGCATCTTCTTAATCCGATATATGTATTCAGGTGTAAATAATCAACATCAGGGAAGGTGTTAAGGGATAAGACACTAGGGTATATTGTGGCGAAGCAAAATAAAGTCTGTGTGTGTGTGTGTGTGTGTGTGTGTGTGTGTGTGTGTGTGTGTGTGTGTGTGTGTGTGTGTGTGTGTGCAGAGGGATACAAAATTGGCCCTAACTCCTCGGCTAACGACTATACCAATTTTACACTAACTTGGCAAAAAAATGTCATCTCTCTAATTTTGATCTGTAGTAACAGATTAACACTAGGATACGATGCTAGTCAAGAAGAAGTTCTAGGGAAAGAATGTAGAGCCGTAGTATCGTCGTATTGTGTTATCGAGTCAGGTAAAATAAGCTGCAAAAGGACGAAAATCAGGTCCACGTAAGGGTAAGAAAGAGTTATAATCTATTTTTAATCTATCTTACTTCCGATAATGACAGAGCCTTCACTCGTCAATGGGGTGCTGGTGAGGGGGTGACACTGAAATTATGTTATGGGGTTGAGACACGAAAAAACAAAAAAACAAAAATAAAAACCATGAATTCGTGCGTGGATTCCAAAAACCGTCGAGGTACACATTTGGGTCCGGCTACGTCCCCAGAAAATAAATATAACTGAGTATAAGCGAGTATAACTGAGCCGCGAAATAAGAGTTAGGCATCATAATCGTAAAGGCTGTTGGGAAGGAGCAGTGTGGTGGGTGGGGAGGGGAGAAGGATAAGAGGAAGTGGGAAGAGGGGAGCGAGATGGGGGGAAAAATGAGGAGAGAAGAGGCGAGGACGTGTGAGGAAAGAAGTGGAGAGGAAAGACAAAGGCAGAAATAGAGGAAGAGAAGAGAAGAGAAGAGAAGAGAAGGGAAGGGAAGAGAAGATGAAGGCGGAGAAAGAGATGAAGGAGATGGGGAGATTTAGAAGTGAGGGAGAGCTGTTGGGGAGATGAACAAGAAGAGAAAGAAGATAAAAGTGGACAGAAAGGAGCAGAAACGCGAGAAGAATTACACACACAAACACACACACACACACACACACAGAATGGGCTATGCGAGTATGAGAATAAATCCAGCGAGCCAGCACCCTTCCACTATGGCCGAGCCAGAAGGCCGACGTTAAGTGGAGTGTTAACATTCCGACAAAGACCACGAGACAAGAAAAGTAGGATGTTTCTGGGGGTGGGGTGGGGTGAGGAGGGGTGGGGTGGGAGGGATGGTTGAAGAACGTGTGGAGGCTGGGGTGGGAGTGGTGGTGCTGTGGGAGTGGGGGTAAGGGTGTGGTTTGGTGGGGTGGGAGAGGGGTAAAGTGAGGTTGGGAGCTGGGGGTTGGTGGGGTGAGAATGGGGTGCGGATGGGGTTTCGTGGGATGGGGGTTGGGGTTTAGTAGGGTTGGGAGACTGTCTCTTGACCCCAGTTTCATCTACTACACCTCTATTCTTAATCTCTCTCCCTCAATTTTCCCCACACTCACTCACACCACTAAGGAGGGATTGGGTTGGGGTTTCTGGAGGTGGGGTGAGGTGGGGGTCTATTTCTTACTCACAATTCCATCCATAAATCACATTCTTCCTCCTCCACACCTTAGCATCCTTTCAGGGTTCGTACTTTGCCAGCATGAGAAAGACTTAATTCCGGCTATCACTCTCCCTCCGAGGATAACGCCACCCGCACTCTCTCACTACACCCCTAAATTTTCACCCACACCCAGACAATGTAATAATGTGCCACTGTCAAGGATTACATGTGAGATTAATATTTAGAAATGAAGGCTAAAATTCACAACATTAACTACGACATATTTCAGAGTAATAATGAAGCTTAGGAATTAGAACTATTAGAGAGAGAGAGAGAGAGAGAGAGAGAGAGAGAGAGAGAGAGAGAGAGAGAGAGAGAGAGAGAGTATGCGGATCCACCCAGTCATACAAAAACCGGTTCGTACTAGGAAAAGTTCTCCCGTGTGTGTCCGGAATTTAGCCGAGAAGGACAAATTGAATGAGCATAGCAAAGTAGGCGAGAATTTAGCGTACGTGAGGCCAGCTTTGGAGGCGATAAAGCTTACGTAAGTCGGCCGAGTGGTAGAAAGAGCTTACGTAAAAACACCCCATACTGCTGATTATTTTAGTTATGCAAAATTAGCATTATTTAAGTAGAGAATTAAGCTTACATGATTTTAGGTGAATAGACGATGAAGTTTATGTAAAGTTAGCCTTCACTGCCGACGTCTTAACTTACGCACACCCAAGTCACATGTAAGCAGGGCAAAAAGTAAGCTTAACATGTCATCTTGTTTGTTTGTAGACGGTTCAGCTTATGTAAACTTAGCCTCCATTGCACACCATTTAACTTACCCAAAATTAGTTATATATACTGGTGCAACATCAGTGTATGAAGTGGAAGTGTATAGTACAGTACTCTAGAAATAAGCACACGTCCTGTCAACTTTGTACATGGTAGAGCTTTTGTAATATCAGCTGATAATGTGAACGTCTGACATTAGGCTAACTCAAGACACACCATATGTAAAGTTGTAGGAGATGCGGACTTGAAGAGATGTGACTGTGTAGTTTGTATGCGATAAAGCTTGCGTAAAATCAAGGTATAATCCCGTCGATAGTTTAATTTAAGCGTAAGGATATCACCCTACCTGCAATCGGGCTCACTTACGTAATACCTGCCTAAACTGCGTACACTTTAACATCACCTCCAATAGAGACGAACCTTCTGTAATACTGATCTCGATACTGGTGCAGGTGGGGGATACCTTCAAGTGAAGGCACAGATATGACCGGCCGGATCCACTGCATGGGTATACAAACGTCCACCAACTCCCTCCCTATCCCGCGGAAGGAGGATGGTGGTCTACCAGAGAGGGACAATGACATCCTGCAGTCCACCTGGTTCATGTTTCAGATTAACCTGGGATAACAACAACAACAACAACAACAACAACAACTACTACTACTACTAGTTACTCTTACTGTTACTACAACTACAACTACTATTACTACGAATACTACCAATACTACTACTACTGCTACTACTACTACTACACAAGATATTACTAAGTGACATCAACCTACCTGACGGAAAGAACGAGGGGGCAAAACTTAAGTAGGAGAGGGGGAGGAAGAGAAACAGAAGATAAAACAAAGAGATTAGAGAAGAGGAAAGGGAGTCGTAAAAGAAGGAAGAGGAAGATGTGAAAGCGAGGAGGACAGGGAAGAGAAGAGGAGGGGAGGGAGGAAATGGAAGAGGAGGAAAGGGGAGAAATGGGAAGTCTAAAAATGGTGAGTGGACATCATAAAGGAGCGGAGAGGATATAAGAGACAGGAAGGGAGGGAACTTCATAAACAAGTGGAGGGGAGGTATGGGGAGGGAAGGGCAGGGGAGGGAAAAGGGAAAGTGAACGGAAGGGCAGGATAGATATGGTGCTATAGGAAGGGAGGGAAAGTCATAAATGTGGGGAGAAGGAGGAAAGGAAAGGAAGGGAAGAAGAGAAGCGAGGTAGGAAAGGGATAGAGAAGGGAAAGGAAATCATAAAAGAGAAGATAGGAAAGGGAAGGGAAGGGGAAGGGAAGGGAAGGGGAGGGGAAGGGAAGGGCAAGAAATGTACTAAAGGAGAGTATGGAAAGTCATAAAAGAGGTAAGGGGAGTAGAGGAAGGAACAAGGTAAGTGAGGGGAACAAATGTACAATAACACGGACGTTTCCCCTTAAGTGGCTGTCGCTATAATTCCCCTCTAACTATCACCTGTTCTTTTACGGTGAGGGGAAGGAGGAGGAGGAGGAGGAGGAGGAGGGGAGAGAAGGGGGGGGGATGTTATGACATGGGAGGATGAGGGGTCCGGGGCAGAGAGGAAAATGAATGGTAAAGGAAGGGGGGAAGTGAGGGGGTAGAGGGGATAATGTTTTGTAAGAAAGTGGAGAGAGAGAGAGAGAGAGAGAGAGAGAGAGAGAGAGAGAGAGAGAGAGAGAGAGAGAGAAAAGAGCGGGTTGAAGGGGTAACTGAGCCATATTTGTGACATACCCCCTGCTCCACTTATGTTCCTTTGTTCCTTCTCGCTCTCGGCCTCCACCTCCTCCTCCTCCATGACCCAGTTTCCACAGATCTCCACGTTACATAGAGAGAAATGAAGGATTCTATGGTACCTCTTCTCTGTATTTTATCGGTTCTTACATGACACGTTTTCTACATTCTTCTTTTCAAATCCTTCTTTCTTTTCTAGACTTCCCATTTTCTTTTTTTAACTTCAAATCTATCTTTCTTTTCCAGACTTTTCCGTTTTTTTTTTTCTTATGGAGGCGTTGTTACCTTTGAATTTCGTTCATGGATTTTTTATATAATATCCGAGTTCTTGCAGCATTTTCTCCACTCCTTCCTTCACTCCTTGCAACCTTTACTCTTCTCCTTCCTTCGTTCCTTGCAACATTTTCTCCACATTCACCCCTTCCCTCTTCCTCACAACCCAGTTCTTGCTCTCCTCGCATTCTTCATTCTTTCCTGCCTCTCCCTCATGCAAAGTTTTCATTCCTTACTTTTATATTCTTTTCTTTATTTTCTTATGTCTTTATTTTCTTGAGTCTCTTCGTCTGTGCTTTTCACATTGTCCTCTTCACTTCCACTTTTTATAATGTTTTCTTCGTATGGGTGACTCTACACTGAGTGACAAGCCAAACGGATTCCTGTACACCAGGAAACCATTTACTACGCTGGGTGGTAACCATATAACCAAATTACGGCGCCTGGTGGTTTAGTGGGTAACTGCAGCACTCTAATCGATTGAGCCGGTGAAGGTTTATATCCAAGGGATGGTTGGAGTTATTGCTCACGTAATGCCACTCAGGGATAAGTGAGGCTGGTCACTCTCATCTTAAATGTCAGGACCAACTTGCCTCGCCCCGGGCTCCTACGCTCCTCATGGGGCAACGTAGGATTGGACGATGATGATGATGATATTATTTTTCTCAAATTTTTACTTTTTAGTTTTTTTTTATCCTTGCGGTTTTCTTGCCCTGCTCCATCCCTGCTATTTCATATATATTGGAGCTTTATTATTATTATTATTATTATTATTATTATTATCATTATTATTTTGTCTTCCTTTTCCGAGTTATACGTACATTTATATTTCAGTTTCTCGTATGTTCATATTCTCCAATTTCTTTCTCTGTTCTCTTTTCTTCATTTTTTTTTAACGTTTTGACTATACTGATCTGTCATTTGTGTTTTCCTATTTTTCCTATTTTTCCATGTCTCCATTTTTCTTACATTATTTAGTCCTTTTTTTCACTCGACGCCAAAGACATGCAATTTTCCACTCCTTCCCTCCTGCCTTTAATTTCACACATTCCACATCCGTCATTTTCAAAGCAATATATTTTTTCCTTCCCCTCCACGCATTTTCGTTTCCCACGTAATTTTTTTAAACCATAACTACGCCCATATCCGTCATTTCCAAAAAAAAACAATATGAGATTTTTTGCCCTTCTTCTCCTCGCATTTTCTTTTTTCCCATTATTTTTTGCCATATTTTCTTCAGCATCTCACACAAACTCAAGATATAATTTCATTCCTTCCTCTTCAATTGATGCATTTCTGAAACCTGATTTTTTCCATGTTTCTTGAATTTTCTCCCACACACTTTTCCAATCTTTTTCCTCTCCCTTTATGCTTGTCTCTTGCCTACTTATCCTTGTCCCTCGCATTTCCACGATGTTTTAGTATTTTCCTGTCCATTGCTTTCAGTTTTCCTATAATTTACAAACTTTCGTTTTTTTTTTAAGTTCTTTTGTCGGGGGCACCCATCAAAAAAGATACATATAATGAAAATAGATAGATAGATAGACAGATAGATAGACTGATTGACAGACAGATAAACAGGTGGATAGATATAAGCAGATAGACATACAGGTAACAGGTAGATATACAGGTAGGTACATGGATAAACAGATATACTGACATGCATACTTTTTTTTACACCTTCTTCCTTGTGTTAATCTTCTGATCCTGAGCTTTTCTTTTATTATCTCTCTCTCTCTCTCTCTCTCTCTCTCTCTCTCTCTCTCTCTCTCTCTCTCACGTCCCCTGATAACTGCATAAAGAAGGAAGAGATGCAGGAACGAGACACCAGGCTTTGGGATAACATGGGGAGATGTTTGGGGAGGCTCGGGTCTGGCCTTGGAGGATTTGGACGTTATGTGGGAGGGATTTGGGAGGGGAGGGAGGCAGGGAGAGAGGAGATAAAGAGAGGCAGGGAGACGGTGAGGAGGCAGGGAGAGAAGGTATGATGTGAGAGGGAGATGGGGAGGTAGGGAGAGGTGAATGGAGAGAAAGGAGGGAGAGAAAATGGTATGGGGGATGCTGAGGTTATGTGGGAGGGATTGGGAATGGGAGGGAGGCAGAGTTGGGATGGGAGGGAGGTAGGGAGAGAAGGTATGATCTGGGAGGGAGGTAGGGAGATATGATGTGGGAGAGAGATAGGGAGGGAAGGAATGGATGAGTAGGAGAGAGAGAGAGAGAGAGAAATTCATCCTCTCGTTACGCTTTCATCCCTACATCTTACGTCACGTTTTTACTCTTCCTCTCGTGACAATATTATTTCACTTTCCTCTTTCTTTAGCGGTATACTGATAACTGAATTTCTCTTCCAGGTAAGCTGTGAACAGGTGAACACTCTGGCTGGCACGCTGGTCCTGTGAGTATATGATTAAGTTGCAGCTCGACCCTCCACATGAGTTAAAAGTACCATATACATACATACATATATACGTTATACATACATACATACATACATACGTTATACATACATACATACATATATAAACCGTACATATAGGTAGACAGACAGATAGATACACACAGATAGATAGACAGATAGATAGACAGAGATAGATAGACAGATACATGCATACAGACAGATGCATACATAGATAGATAAACAGACAGACGGATTAAATCAAACACTAAATCATCCCTCGCACTACAATGATTCCCCTCAGCCTAAGAAAATCGTCTGGAGAAAGCTTAAAAAAATACCAGGAGCTAAATGCAGCGAAATCGGTTCTCTTGTCGATTTTATTACGATTGTTATTCTTGGGATTTCTCTCAGCTGAATAAAATGGTCTGGTGTTGGCATATATAAATAAATAAATAAAGGCAGAAACGAATGCAGAAAAAATGTAAAATAATTCAGAAATAACGATACTAATAAATAAATGAAATACGGTAATTAAAATAAATACTACTACCCGGTAAGTACAACTAAATATATAAATAAATAATTAATCCGTCCAGGGCAGTGACAAAGTTAAAAATCTTCCCCTGATCGTTAAATCCGCTTTCCAAAATCCTTGTCTAAATTTTTCATTCCTCTCTCTCTCTCTCTCTCTCTCTCTCTCCCTCTCTCTCTCTCTAAGCCTGCCAAATCGAGTGAGTAAATAAATCAGTCTTATCCCGCCAAGTCAGGACAGGCCCGCCCTATCATAGCTAACCTGCCCCACAAATGCCCCCTGCTGTGTTCTCCTTTGTTCTGCTGTGTTCTCCTTTGTTCTGCTGTGTTCTGCTTTGTTCTAACTTCACTTGTACTCCTTTTTTTCCGTCTTGTTCCCCACCACCGGCTTTTGTCATTCCTTCCTTGCCATCTCTTCTATCCTTACTTACGTCTTCTGTCCTTCCTTTTTACTTCTTATCTCTGACTACCTGTATCTCATCTTCTTATCTTTCTTTATCTCTCCTTTCCCTTCCTTATCCCGCCATGTCAGGGGAAGAACAGCTTATCATAACAAACCTCCAGCACGAATGTTCTCCTTGACCTTATACCACTCCCTCCTTTTGTTCTCTTCCGTTCTGCTGTGTTCTCTCTCTTGCTTCTGCTTTGTTCTCGCTTGTTCTCTTCCGCCCAGCTGTGTTTCTTCTTTGCTTGTTCTTGTTCTGTTATCCGTTCTTGCTCTGTCTTATCTCTTTGATTTCACCCCTGTTAGGCTGTTAGTTTGTTAGCAGGATTACTCAAGAACTAAAAGAGAGATCTGGACCAAATTTGGTGGGTAGATAGCCCATGTCCCAGGGAACAACCGATTAACTTTTGGGACCGATCCGGATCCTATTACAGATTCTGGATCCGAGGAACACTTTCTACAAAACCCTAATCAGTGATGAAAAAACCTAACCCATTAAGATGAGTGGTTTGGAAATTACGTTGTCCTTGTCGGAGAGATGCGCTCCACTGAGTGTCCCTATAGTTCTCTATCTATCTATCTATAGCCCGACGCCCTAATCCCGCAAAGGGTGGCCGCAGACAAAACGCCTCCAAGTCGCTCTGTCACCCACCATCTGACTGTCCTCCCCCCAACTCACTCCCCCCTCCCTCTAGTTCTCGCTGTCTCGAAAATGTTTAGGATATTTATTTGCTCCGTGTGATCTCGTTTGTTCTCCTGTCTTGCCTTTTAACATCCTCCTTGTTCCCTCTTTACCTTTTGTCTTGTTCTGTCTTGTTCTCGGTCTATTTTTGGTTGTTCTTTCACTGTTCTGACTTTTAAAACCTCTCTCTCTCTCTCTCTCTCTCTCTCTCTCTCTCCTCTCTCTCTCTCTCTCTCTCTCTCTCTCTCTCTCTCTCTCTCGCCTTTCTTTTTCCTACTCTGTCCCTACCTGTTTTTACTTTACCTCTCCTAGGCACGTATTCTCGTCAATTACGGAAGCTCCTCAACACCTCTTCCTTGGCGATTTGTTTTAGGATATGGCTGCTTCATATCGCTTTGTACGTTATCTATGCGTGGTATGACGATAATCGAAGGATTTATGTAACACAGATGAGGACAGTAAGACGTAACAAACAAAATAAATCGCTTGGGAAAAGGTGTTAGGGTCCTAGTCTCTTCTCTGTCTTGCCTTCCTTGTCTCTCCTCCGATGTGTCATTCCCTGATTTTTCCTACCTCATTCTCCCTCTGTTATTTTTTCGTCTCCTCTCCCCCTTCTCTTTTTCCGTTTCTCCTCCTCTTCCCTCCTCTCTTCTCCTTTACTTCTTTCGTTTCTTCATTTCCTCTTGCAATAGCTCGCCCTGCCAATTTCCTCTTCTTTTTTTCCAGCTACATATTTGTCCTCTCTCATCCCCAACGTTCCTTTCGCCTCTCCCCTCCTCTCTCATCCCCTCGCCTCGCCTCTCCTCTCCAGTCGATTTTGTTTAGTTTACCCTCCTGTCTTTTTTCTTTTACCGCTTCTTCTAGTTTTCTCTCTTCTCTCCGTCACGTTCTTCCTCCTCTTCATTTTGTTCCCAGTCCAATTCTCTTTTGCCGCCTCTTCTTGTTTTCTCTCCTCTCTTCTCTTCGTCACGTTCTTTTCGTCTTCCTCTTCCTCATTTTGTTTCCGGTCCAATTTACCTGGCCCTACCCTGCCTTATCTTTGTTTTCCACACAACACTCCTGCCTTCTCTTTTGCTGTTTATTCGTGTTTTCACCTCTCCCCTCCCCTCCCCTCTTCTCTCCTCTCCTCCCCTCCCCTCCCCTCTCCTCTCCTCTCCTGTTCTCTTCTCCTCCTTCCTCTCATTTTGCCTGAACCTAGCCTCCCTTGTCACAGCCTGCCTACACCAAGCGCCCCCTCTTGTCTCATATCTTCCTTCTTTTCTCGGATCGTCTCTCCCCTCTTCCACTGCCTCTCCCTTCCTCTCTCCTCTCCTCTCCTCTCTAGTCCATTTTGCCTGGCCCTACCCTGCCTTATCTCGTCCTCCCCACACCACTCGCTCCCTCTTGGTTTCTCGCTTTGCTATTCTCGTCTTAGACTCATACAGAAGATATCAGTCATAGCCTATCCTATTAAAAAAAAAAAAAAAAAAAAAAACCTCTATGGAACTAATAGATCTGTTACAGTCTGCTTTCACTTGTGCTCATATTCTCTCAACTCTCTCTTGTTATCCTTTCTCTTGCTGTTTCTTCTCGCCTTGTCTCCTCTCTTTTTCCCCTCCCTTTCATCTCTTCTACTATCTACTTTCACTGTCCTTACCCTCTTCCTCTTCCCTGCCTTCTCTTGCCGCTCTTACATTATTCTGTTCCCATTTACACGCATTCGGTTCTTTCCCCCTCTCTCTTTTAGTCTTCTCTTTCTTGAATTTTGCCAGATCGTTCTCTCTGCCTGTTTCTTTGCTCCTCTCCTTTCCTCTCCTCTTTTCTGCTCTGCTCTCTTCTCCTCCTCTCACATCATCTCTTCTCTTAGTTTTTACCTTCTTTTTCGTCGTCCCGTCTTTCACCGATCCTCTTCTTCGTTTAATTTCCGTCTTCTTTTCCCTCCTCCTTCTTTCCTTCACACCTCCCCACCTCACCTGCCTTATCTCACCTTTCCTACACCTCTGCCGGCCTTCTCTCTCCTCTCTCCTCTCCCTCCATTCCTCTCCTGTTTTCATCCTTTATCATCTCCACGTCCTTCTTCCATCCCTCCTCTCCTTTTTTTCCCCTCCTCTCCTCTCCCCACCCTTTTTCATCTCCACTTCCTTCTTCCATCTCTCCTCTCCTTTTCATCCCCCTTTCCTCCTTCCATCTCTTCTTTTCTCCACCCTTCCCCTGCCTTATCTCGGCCTAACCCACACCACTCTCGTCCTCCTACGTGCCACACTGAGCCACACCCGTATTAGCCACATCCCCTTCTGTCCCCCACCCCTCTACACAACGCTATGCTAATTTTGCCTAAACTATCGCGGCGGGGGGTCGTTTGCCCCCTTGGTCCTCGCCGTTGCTAAGAAGAACACCCTCCCTCACTCCTTCCCCGCTTTCTTCTCTCACTCTCTCCCTCCTTCCTTTCCGTCCTCACACTCTCCCTCCCTCCCTCCTTTATCTTCCCTCCTTCCTTCCTCCTTGTCGATTTCTCCTTTCCTTCTTTCCTTCCTTCTTTTCTTCAGGTGATTAATAGGAAAAGGAGAGGTCTGATCTTGGAGGTGCAGTAGGTGGAATAGAAAGCAATGACAGTAAAGCTGTAAAATGTTAGTTATATTTTGCTGTTAGTGCTGTGTGGAATGTTTTTGACTGCCCTGTTTATTTATCCCTTCGTTCTTAACTCCTCACACTTCCCATTCTCTCTCCTCACCTCATCTCATCTCTCCTCTCCTCATCTCTCCTTTCCCCTCCTCTCCTCTCCTGATCTAATCATTACCGTCTTCCTCCTCATCCTCCCCCTCCCATTTTCCAAATCATCTCCCACCCTTTTCACACACAAAAAAATGTGTGATTTTTTTTTTCCAGCCATTTTTCCCTCCTCGCGATTCACTCTCTTTCCTCCTTCTTCACTTTCTTCTTCCTTTCATTCTTCTTCCCATTCTCTCTCTCTCTCTCTCTCTCTCTCTCTCTCTCTCTCTCTCTCTCTCTCTCTCTCTCATGGAGCTGTCACCCTGCCTCACTCCCTCTTTTTCTTCTTACTTCCAGACCTTTTATTCTCGGTTCTAGTTTTTTCCCCTCGTGCACCTGTCCTCCTCCTCCCTCTCTCTCTCTCTCTCTCTCTCTCTCTCTCTATCTATCTATCTCTCTCTCTCTATCAATCTATCTATCTTCCCACTCCCTCACCTCTCTCTTCCCACCCATATAACACAAGAATTATTGAATACTATAAAAACGCTAAGAATTCCCACAGATGAAGGTAACCATGCTGGGCAATTTCCATAAGGTTAAGATAAGATGAAGAATATTTATGAATCTTTATCCTTTTGAGATGTTATGTGTATACTGTGTGTTTATAACTTAACCTGTCACAATAAGATTCTAAGTAAGTAAATAAATAAATAAATATCACCTCATTCCACTGTCTTCTTACCTTGTCTCCCCCTCCACTCCTCCCCTACACCCTCCCCCACCCACTCCTTCCCCTCCTTCCCCCATCCACTCCCTCCAATCCTCCCCCACTCCCTCCCCTCCTTCCCCCATCCACTCCCCTCAACTCCTCCCCCACTTCCTCCCCCCTCACCTGCCCCACAGCCCCTACCTGGCTTGACTAATTACCCCCGTCACCTGAGCACCTCCCAAAAACACACTCTTCCTCCTTTTCCTGCAAGAGAAGTGGGGGGGGGGGAGGTCTCTCGTCAGGCAGGTGAGTTTTAGCAAGGTAGGCTAGTTGGTAAAGGACTCTGGTTATAAAATGATGGCTGGCTTTATTATAATCTTTAAATTTATCGTTGTTTTTATTATCACTCTGACGGTCCACGTGACACTCATACTGGAATTATTATTTTTTATTTCATCCTCTTCAATCTGGTGACGCATCTTTAGGTTGTTCTTGCTATCTCCATACGATTTTTTTTAGTTCAGACGATTTTTTTAGTTCAAACTTTCTTTAGTTGACTTTTTCTAGTTCAGACGATTTTTTTATTTCAGACGTTTTTTTTAGTTCAGACGATTATTTCAGATGATTTTTTGAGTTCCGACGATTTTTGAGTTCTGACGATTTTTTGAGTGGACGATTTTTTTTTTTTAGTTCCGACGATTTTTTTTTAGCTCAAACGATTTTTTTTAGTTCAGGTGAGGCTTTTCGAGTTGGGGAGGTTAGATACGGCCTTGTTAAACCCCTTTCACACCTACAGATCCCCTTTAATGTGTCTAGAAATTGCAAGGGTAAAACAGCAGGTACGTCATCGGAGTGAAGGGGCTACCATTCTCAGCCATTATATTTATCTCCTGCTGTTTTGATAATCATAATTAGGATTTTAATTAATGTGAATAAGAAAAGTTAATATCTCACCTAATACCATAAATAAAAAACATTAACATCTCACCTAATACTGTAAATAAGAAAGCTAATCTCTCACCTAATACTGTAAATAAGAAAAGCTAATACCTCACTTAACACCGTAAATAAGAAAAGCTAATACCTCACCAAGTACCGTAAATAAGAAAAGCTAATCTCACCTAATACTGTAAATAAGCAAAGCTAAAACCTCACCTAATACTGTAAATAAGAAAAGTTATCACCTAATACTGTAAATACGAAAGCTAATACCTCACCTAATACTGTAAATAAGAAAAGCTAATCTCACCTAATACTGTACTTATTAGAATGCAACCAGGCGTCCCCCACTAGCATCCCACAATCATTCCCCGCCCTGAGCCCATCCACAAATCAAGTGTATATACCGTACAGCTTAAACTCACCACCACCAACACTGAAACAGGTCGAGGTAGTGTGGATCTCAAAGGGAAAACGCCATAATTACCTCAGCCACGCACCTTTTACACCTGCAGGGGGGAGGTGAGTTCGAGCTCCACACAGATGACAGTGCTTTATGGTACGAGCTAATATATGTGTACTGCATTGCTTCCTTGCTTTCCTACTCCACTGTTGGGCAAATTTTATCCAGTGATGGTTAATGATACACACTTCAGTACACTCGCTAAAGTCGGTGATTTCCACACTTCATTATTGGTGTTAAGGTCATAGAGGTTGGCGTTATGTTGTTGGTGTTGGTGTGGTGGCAGTGGTGGTGGTGATGTGTTCCTGCCTCACTTTAGTCTTTCCTTATTCTAATTCTTTCCCTCTTTGCTCCCAGTCTCTCTCTCTCTCTCTCTCTCTCTCTCTCTCCAAGTTTAGCCCCCCGTGCAAATACCCACACGCAAAAACCAAGGCCGGAAACTCGTGATAAGCACACTATTTCCTTCTCCCTACCTCATTCCCCTTCTCCCTATCCTCCTTTCTCCCATCTCCCTTCCCTTAAACTTTCCCTTCCCCCTTCCCCTCCACGTTCCCTTCCCCTTACCTCTCCCTCCCCTCTCCCTTTCCCTTCCCCCTACCTCTCCTTCCCTTCTCCCTTTCCCTTCTTTTCCCTTCCCCTTTCCCCCTCTCTAGTCCCCGTTTAACTCCCCTCCAATACCCACACCACTCCCTTCCTAGCACTTCCAAGACCTCGACCAACTTACCCCCTCCCCACATTTCCTTCCCTCTTCCTCCCCCCTTTCTTATTTTTACCCTTCCTTTCTTCCCCTTTCCCCCCTCCCTCTTCATCTTCCTTCTTTCCAGATTCCCCCTTCAATCCCCTGGTTCCTCCTTTTTTGCTCTTCCCCTCCGCATCCCCTCCCCTCCCCTCCCCTCCTCCCACAGTCGTAAGAAGGATTACAATATTGCGCCAAGCTGTAGTCCTAATCCCACCAGGCTCATCCATTTCCCTCCATTACATAAGGAGGAGGAGGAGGAGGAGGAGGGGGAGGAGGAGGAGAGGAGAAGAGAGGAGGAGGAGGAGGAGGAGGAGGAGGAGGACGAAGAGGAGGAAGTAAAAAAATACAAATTAATTGAATGGGAATTGTAAACTTTAGCGTACAATCGCTAAAAAAAAAAAAAAAAAGCAAGAAAACTAGAGAGAGAGAGAGAGAGAGAGAGAGAGAGAGAGAGAGAGAGAGAGAACCAGGTCCACATAAACAAGAATAACACATTTGCAATAAACACAAGAATAAGACAATAACATGGCCCGGTATCCTTTCCACAGCACTTCCACGTGACTAGCATCATACAGTATTCAAGATGGAGAAATGGCACTTTTTTGGCCAGGTTACGATTAAAAGGGTATAACATAAGGAATACAAAAGGCTGTACATCCCTTCACAGCACTTCTTCGTGACTAGCATCATATTCCAGTGCTATTCAAGATGGAGAGATGGCAGGCATAGATTATATTAGAGTAAAAAAAAACAAGAAACAAAACAAACAAGAGTAAAAAGAAAAAATGTGTCCACGGGCTGAAAGGGTTAAACAGCGCTTGAAGAAACAGCTTGACATGTAAACAGACGTGAGGACAACAACAACACACACCCACACGCAAATGCACGCAATCCGGCACACGCACGGACAGGCACCAACATAGATACGAACTCACATCCACACAGACACGCACGCACTCACACACGCAAACATACACAGGTGTTTTTTTTTTTTTCTCTCTCTCTCTCTCTCTCACACACACACACACTGCGGGTTCATAGCTTAAATACAGCCTCGTACCCTCATAATCTTACTCTGTATAATCTCTCTCTCTCTCTCTCTCTCTCTCTCATAAAGAAGTGTACCAGTCGTAATTGCCCCCCGGAGCTCCCAGTCTCAACTCACAGGCAGATGTTTGCATACCAGTCTCTCTCTCTCTCTCTCTCTCTCTCTCTCTCTCTCTCTCTCTCTCTCTCTCTCTCTCTCTCTCAGGCACTGTTTGCTTACCAGTGTTTTGGGACCAGTTCCTTGCTTGCTCTACTCTCTCTCTCTCTCTCTCTCTCTCTCTCTCTCTAACATAGCTAAGAAAAAAATGATAAAAGCTCCCTCTATCATTTTAAATAAATAACACATTAACTTAACACACGGCACTCCACACAGCGTTATCACCATATTATCTAAACTAACACAGCGGCCGAACTGATGGGAGAGGGCGGAGAGGCAGACCTAGAACGAGGCGTAATGACCAGGTGGAGGAATATGAAGTTATGTGAGCATGAGGAGAGGAAGACTGAGGAGGAAGTGGAGGGTGCGGTGGAGGGAAAAAAATTGGAGGAGGAGAGGGAGAGGAGGAGGAAAGGGTGTGGAGGAGGAAAGGGGGACTTAGAGCGAGGTAGAAATATGGGAGAAACAAAATAACTGGAAGTATTTAAAACGGGTCCATGTTCTCGTAGGGTAAGAAGGCTCCCTGGCACCATTTCCTTGGCGATTTATTTTTGGATCTGTCTGGGTAATATCCTTTTGTACGTTATTTCTGCAGAGTATGGCGATATTAGGATGATAAATGACGCAGAACAGGACAGTAAGGAGTCAAGTAAAATAAGTCGCTTAGGAAAAGGCGTTAGGGAGCTTTCTTAACCGACGGGAATTAGGGTCATGGAAGATCGAGAAGGGGTTGTAAGAGATGGAGAAAGAGAAATAATGCTAAAAACTGCCAAAAGTCCCAAGGGAATGCAAAATGGTCTCCACAAGGCTAAAATGCATTGCTATATAGAAAGGGGAAGTTTTGTGTCTTGCTATAATAATTAATGAACGTACAAACCTTTAAATTCCTAAATATGTGTTTGTATACTTTGACCTTTGACCCCGTGTAGGCCCTTTAAAAACCCTAAAAATAAATTGAAAAGGCTGTCTGAGGATATCTACCCAAGAAACAATTATACCTGGTGTGAAGTGAATTAGAGAAGAAATTACGGAGGAAGAAAAAGAAAAAATTAGAAGAGAAAGAAGAGGAAGAGGAAGAAGAAGAAGAAGATGAAGAAAAGGAAAGGAAAGGAAAGGAAAGGAAAAGAAGAAGAAGGCAAAGACGAAGAAAAGAAGGAGGAGGAGGAGGAGGAGGAAACTTAATGCATAAAGTGGATCTCCAGTATTCTTTAAAGGACAAGAGTTTCTCCCTAGGTCAATACGATCATCTTAAGGTAACCCAAAGATAAGACCATCTCCCCCTCAAGAATTCATCAAGATCGTCTCTAAGTACAAGGCATCATCTCCTCCTCTCTCCACACCTCTTCTCATCCGCCATATTCTTCAGCACTAAGCCAGTCACAATTTTTATCTCCGTGAATTTAATCTTGAGGTGGGGGACTTAAGAAGCCAGCAAGGAAGGCGAAGACGGTGGTAAGGAAGGAACGGAGGCAGTGAGGTAATGGGAATGTCGACCTAAATGACTCTTAAGGGATCCCACTGTCTTGCCTTCATTTCAAGCCCATCCTCTCTTCATCTTCGTTTCCCTCGGTCATTCTCTTCTCTTCTCTTCTCTTCTCCTCTCTCTCTCTAGTCTTTCCATTTCTTCCACCAGTTCTTCTCCTATCTCTCTCTTCCCTCCGTACCTCCAACACCTCTCACACCACTCCCTCACATACCCCGCCCTCTCCCCTCTTTTCCTCCCCCACTCACCTCCCCACTTTTACATCTAGGACTCCCAACACTTTTTCCCCTGCCATCTCCTGACCCCTTCCCCTCCCCCTACCTACTCCTCTCCCCCTCCCCCTACCTATTTCCCTCCCCCTCCTTCTCTTCTCCCCACCCCTTCTCTGCCCGCCCCCATCTTCAAACTTTTTATTACGGTACTCTATTCCCGTCTCCCCCCCCCCCCCGTTTCCATGCTCTCCCATTACCACTCTTCTCCCCCCCCCCACCTACCCCTCTCCAAAACTTCCCACTCCCACTCCTCTCCTTCCACTCTTCCCCTGTTCATCCCTTCCCCCTACCTCCTCCCCCTCTCTCTCCCCAACTCCTACTCCTTTCTCCTCTCTCCTTACTCCCCCTCCCCTCCCTCCCCCCTCCCCCCCCTCCTCAATGGCAGTGAGAGAATGTGAGTGAAATATAGTGTCCTCCTGCGTCCCTGGTCATTTGCATCTCAGAGGGCGGGGTGAGGTGAGGCTATGACCCCCTCCTAACCCCTCACCTCTCACCCCTCCACAGCATCCCCACATCTCCCTCTCACCATCACATTTCATTTTACACATCCACATCAACCCCTCACCCCTCCACATTACTTCCTCACCACTCCACAGCATCCCCACACCTCCTTCTCATCATCACATTTCTTCACTTTACACCTCCACATCACAGTCATCAACATCACCCTCACATCTCACTTAGCTACGGCTCCACAGTTCTCTAATCCCATCATCTCTCATCATTTCCCTTCATCACCACCACCACATCACCACCAATACATCTCTCCCCGTCCCTCACCACCACTCTAACCCCTTATCCCGCCCTCATCACCTCCTCACTACCCACACCATCACCACACCATCTCACCACCACATTCCAACCCCGAACACCTTTTAACATGAGAATCACTTATACAGGTTATCGTAAAAACAAGTAAGAAGCGGGTCAATCAAAGGCCTATGAAAGAAAGGACAGGGTCAATCGAAGGCCTATTAATCAGGAAAGGGTCAATTAAACGACCCAGTGATACAGGCCACAGAAGATAACCATTCAAGCTTACGACATCCAAGCTTTCCAAATTAAAGCTTTCCAAATTCTAGCATACGATAATCAAGCTTTCGAAATTTGTGCTTTCCAAATTCATTTTTTTCCAAATTCGAGCTTTCCAAAATTAAGCTTTCCAAATTCAAGTCTTCTGAAATTCAAGCTTTCTAAATTCAAGCTTCAAATTCAAGCTTTCCAAATTCAAGCTTTTTGAAATCCATGCTTTCCGAATTCAAACTTACGAAATTCAAGCTTTCGAAATTCAAGTTTTCCGGAATCAAGCTTTTCTAATTCAAGCTTTCCAAATGATCACCTCCACTCAGCACAAAAATAATTCTTAACATTTTTTTGAATTTGCAACAGTGCAAGAGGTAGGTAAAAAAAAAAAAAAAAAAAACACCAATATGCTCGTGAGAATAAGTGAAATAACAAACTACGAATAATATACTAATCTTCTTATGCTCTCAAATAAATAAAAAATATATTAAACTGAAATAAAATGATTATAAGTAAAGCATCTCTTACATTTTTATATTTAGCTGGAAAAAGTATTGGGGGAATTCCTTAACGCATTTCAAGCAATCCCTCGTCTGATAATTTATTGCTTGGAGGAAATACTGCCTGGTTCTCTTATATATTTTGGTGAGAGAGAGAGAGAGAGAGAGAGAGAGAGAGAGAGAGAGTCTCATGAGGCCTCCTGATAAGTGCACTGAAAAATACAACTTTCTTTAGGAGAGGCTGTTTCTCTCTCTCTCTCTCTCTCTCTCTCTCTCTCTCTCTCTCTCTCTCCCCTCACTTCTTCACTTCAGCCAAACGCGATTCTTCGCTTTACTTCTTTTGGGAAATTTGATGGAAAAGGAAGGCAAGGTGACAGCTGGTGAGAGAGAGAGAGAGAGAGAGAGAGAGAGAGAGAGAGAGAGAGAGAGAGAGAGAGAGAGAGAGAGAGAGAGAGAGAGAGAGAGAGTAAAGGAAGGCAGTATAACGAAGAGTAAACAGAGAGAAAAAAGAGGGAGAAGGAGGAAAGAGAGAAGAGAAAAGAGAGGCTGAAAAGATAAGTGGGTCAGACAAAGCGGGAATGATAATGGAGGAGGAGGAGGAGGAAGAGGAGAGAGCTAAGTTAGAAATGAGAGAGAGAGAGAGAGAGAGAAATCATACTAAAACATCCCTCATATCCCTAAACCCTAATAACCAAGGCAGCAAATGAATACAGAACAGCAAAATGCCACAACCCTCCTTAAGCAATAAATAAAATAATAAACTAAAATATAAGAAAAACTAATCATCATCATCATCATCATCATCATCATCATCATTCGCACCTCCACTTTTCTTAAACTAATAAACAGAGGAACCAGAAACAAAAATAAACGCGTATCTAAATCCTTCGCCTAATTAATTCAAGTTATCAGCCAATTATAATTACCTTCGGGGACACCACGTAATAACGCTTTTGGTATAATTATTCGGCTTTATTCTATTCCCACTACCGCTAGATCATTCTATTCAACCAAGATGTCTCGTGGTGAAAGGGTTAACATCAATCTCTATTCCCAGGTCATTCGGGGGCATTTACATCATTGCCAAACGAATCTACACTTTAGGTTTACGTGGAGGTTTGCGAGGCGGTCACCCAACCAACTACTGTCCAGACCCAATCGTGGTGATGCTGGTTGGAGGGTGAGAGAGATGAGAAGCAGAAAAGAGAAGAGAGGAAAGACAGAGAGGGAGCTAACAGAAAAGGAGGACGAGGGGCAAAAACGACAGGAGAAAAAACAAGGCTTAAAGTTTTGAAATCAGTTAGACAGACAGAAAGAGAGAGAGAGAGAGAGAGAGAGAGAGAGAGAGAGAGAGAGAGAGGGGGGGGGAGGGTAAGTTAAATAGAAAAGAAAAAGGAAAAACAGAGAAGTAGGAGAAGGAAGCTGGAGAAAAAGCAGAAAGGTCGAAGTTAAAGTCAAAAATGAGAGAGGGGAAATAAAAAGAGAGGGTGAGCAAAACAAGAGTGCGAGTGAAGGGTGTGAGAAAGTGGCCGAGAGAGAGAGAGAGAGAGAGAGAGAGAGGGGGGGGGACTTAGCAACTTCATACACACACAAAAAAAATCCCTCTTACAAGTCTGAGATAAAACTGTCAGCTTTATCCAGAGGAGGAGGAGGAGGAGGAGGAGGATATTATTATTACTACTACTACTACTACTACTATTATTTTGGCAGTAGTAGTAGTAGTAGTCGCCGTCGTCGTCGTCGTCGTCATCATCAGCAGCAGCAGCATCAGCATCATAATGATAATAAAAATAATAAGCCAAAACTAAGCACGCGACGCTCTCACATACCATGCTCCTCACGTACAAACTATCAACGACTCTAAAAATCACACAGAAAATATCCAAAACCTTCCAATCCCGACATAAATTTAGTCTCCGATTTCACTCTCCAGGTAAAACAATCCTTTCCTTACAGTGTTGTGTGTGTGTGTGTGTGTGTGTGTGTGTGTGTGTGTGTGTGTGTGTGTGTGTGTGTGTGTGTGTGTGTGTGTGTGTGTGTGTGTGTGAGAGAGAGAGAGAGACGGACAGAAAAACACAAAACGAAAAAAAGAGTGAAAGATAGACACACTGCTTACCTAGCTTACCTGTGGCGTAATTAAGGTGGCACACAGGTGATCCCCGGACAGGTATACGGAGAGGGGCTAAGCAGGTGGAAGCAAGGGTATCAGCTGGGCTCAGACGGTAAGCTTAAGAGGGAGATCGATTTGTGCAATATATATAGCAAGCCTGTAGGGGAGAAGATGGAGGAGGAAGAGGTAGGGAAAGGAGGAAGAGAGAGAGGGATATGTGTGGTCGTGGGAGAAAGGGAGAGGGAGAAAGGGAGGATAAGGGTAGAGAAGGGGTAGGGAGCTCAAGGGAGACAGACGGAGAGGGGGAAATTTGAAGGAGCTAGCGAAGGGGAAGGATTGAGGTAAGGAAGGGGAAGGGTGAAGGTATGGAGGAAGAGAAAAGAGGCATTTGAAAGTGATGTGAGAAGGCAAGGACTGGGAGAAAGATCAAGAGAGATGGTGAAGGGAAATAAGAGGGGAGTAGAGGGGATAGGGAACGCAAGAAAGGGAGGAGGATAGGGGGATCTACGGGAGAGGAAGGGAAAAATGGTGGGTGCTACAGGGGTTAGACTTGGGGGAAAGGGGGAAGAGAGACAGACGAGATGCTTAACTGGGAGATCGATAAGACAAATATATAGCAAGAGTCTGTCAAGAAGAAGAGAGAGAGAGAGAGAGAGAGAGAGAGAAGGGGGAAAGGACTAAGGCTTGTCGTTGGGGGAGGGGAATGCGGAGGGCAGAGGGGAACTGGGGGGTGAGAGGGAGAGGAGATTCCGTAACAACTCTCACTCAGCGATTTATTTTGCCTACAACAACATCACCCCTCCTTTTAAGCCACTAACGCCCACAACATTACAAACAAAGGTACAGGAGACGACTAAAATATGCAAAATAAATAAAGAAATGCTATGGCGTCTCCTTTACCACCATAAAATGTCTAGATTACTTTACTTACAAGGACTCGCGGTGTTGGTGTGCGGCAGGTGACAAAAGCCTTCGATGCACTTACCTGAAAAGAAAAAGATGCGTAAGTACAAGTGGCGTAAGTTATATCTCATTATCGTTCATTATCCACACCGTACTTCCCCATACCAAAAAAAAAAATCATTATCATCATCATCATCATCATCAATTATCATCATTATCAACATCATCATCACCCTCATCAATTATCATCATCATCACCATCATCATCATCATCATCAATCCCCCTCCTCCTCCTCCTCCTCCTCCTCCTCATCATCATCATCATCATCATCATCATCATCATCCAACCTAGAGTCTGGGTGAGGTAGGATCCAGAGGGAGTGAACGAAGAACAAGGAGGACCGGAGCGAAACAGCACAAAATGAGACAAAATGAAACACAGCGAATCACAACAGAACCGATCGAAGTCAAAAGAAATTTCAATAAAACTGGAGTGAGATATAGGAAGGGGGGGGGGGTGCAAAAAAAAAAATGATCTGACAACACCAAACACTCCTTAGAACTACCTCTCTCTCTCTCTCTCTCTCTCTCTCTCTCTCTGAAATGAACTCTAACCGGGGTGTTCAAAAGTGCGGGATACAGCAAACACGGGGGTAAATGTTGACTCCCACTTCCCAAGGACAAAGGCAACGGACTGCTTAGTGTTTGCATAGATTAATTCCTCCACTACTATGGCGTTTTTTTTTTTTTTTTTTTTTTCCTGTGTTTTTCCACATTATTTTCCTGGCTACCGATTTTTTTTTTTCAATATAACTTCTTCGATATGGCGTTATATGGTTTTTTTTTTTCCTACTTCCTGCTTTCTCTAATTGATTTTCTTTTGTTGTAATTTTCGTTTTATTCTTGTTTTCTCCAAATGATTACCTTTTCAAGTTTTTTATTTTCTCTCGATTACCTTATTTCTAATGTATTTTATATTTTTAACTTTCTCCAAATTATTCTATTTTCATGTAAATTTTTTCCTGCTTTTTCTACATGATTTTTTTTTTTTTTTTTGTTTATAATAGAATTTTAAGAATTTAGGGAGGTAATTATAGTCTTTAAAAAACTTCACTACAGAAAGCCTCCCATAATCTGCATAAAATCGTCTTGAGATGGAAATTAAGGATGCGTCATTGAGCTGAAGGGGTTAAGAGGGACTTCTCGTACTTAGAGGGGTTTTAGGACAGTTGTTTGCCTCCTATCACTCACCCCAGACGATTTTCCTCAGCTCCGTGAACTTCTTAAGGTATAAGGGAAGGAGTTATGTCCAGTTATTTCTAACGATTTTTGTTATTCGTGTGTGTGTGTGTGTGTGTGTGTGTGTGTGTGTGTGTGTGTGTGTGTGTGTGTGTGTGTGTGTGTACGTAGCCGTGAAAACCAGATCCTCGGATACGCTGAAAAACCTATGTACACACTGCCATAAAGAATCTGAACGTACAAGACCAAGTAATTGTAATGGCCTGCTTAAATGAGTCTGTTTGAGGAGAATTATGAATGAACGAGTTTCTTATCACTATGGCAACCTGAGTAAACACTGGAGTAAAAGGGGAGTTACACTGACAAAAAGGGGATGGCAATTTAATGGACATGGTATAGAGTGAGTATTTCCTTTGATCAAATAGGCTTGAAGAATTAAGAGTGAATGAGCGTGTGTATCACCATGGAAACCCACGTAAACACTGGAGTAAAAGGGTCCATAGAGGCAAGAATGGGGAGCAGTTTTGCCTTTCTTGCTCCTCTGGTCGCACGTTGATCTTTTACGAGGCCGAAACTAAACGATCAGAAAGAAATCCCAGCAATAAGCGCCTTAAACTCTTCACTGCAGTACCTTTGCCCTTACCTTGGCCCAAATTTTCGTCCCTTTTTAGCATATTCCACGTAGCTCAGTGGTAGAGAAACGTGCTACGGCTCTACACCACTTTCACAGCACTCTTTCTTGACAAATATCGTATTCTGGTGTTAATCAACTGTTACAACTCCGCAGACAAAACGGAGAGATAGCGATTTTAGGCCAGGTAAAAGTGGCTGGAATTATGGATGAAGCACAGAATTAGAGGTTAACAAAGAAAGTCCAATAAATTTATTCGTAGAAGTGAATTTGATGGAAGATGGAGGAGAAACCTTAAAAACTAAGCAAAAAAATAAAATAAAATAAAACAATAGATTAAAAGATACTGTAATTAATTTCCCAAGTAATATCCATGTTGGTCAGTTTACCATTCTACTGAAATAATAATAAAAACACTTGATACAGCACATTGGTCAGTTCAGTTGTCTTCCTCAGTCTGTATTTCCCTCTGCTTATGACCTCCAGCTTTTTAAACAGTGTATCCAGGCATCTCTATGAATGTATCTCTCGACTTTGGCTATCATTCGTTCAACTTCTTTTAAAAATTACACCTTTTGCAGTCTCCCAGCCTCTGATTCTATGTTTTCCAGATTTAAAAAAAAAAAAAAAGGCAAAAAAAGTATATGAACTACCTATCTATGAACATAAAATTACACGTACACGAATACGCACATAAACAGGTACACACACACACACGTACACAAACATAGGTCCCTTTGCAGACACCTAGATAACGCAATTTCCACACGAGAGACGAGACAAAAAAAAAATAATCTAATTCATTCAAGGTCTGACGTGAGTGGGGGAAGGGGGGGGTCCTGGAGAGCCCCTTTCCCTCAGCCCCTCCCCCCCCCCTTCCTGAGCCTGGAGGGAAATAAAAAGGGTAGGAAAAAGATACGCTTCATTCCCATGGCCTCCTCACCCCTGCCTCAACCCTCCATTCCAGCCTCACCCCTCCAGTCCTGCCTCACCCTTGCCTAACCCCTTCACCCCAGTCGCAACCTCCACCCTTGCTTCACTTTTCATCCTTGTCTCACCCTTCTTCACCTCTGTCTCATCCTTCACACCCTGACCTCCTTACTCCTGTCTCACCCTTGACCTAGTTTTAGATGCAGGACCATCCCTAGGGGTGGCCCTGTCCGTCTGTCACTCACTAACATCACTTGGAAATTTGGTGTCTCAATCCCGTAGACTAAAACTTCAGCGAAACACCATAGTAAGGCCCTGAAGTTCCCGCACCAATTAAGTATTTTTTGTCACCCGATAACCACTGCCTCATTCCTTCACCCCTGCCTCACCCTGCCTTACCCTGCATCTTTTCACCCCTGCCTCACCCTGTATTACCCATCACCTATTCACCCCTGCCTCACCCTGCACTTATTCACCCCTGCCTCACCCTGCATCTGTTCACCCCTGCCTCACCCTGCTTCTTACTCACCCCTGCCTCACCCTACCTTACCCTGCATCTTTTCACCCCTGTCTCACCCCTCACCCCTGCCCCAACCTTCACCCTAACCTCACCCTCTCACCCCTTTTAGCACCGATTTTTAAAAAGGGACGTAGAGTAAAAGAGGGTGAAGCCTGACATGTATTTTTCTCTTTTTTTTTTTTCGAGAGAGAGCTATCCCCACACACACACACACACACACACACACACACACACACCTGATGAGGGTCAAAGTCGGGCTGAAACTGTTAATTTTCACAAAACAAACAATTTTAATAATTTCCACCAACATCCTCCTCTTGGAACAGGAAGCGACAATTTTTTTTTCCTTTTCTTTCTCCTACACTTTTATATTTTACATTTTTATCCCTTTTTATATCTTTACATTCTTTTTTTTATACATTTTTTCTTTTTTGCTTTTTCTCCTAGCCATTATTATTTTTTTCTTCCGTGGACGAGCAAGAGAGGACGTGAAAAATGCGAGGTGCTGGTGTGTCGATATTAGCGGGGAGCCCAGAGGGGGTGACGTGTGGGGGAGGGGACAGGGGAGGAACTGAAGGGGTGAGGGGTTAGGAAGGGGTGAGGGGTTAGGAAGGGGTGAAGGGCAAGGCAGGGGTAAAGGGTGAAGGTTGAGGCAAGGATGAACTAAGGTCAGGTAGGGATGGGTAGAGAAGGAGGAAGCAAGGGTGAGAGTGAGGGATTAGGCAGGGGTGAAGGATGAGGCAAGGGTGAGGGATGGGGCGGGGATGAAGATAAGGCAAGGCTGAGACAAGATTGAAGGGTGAGGCAGGGGTGAGGGGTTAGCCAGAGATGGGAGACAGGAAAGAGAGGTGAGGTACAGTTGGATGGTGCGGCAGGGGTGAAGGATGTGGCAGGGATGAAGGTTGAGGCAGGGGTGAAGAGGATGAGGCAGGGGTAAACGGTAAGGCATGGGTGAGGTGTGTGTCGTGGATGGACTACTGGACTCAGGGAACGGGCATCAATCCATGTGTCTAAAGATGGATACATAAAGGGCAAGGAAGAAAGCAAGAAAAGTAAAGGAGAGAGTTAAAGTAGAAGGTTCCTCAGAGCTGGGGTCCAATGGTGTGTCTGAGAGCTGCTTGGATGTGTTTGGCGAGGGTCCTATTAGGGTAGAAACTCGTAAAAGTCAGCAATGATTTCAGCAACGGCACTCCGACTCCCCATCACCGTCGCCACCTTACCTATTGTGGACGAAAGCACTTTGATAGCGTAGTACCCGACATACACAAGGCGATTCTTCTCTTCTCTTCTCTTCTCTTCTCTCTCTCTCTCTCTCTCTCTCTCTCTCACACACACACACACACACACACACACACACACACACACACACGACACGACCTAATGAATGAAAAGATTTAGGAAGACCGATGCCAAACCTCCTTTACTGTCCCGACACTCATTTCTTGCCTGTCTCCTCCTCCTCCTCTTATCCAAACCCCATCTCTCCTGTCCATCCTCCCTTCTCCTATCCCGCCTATCCCGCACCCCATCCCTTCACCCCTCCTCCACATTGCTACCTTCCCGTTCCTCCACCCATCACCCAGATTGGTCGACATTATCAGTGCCTATTTTCAAGAGGCGTTTGTTAAAGTTTCCCACAAAAGTCTCTCTCAGAAACTTAATGTACATAGTTTCAGTGACAATGCGCCCAGGTGGGGGGAAAACCGACTGACAGGACGTACAAAGAGAAGTGAAATTGATGGATAAGGATCAGGGTGATGGATCTTACATGTGAAGTGCCCCAAGGTTCTCCGCTGGGACCTATTCTAATTCCAGTGAACTAAAATGATACGGTACTCTTGAATCTTTAGGCTGTAAAATGTTCATATTCCCAACTTCTCCTGCCCCGCTCCAGCCCTCAAACCTTTTTCCTTTCTCACCCTCCCACTTCTACCTTGCTACCTGTCTCTCTTTTTCTCTCATGTCTATCCACTCACTCCCTTCGACCTAGCCTCTTTATCAGTATCTGTCCCCCTCCCTCCCTCTCCAGCCAACACCCCTCCACTCTCCCCCACATTCGTACTCTGTCATCTCCCTCATTTCTCCCTCTCCTACCTTTCCTCCCCCTCTTCTATTCCTCTCTAGTTTCCTCATTCTCTCCTTTCACGACTTCTAACCTCTACCTCGTCATTCTTTCCCATATTTTCTCTTGTTCCTATTCCTCCTCTCCGTCTCTCTCCTATGGTGCACTGGTTCGCATATCCAGGCCACAAAAGGAAGAACCCGAGGTGGATTCTCACGCTGGTCAGACTGTTGGACGTAGTTTGTTTCCCCCACATCCTAGTTCATCCAAAAGTACAACTGGAGACCAACTGATGCGGATCGTGTTCTGTGGAAGACTGGGGCTTATCAAGAAGGGGCTGTCTGCATTACTGACCCACGTGCAGCTGATAGGCATAAATCTAATCCTTCTTCTTCTCTTCCCTCTTCTTCGGCAAACAGGGGCCTCACTACGGGGGGCCCCAGACCGAGATAAGAGCGGCGTGTGTTTGTGTGTGTGAGGAGGAGGAGGAGGAGAAGGAGGAGGAGACGAGGGGAGCCAGATGAAAGGGGACAGAGGGTGGGGAAGGGAGAAGAGGTGAATAGAGTGATGAGGAGGGAAGGGATGTGGTCATCAGTGGGGTGTATGGGAGAGAGGGAAATGAGGGAGGGACGGGTGGAGAGGGTAATAAAGGTGGGACGGGGGAGAGGGCAATGAAAGAGGGACGGGGGGAGATGTGAAGGTGGCATGAGGAGAAGGTAATGAAGGAAAGACGGGGGGAGAGGGAAAGGAAAGAGGGATAAGGAAGAGGGTATTGAAGGTGGGATGGGGGAGAGTGTAATGAAGGTGGGATGGGGGAAAGGGTAATAAAGGTGGGAAGGGAGTAAGAGAAATGAGGGAGGGACGGAGGAAGGTGATTGGGGAGGAAAGGGCGAGAAAATGAGATGCTGAGAGGAGTTGGGGTGAGAAAGAGATCAGGGAAGTGGGTATGGGGAGGAGAGGGGTAGAGGGACGAGGAAATGGGTGAGGGAGAGGGCAGAGGAGAGGGCTATGGAAGGAAAGGGGTAAAGGAGTGAACAGAGAGGGTGCTGGGGAGGAGGGGTGAGAGGGAAGGGACAGGTTAGGTAGGTGTGAAAGAAAGGGTGATGAACGAAGGGAAGAGAGGAATAAAGATACACAAGGGAGAAGGGAGTGGAGAGAGGAGGAAGAGGAGGAGAAAAGGGTGATGAGAGGGCAAACGAGGAGAGAGAAAAGGGTGACAGAAGTGAGAGGAGGGAGAGAGAAAAGGGTGATAGGGGTGAGAGGAGGGAGAGAGAAAATGGTGATGAGTGTGGTAAAAGGAACCGCCTGATGACTGCACTTGAAAGAGGGATCCTGTGGTAAACACTCTGTCAATGGCACGGGGGTGGTGTGTGTGTGTGTGTGTGTGTGTGTGTGTGTGTGTGTGTGTGTGTGTGTGTGTGTGTAATAATCACCATTCTGCTGCTGATCACATTCTTTCAAATTACTTTCTTCGCTCCACTTTTTTCCATTTATTCTGTCCATTCAACTATCTCTCTCTCTCTCTCTCTCTCTCTCTCTCTCTCTCTCTTCCTTTGATCACTGACCAGGTAATTGCTTCGCTTTCATAGCCGCGAAAATCTGAAGACGCATTGAGAGCGAGGAGGGCTGGATACTACCGCCTCTCATGAAGTCCAGAGATCGAAACCCATCTCTCTCTCTCTCTCTCTCTCTCTCACACACACACACACACACACACACACACACACACACACACACACCATAACAACACTTACAAACTCCACACGCCTCACTCTCCCTACAAAAACCCCCTTCCCATTCGTACTTCACCAGCATGTGAGGCAGGTTTCTTCTGGCTATCGCTCTCCCTCCTATCCTACAGTGAACCTAATATGGACCGACTAGAGTACAGACACCGATACTTCTCGTCCCGTTTCCTAGCACGCAACCTGAACCCCCGCCATCGCCTGCGCCGCGAACACGGGCACCAGAACCATCACCCTCCATATCCAGTTGATCCAGACAGACCCAAGTTCGATCCTCTGGCTGTGAATCTCCTCCTTTGCATTTTATTTTCTGCGATTTTACCATGCTCAAGAGACGCTTAGGGCATCACGAATGGTAACTCTCTCAGGCTTGTTTTCCCGCCGGTTATGGAAGCTCCGTAACACCTTTCCCTTAGCAATTTATTTTCGAACATGGCGGGTTAATATCCTTTTGTACGTTATTTTTTCGGAGTATGGCGATTTTGAAAGGGTTTACGTAAACACAGAAAAGGACAGTATGATAAGCAAGATAAATCGCTTGGGAAGAGGTGTTTAGAAGCTTCCTTACTGACGAGAATACTGGCCTCAGACTCCTATGACTCGCATTTTTTTGGTTAAGGAAGGTTCGTAACACCTTTCCCTACGAAATTTATTTTGCTTATTACATTTTACTGTCCTCTCATGTGTTAACTGAATCCTTCAAACATCGTCATCTATCTATCTATCTATTGCCAGACGCCATAATCCCGTAAGGGGTGGCCATTTGACTTTGAGTTATTTGTTTTACGGGGAGGGGCACTAATCCTCCACCAACCCACTTGCTGACACGTAGGAAGCACGTATGATTTGGTTATATGGTTACGACCCAGCGTTGTACTCTGCATAAATGACCTACAAAAAGATGTTAGCCAGTCCTATCCAAAAATAAATCGTTGAGGAAGAGGTGTTGGGAGCTTAATTAACCTACGAGATTCCTGACTCACCTGGTAAGGCCTATGAGTCACTTGTATAATATAGTCGGCCTTACCTGGAATATAATGCTTTTGTTATTCCTACGTGGGGTTAATAACAATAGTCTTAATTAACACTCAATGTCCTAGGATTCCCTCAGATTATTAAACTGGTCTTGTGCTGGAGGAAATAAAATACTGAGTTAACGTCAGAATCAGATATTAAAAAGGTCTTGTTCTCCCCTAACTTTTGTGAGGCGTTGAGAAATGAGGAAGAGACAGTATTATGAGTGAGATCACATTATTCTACATACGGTATATATATATTTTTTTTGCTCCCCTGTCCTTACTATTACAACGAATCGGTGGAAAGTGAAAAGATATGAGAAATATAATAAGTCTCTCTCTCTCTCTCTCTCTCTCTCTCTCTGTCCCTCCCTCTCTCTCTCTCTCTCTCTCTCTAATAAGTCTGGGAACGGGATTGCTCTTTCACCATTAGGGCAAGATTACCTGTCAACATCCATTAATCCCGTGTGCGCTTTGTACTTTTGTAATTCTCTCTCTCTCTCTCTCTCTCTCTCTCTCTCTCTCTCTCTCTCTCTCACACACACACACACACACACACAGGACCCACATTCAGCGTGAGGGAGAGAGATAGGGAGGCGGCCAGAGAAATGGAGACATAAAGCAGACCTCAAATATGGGAAAGGGGGAGAGGGGACTGGGATGGGGGAGAGGGGAGAAGGCTGGGAGAGAGGGGAGAGAGAGGGGCAGAGACGAAAGGGGAGAGAGGGGGAGTAGATAAAGACATTAGTGGGGTGGTGGCTGGCTGGTTGGAAGAATGTGAATAAAGAAGAGGAAAGGGAGTGTTTTTTGTGTGGTGGGTGACTGGGTAGGGGTATATGTGTGGTTGGGGATGATATTTGTTGCTTGTTTTACAGGGAAGGTGATTAATGAAGGGGTTGGTGTTACTGTCATTGGTAGAAGCTGGGAGGTAATGGGGCGAGGCAGTTATTCTTCCCATTAGCAGCAGCTATACTCGTTTTACTCTAACTTGGCCCAGATTTTCGTCCTTTTACAGCTTACTTCACGTACTCTAGTGGCAGAAAAAGACAATGTTCTGCCTCAACATCTTTTCCATACCACTTTATCCTTATTAGCATTGCAATCTTATGTTCACTTATTCCTTCCTTTATTTTTTGCTTTATTTTTTACTGACTTTATTTGCTGATGGGGAGGAAGGTTGGTAATACTAAGGTTAAATTTTTTCTTTGTTTTATTTCTTGCTTTATATTTTACTGACTTTATTTGCTGAAGGGGACGAAGGTTGTTAATAATTATAATAAGGCTAAAATTTTCCTTGCTTTATTTATTACTGATTTAAGGTTGATAATAATAAGGTTTAAATTTTCCTTGTTTTACTTATTACTGATTTTATTTATGGGGGAGGGGGGATGGTAAAACTCAGCAGGCATTCATAGTGGAAACACTTTTGGCATCACTAAGAATAGCTATGAACAAACCAATTATAAAATATATCATCAGCATCGTTGTGGAACAGTGTGTTACAATCTGAGACAGGACGAAATGGTATGAAAAAAAAGTACTACACGTTACCAACTGACGATAACTATATGCTTAATGAACCATAATGAACAGTAGTTGTGGTTGTAAGGTAGGGTGGTTGAGACTGTATGGTTAGGGGATAATATTTTGCAGTTGTGTGGTATGTAAGTTATGACGGTACGGTAGAATGGTTGTACAGTATAGTAGGATGGTTGTGGTTCTGTAAGTTATGGTTGTGTGGCTGTGTAAGTTATGGTTGTATGGTAGGTTGGGTGTAGCTGTGTTATGGTTGTATGGTGGGACAGTTGTGGCTATGTAAGTTATGGTTGTATGGAAGGATGGTTGCGGCTATAGTTGATGGACGATAAATGGTTCGTGACAGAATGGAAGTTGGTGTTGTATGGTCGTGTGGTTGCGACTGTGGTTAATGGAAAATAAATACACTTGTATGGTACGTGAATGGTAATTGTAGTTGTATGGTAGACGGAAGGTAGTGGCTGAATGGTAGAAATAGGGAAGTTACGGGTATATGGTAGATGAAAGGTAAGTATGGTAATATGGTGTGGCGGAAGTGACTGGCTGTAGGAGAAATGGCAGCTGGGGGAAGGGAGTGGGGGTAATGGTGGTATTGGTGGATGTGGTGGGGGTGGGGGGTCGTGATGTTAGATGTAGAAGGGTCGTATTTTGCCTGTAAGTACCTAAAAGGGTTGGTCTCCGCCCCTCCAGACGACCACAAAGCCCAGTTATGGCGGGGGAGATGGCCAGGTAGGGAAGAATCTGCATAATTACGAGTTTTTTGTATTTTTTTCTTGCCTTCCCCTCCCCCCCCTTACTTCACCTCATCTTTTTTATTTTGTGGGGGTGGGCACAAGAGGAGAGGACAGAATGATGATGATGATTATGATACCTGTTGCCAGACATAAAAACAGCATCTCTTACTCCTTCACTCGCCAAAACAGACGGTTTTATTCAGCTGACATAAAAAATAATCCCAAAACTACTTAAAGGTTACAATCAGCTTCTATGCCTCATGCACTGGGGTCGAGAGAAAAGCGGAGGGATGAAAGGAAGAGAGGGAGAGAGGGGAGGAGGACGGTGGAGAGAAAAAGCTAAAGAAAGACAAAGTAAAGAAAGAATGATGAAAAGAAAAAGAAAAAAGAGAAAGAAAAATGCAAAAAAAAGTTCCTGGAACCAGAAAGAACGTAAACGCTTGCAGGAGAAGAACGGCACATGACAGGGAACGAAAGGTAGGCTACTAATTTTACTCCAAGCTTACAGAACGTGCATCCCTTATCGGCGAAGAACGGCAGTATCAGAGAACGTAAACTCGCACTGACATTAAGGTTTGTGGCACCAGTGATACATGTTGCGAAGATTACGTTCCTGTAAGCTGACAGAACGTGGGTATCGAAAGGGGATCTAGGGAAAGGCTATCTGAACGCCCCGCAAGGATAAAACGCTAAGAAAGTTGAGAGAAAAAAAATATCGGAATGGCCACTACGTTCCTGGAAGCTGACAGAACGTGGGCATCGACAGGGAAAGAACGGCTAGGGAACGCCTGAACGCCCGTATGGATCTTGGAAAGTTAAAGGAGATACGTTCCTGCTGACTGCTATGAAGAAAGTGTATAGCGAGAGGAGAAGAACGTCAAATTATAAAGAACGCTTGATATGAGATACGTTCCTGGTGACTAACAGAACGTGCACGCTGACGGAGAAAGAACGGCAGTTTCTAGGGAGCGCTGAACATCAAATACGTCCCACGCGGCTCACGGAACGGCCTGGAAGCCAACAGAACGTGCAGACCTAAAACGGAAGAACACCCTGGGAACGCCTGAACGCCCGCAGAGCTATGGGTTTGGGTCAGGTATTCTCTCTCTCTCTCTCTCTCTCTCTCTCTCTCTCTCGTATGTTTCCCTTACGAGGAGGTGCCTTGTAATGGTAATCGGGATCTGGTCGGATCGTAACTAACTCCGGCATCGTTTTTATAGCCCTCCATGATTCTCTCTCTCTCTCTCATTCTTCCTCCATCGCCCAACTCCATCCTTCAATGATTCCACTCTTTCTTTTTTCCTCCGGACCTTCCCCCTCTTGTTCCTCCACCTCTCCACCCCAAACCAAGAAAAAAAGAGGCTCGTTTTTACAGGACGCTCTCTCTCTCTCTCTCTCTCTCTCTCTCTCTCTCTCTCTCTCTCTCTCAAACGTGAAAGAGAGGGAAAGGGGGGGTCAAGGAAAAAGAAGAGACAGATTCCTTTCATGACAAAAAAAAGAAGGAACCTAAGGCTGAGCCTGCAAAACTTCTCCACTTTAAACAAAAATGAACTTAAGTCAAAATCAAAAACTGTTCATTTCGAGACACAATGCATTTAAAAGAATGGTCATACATGGGCACTGAGAGAGACTGATTGAGGTAGACAGTTCCAGGGTTGACCAAAGAAAAAAGGGTGAGATGGAGAGAATAGAGAGGAAGAGTGAAGGGAATGGAGGGTGAGGGGGGGGAGAAAAGACAGGAGGAGTAAGGACAGAGGTATGGAAAGATGGAAAGGAAGTGTGAAGGGAAAGGAAGAAGGGGGAGAGACGAGAGAAGGAGACAGGACAAGGGTATGGAAAGATGGAGAGGAAGTGTGAAGGGAAAGGAAGGGAGGAGAGAAGAGAGAAGGAGAAAGGACAGGGATGTGAAAAGATGCAGAGGAAGTGAGAAGGAAGAGGGGAAGAGATAGGAGAAGGAGAAAAGACAGAAGTATGGAAAGGAGAGGACATGTGCCGTGGAGATAGGCTGAGTGAAGGGTAGTGAGGAAGCAGGGAGATAGACAGGCCGAAGTGGAGGGGAAAAACAGGAAGCTGGAGAGACTATGTGTGGCGCAACTGAAAAGAACAGCAGGCTCCGAAAATGCTACGGGATTTGGCACAGAAGAAGAAGGGGAAAAATGACGGACCAGACGGCGAGGAAGTGAATTTCAAAAGGAACTAATGTCGGAATTTAACCCACTACACTTGGCCAGTATTTTGGGACTAATGGAAAAGGCAAAGACACATAAGCGTAACGAACAGGGAAAGCACTCAAACATTCACTCACAATACGACACGGAACAGCTGATTTGCCGTCCATGTCCCTATCTTCAGTTTAAGGTCACAAACAAACTGTCCAAAAGTTTCGTGCCGATTAAATATTTCTTTTTTGTGCTTTCATTTTTTGCCGCCAGATTGTCTACGTGTACCGGCTGCTGTAACTTTGGCGCTTTTATTTATTTATTTGTTTGTTTGTTTACTTATTTATTCATTCATTTACTTACTCGATGAAACTACGCCACACACATCCCTGCCTTGAACACTAAGCTGTGATAGGATGAACCTTCTGCGGGCCAGGTGCAAAAGTCCAGCTGATCCCTCGCCATTCCCACAGCTCACTCACATCCCCTGGAGACGGGTGTAAGAGGAGAAGGGAGGAGAGGAGTGGACCGAAAAAGAAAAATGAGGGTAGAAAAAGGGAGGGAAAGGAGGTAGAAAGAGGAGGGAAGGATGACTGTATATAACGAAGAGAGGATGCAGATGAGGAAAGGGGACGAGATAGAAGGGGATAGGCGGGGAAGAAGGGAAGAAAAGATACAGAGGTAGAGGACTGGCACACCTGAGCTAACAAGGTGTGTGGTAATGGCAAGGTGTGAACTGATACCCAGGGAGAAGAGAGGAATTGGGATCAGGGTAAGAAGATAAGAGTGGGTGAAATCTGTTGTTGCTCCACCATAAACACAACTCGAATATGTGAGTACAATTCCTGGCAAGATAACAGGTCCATCCAGGTCACCTATAAAAGTATTCCGCCCATGACCTCTTATCTCACTGTGGGGTACGCTGTTGTTGTTGTTGTTGTTGTTGTTGTTGCCCCAAAATCATCTGAACGTGAACCCAGTGGACCGCTGGCTGAAGTCCCCCTCCTCTTGCAATTCACTATCCTCCTTTTGGGGAACAGGGAGGGGCGTGAGGGACGTTTGTATATCCAAGTAGCAGAGCCGCCTGGTCATATCGGTGCCACCACGTGAAGGCGTCTCTCTCCAACTCCTGCGAGGTATGAAGATAAACGCAGAATGGAGGAAAGGACACACCACACACTACTATGTTTCTTGTTCTCTGCCTACAACCGCTTTATTCTGAAAGTTTTGACAGTTTTTCGGAAGCGTTTTGGAGTGAGGAAGAATAAATAAAACAAAATATGGATTTGGAGGTAGCATTAATAAATGAAAAAAAAAATCGGATTCAGACGTTACCTATATATTAATTAGTCTCTCACCTCCACTCCAATCCTCTTACCTGGCCAAAATAAAGATGCCAGGTAAATTGAGAGAGAGAGAGAGAGAGAGAGAGTGTGTGTGTGTGTGTGTGTGTGTGTGTGTGTGTGTGTGTGTGTGTGTGTGTGTGTGTGTGTGTGTGTGTGTGTGTGTGTGTGTGTGTGTGTGTGTGTGTGTGTGCGTCCTTCGATCCACTCCTCTCCACCTAACTCCACTCTTCTCTGCTGGTGGTTTAATTGCTTCCTGTCCAAACTCCACTTTACTGTCTGCCATTTTTTATCCTCCAAGTTTTGCCTCCCGTACTCAATTATAGTAGCCGCAGCGAGAAATGAACGCTGTGGTGGGGCAGCCGGTCATCCGGGGATTCCCCCACTGTAGCCATATCCTCATGTCACCGACCATAGAGGTAGGATGTCACCGACCATCGGCCACCGCTGCAGCCCCGCTCCATGATCCTTACCCTGTGTCTCTGGCTTTCTCTTTCTCTCTCGGTTTCTATATAAACTGCTGTATTTCCGAAACTAATTATGAAATTATTATGACTTTTGTTCCACACCACCTTTGAGGTAAAAATCAAGGAGAGTTTTCTGTATAAAGGTTTCCCCCCCCTTGTCTGAGGGCAGGTCAGTTCTGGCGAGTGTATAATTATAGGTCAGGCGGAGGTATCGGCAAGGCCGCACTCCCCCGCTCATATGCCACATTTAGGAGAGGGGGGAAACCTTTATACAGAAAACTCTCCTTGATTTTTACCTCAAAGGTGGTGTGGAACAAAAGTCATAATAATTTCATAATTAGTTTCGGAAATACAGCAGTTTATATAGAAACCGAGAGAGAAAGAGAAAGCCAGAGACACAGGGTAAGGATCATGGAGCGGGGCTGCAGCGGTGGCCGATGGTCGGTGACAAGTAAATATGGCTACAGTGGGGGAATCCCAGGTCATCCCGGCTGCCCCACCACAGCGTTCATTTCTCGCTGCGGCTACTATAGGTCGTTCCCTGGGCCAGTCGATTAGTTACAAGTCCGTCCCTTCAACATAGATCAATTTAGTCAACCTACCTACGGGCCATTTTTTTCCCAGGTAGAGAAATTACAGGTGTTCTAATTAAACTCTTCCTGTTACCTGTCGATTTTGTTCTACCTGGGAATTACACACCTGCCCTTTCAATAATGTTAATATATCCCATAATTCCCCACGTAATTTTATGTTGATGTTGCACGTTTGTCCCTCCAATATCGTGCCTCAGTTTATTCTTGCAACCACCGGACGATTTTATTCAGCATGGAAATTGCACGTGATATTGATTTTATCCTTGCAATTACCAGGCAGCTTTAAAATACACATAATGTCCTTGTACTGAAAGGTCTAAAGTGCAAGGCGATTTTTATTTGGGGGGAGGGGAGGGGCTGATATAAAATTACGCCTATCAGTTCGGAAAATGCTGATTGAACGCTTACCTGGGCTTACGGCCAAATCCTGATACTAGGCCTCCATTACTCTCTCTCTCTCTCTCTCTCTCTCTCTCTCTCTCTCTCTCTCTCTCTCCAAACAGAAAACTATGCCTGTTTCAAAGAGTAATTAACCGCATCACAATGATCTCTTCTTTCAGGTAATTTATGCTAACTCGAGGCTGTTTTATTCGCCCTTAGTATGACCTCTCTTGGGGAATGGGCTACTGAGGGCTACATCTAAATCCCATCCAGCTCAAAAACTCCTCTGTAAATTAGGAAAAACTGTGAGAAGGTAGCAAAAATTAAAGAAAGAAAGAAAGAAAAAAAAAAGGGTCGCTGCATCGAAGTAGCGGAGACTCAATACACTCACTAATCCTTCTCATCCCCCGTTCCTCCCCTACCCCCACCTCCATCCTCCCTTCCTTCCCTACCCACCTCTCCCCTCACCGCATCCCCCGTTCCCTTCCTACCCCCGTCTCCCCCTCACCCAACCCCCACCATTTCGCGCAGAAAACTAAGCCTCCCTAATGGACCAATTAAGAGTCTTCACTACCCAGAAACTAATCACAAAGTCGTGAGATTTGCCGGGCCGAGACCTACCTTTATAGACTTTAAGCCGATTCGTTTCCAAAGATGAGCAGAACTCTTCCAAAATCCAGTTTTTTTTTTTTTTTTTTCCTAAAGTTAACCAAGGCCGTCCCTGAACTGAATCACATATTTTCCAAGTTAGGCACAACCTTTTTCGAGCCAAACAGACAAATTCCAGAGACGCTTTTTATTTATTTATTTTTTTTCCTGAAGTGCCTATCCAGAACCGATCTCGACATTTCAAATGTTCTGTGCCATCTTTCCAGAGCGAAGCAGACGCATTGCATGGTCACGACTAAGCTAAAAAATGTCAAAGATGAGCAGAGTCTATTTAGAACTCAGACGCATATTTCAATCTTTACAGCCTTTCCAAAGCTAAGCAGATCCTTTCCAAAATCGAGTTATATTTCAAAGTCGAGCAGAGACTATCCAGATCAGTGTAGAATATTTCCAAAGTTACGCAGAGCCACTACAAAGCAGGACACAAGCATTCCAGAGTCAAAGTCGTTATATTTTTCCCCCCAAAGTTGAGCAGAGCATTTCCAGAACTGAGCTGAATATTTCCAAAGTAACGCATGACCATTCCAGTGCAAGCAAAGGCATTCCAGAGACAAAATTTTTTTTTTTTTTTTTTTTTTTTTTTCCCCATAGCTGAGTAGAGCAGTTTCAGAATTAGACCGAATATTTCCAAACTTCCGCGCAACCATTCCCGAGTTGAGCAGAGACGTTCGAGTGTTAAGCTAAATCCTTTCTAGACTTGCTCTCAACCTTTCCAGACTTTACCAATACTTTTCCAGAGATTTGCCGAACAGTTCCACAGCCATCTCAAAGTTGATCCATACTGTAGTGTTTTAATTTCCAGTCGTCCAGATTTACACTGAACCTTTCCAGACTTTAACAATACTTTTCCAGAGATTAGCCGAACAATTCCAGAGTCTTCTCAAAGTTCATCCACACTGCAGGGTTCTAATTTCCAGCTGTACCTTTCAAGAGTCATCGCGTACCTTTTTAAAATTTAAGTATACCATTGCAGAGTTCAGACTATCCTTTTCAAAATCTGGAAGAGGCTTTAGACTCTTTCCAGGGTCGTGTCACACCTTTCCAGAGATGAGTGTAACCCTTCCAGATTTTATCAAACTTAGGAGATCGCCCTCGTAGTTAAGGGGCTGGCGAAGGCTGTAACACCCCCCCTTCTCTCTCTTTCTCTCTCTCTCTCTCTCTCTCTCTCTCCAGAATTCGGAATAATGTTTATCCTCAGCTGAACAAAATCGTTTTCAAGTAACAAAAATGAATGGTCTGAAAGTAAACGAGGAGAGAGAGAGAGAGAGAGAGAGAGAGAGAGAGAGAGAGAGAGAGAGAGAGAGAGAGAGAGAGAGAGAGAGAGAGTGGAGTTATTAAGCCCGGGTTAATAGGCTCTCTCCTAACAAGGCTCAGGGGCTCAATTTCCTTTTCTCTCTCCATTACACTCACTATTTGCCTACGTGTGTGTGTGTGTGTGTGTGTGTGTGTGTGTGTGTGTGTGTGTGTGTGTGTGTGTGTGTGTGTGTGTGTGTGTGTGTGTGTGTGTGTGTGTGTGTGTGTGTGTGTGTGTGTGTGTGTGTGTGTGTGTGTGTGTGTGTGTGTGTGTGTGTGTGTGTGTGTGTGTGTGTGTGTGTGTGTGTGTGTGTGTGACGAGGCGTACAGGGCCGGGTGGAAACGGAGATAAAATACATATATGGATGAGAGAGAGAGAGAGAGAGAGAGAGAAATCAATGGACAGACAGACAGATAAAATGACAGACAGACACACAGATAATTTCCACGTCAATGAGCCTCAAACCTGACTCTAAAGCTTAAACAACAGACATACATCAATGGTGAGATGGACAGATGAATAGACAGACATACATATAGACAGATAGATAGTGATAGACAGAAGACAGAACATCGCCAAGATAATTCCAAGTCATAAACCGGAACAATGAGCATAAAAACTGCAGACAGACAACCAGCTAGAAAGACAGACAGACAAACAGGAATAGACAGACAAGACAGACAGACAGAACGAGAAACAGACAAACAGACAGGGAACAGAGACAGACAGAACAGATAGACAGACGGGCCGACCATTGGTAAGTCAAATCGAGGTCGTAAAGCGGAAGAAGGGGCGTAAAACTGCAGGTGCCGGAATCTGACAGGTGAAGGGCGAGTCCTTACCTGGGCGGAAGATCGGGGGAAGGCAAAACATCATCATCATCATCATCATCATAACATTATCTTTTCTCTTTAGACCTCATACTCCTTTTCACCTTCCCTGTTTCCTTTGTTTCATATCATCATCATCATCATCATCATCATCATCATCATCATTATCCTGACCCTCCTCCTACTGTTGTACATAGGGTGGGTGGGATCTTGGAACAAAAAAAAAAAAAAAAGAGAGAAATAGAAGCAGGATACTGTCACCGAAGTGCATACCTCCAAACTCTCTATCCATCGTCATTCTAACCCTAATTCCTACCATGATATAGGATGAGAGAGAGAGAGAGAGAGAGAGAGAGAGAGAGAGAGAGAGAGAGAGAGAGAGAGAGAGAGAGAGAGAGAGAGAGAGAGGCGTCAGAACCAGCTGCTGCACCAAGAATTCTAGCCTCTATATTTATCACCAAACCCTTCACTGTCACCACTACCAAACGCATTTTTATTTCTAGTTTTCGTTTTATTTCGCCATTTTCACTTATATTTTTGGATCTTATAACTTTACTCTTGTTTTACTTTTCGTTATATTCTGACATTTTTATAACTATGTTTTTCGTTTTTATTTTTCCACGCATTTCTTGTACTCGGTTTTCTTTCTTTATTTAAGCTGCCTCTAAACGATTTTATTTAGACTTGAAAAGGAGTCTCATATTAAAGGAGCTGGGCCTTTATTACTGCCTTTACTTCACCTGCTTTTATTAAATTCATGCCAACGTCAGACAATTTCCTTCAGCTTAGGAGGGGCATCTCGTCTTGAAATAGAAACCGTCTTCATTAAGCCTTCGGAGGGCACGGGCACCCATCTGAATAAAATCGTCTAGTGGCAGTCGGAGTAAATGAACTGGGCACCTGAAGCTAAAGGGTAAGGTCTCTCTCTCTCTCTCTCTCTCTCTCTCTCTCTCTCTCTCTCAAAACACCTTTTCACACAGTACAGGTATCTCAGAGAATGACAGACGGAAGACCACAGAAGTTAGACAATGGCCAGAATGACGATAAATGGGTCACACACACACACACACACACACACACACACACACACACACACACACACACACACACACAAATGGACATGTAAACTGTTCATTCACGGTATAGGGGGGCACAAATCTATGAAAATTATATCACCTCTTTTTCCAATTTGCTTGTAGGTCTAAATTCTTCCACTAATTCTTCCACTTGTATGACTACTTATCTTCTTTAATTCTGTGTACCTTCTGGCGATAATTATTTAGGCCAGGACGGATCTCTCTCACGTTGAGCGAGACACCGAGGCTCAGGTGACCATAACTTCCCTCGACTTACTGCTCTTATTTTGCCTCAGGTGATCATAAATGCCTCCTCCAGAACACACCTGTTTAATTTACACCTGCAACCTCCAGACGGGACTATATCTCAAGGACGGTATTAAGATCTTTAAATTTCACTCTTTCTATTTCCATACGACTTTGCTGGGCTTGGGAAGGAGCTGTTGCAGTGTTGTGGTTAATTCTACTGTGGGTAATTCTGTCGTGGTTTATGCTTTGGGGTTAATTCTTTGCGATTAATTCTGTTGTGGTTAATTACCGGTATTTGTGGCTAATTCTCTGCGGTTTATTCTTTCGTGGTTAATTCCCTCGTGGTTAATGTTTTGTGGTTAATTCTTTCATGGTTAATTCCCTCGTGGTTAATTCCTTCGTGGTTAATTCCCTCGTGGTAAATTATTTCTTGGTTAATTCTGTCGTGATTGTTTTTTGTGGTGAATTTTTTGTGGTTAATTTTGCTGTAGTCAATTCCGAGGTTATTTCTTTGTGGTTAATTCTATGTATTTAATTCTTCAGTGATGTGGTTAATTTGTTGGGACGACTAAGGTATTATTTTTCCCTGCCTCCAGAAGTCTTTATTCAGGCTAAGAGGGGCTTCTCGCACTCAAGAATTTAACGCCAAGGAGAAAAATTCAAGACTCTGGTACCCATAACTCAGCTTTTATTATTTTTGCCTCAGGGGATCGTAATTTGGCTTTATTATCTGGCTCTGAAAATTGGTCCGCCTGGGTGCCTAAAAATAAAGGGTCATTGACAAAAATAAAGACTTACTGATTATACTGCCCAGCCCCTCGGGGTTCTCAAGATATTGCTCCCTGATATGCAAGGATGGGGGTTCAGTCTGACTCCTGGACTTTCCTCAGGCATAATAAGGTGACTTTCAAGACGCGGTTTGACCTCGAAATGCGAATATATCTTTGTCATCATCACCACCATCATTATCATCATTATTATCACCATCAACATAATCCTCCTAATCCTCCTCCTCATCAACTCTTTTCCCCATAAAGTGGAAAGGAAAATCACAAAACTTGGAGAAAGTGTACCGAAGCATTCACTTTATGAGAAGTTGATGATCTCAGTATTCATTTTCAGCTTTTCTCGTGAACTGAAAGAGGGGTAAGTGCAACAAAATTCTGCTGGTTCCTCTTCCTGCCATCTTCTATTTTAAAATCATATACAACACAGACTGCTATGGACTTTGGATTTTTATATACATGCCCGAGGATAGGGTCTCTCTCTCTCTCTCTCTCTCTCTCTCTCATCAGTAGCTAAGTAAATGGAACCTTGGCCAAATCCACACCTTCCCCTGCAGCGAGACCAACACACAAACAGACAGAGGTTAAAACACGAAGTCCATCCATCTTCGGTAGTTGTGGTAAAGAGCATAGCGCACTCAAGGGGAGGCTGTAAACTGTTCAATATGCATGACCTGAAATAATAGTCATGTATCAGGTGACGGGAGGGAGGGAGCACACATCACCCAGACAGACAGCTCCCTTCCACGCACCACTCCTACCCACCACTTATACCCTCACTCCTTACACCCCCCACTACTTACACTCACCACTCATATATACCAATCCTCACCCACCTGACCTTAAGCAAACACACCCATTCCTTCCTTGCCTCATCTCCGGGAGCCACGTTTATAAATTCTCCTAAGTCTGTGTATTAAACTGCATGTCTATAATTTTATCTTCACTCATTATCAAATACTTCATAGGTAAATCAGAGTGTAAATCAGAATGAATGTCAAAGTAGTAGTAGTAGCAGTAGTAGTAGTAAAAATAATAAAAATAATAAAATAACAATAATCCATCTATCTATCTATAGCCCGACGCCCTAATCCCGCAAAGGGTGGCCGCAGACAAAACGCCTCCAAGTCACTCTGTCACCCACCATTTGACTACCCTCCCCCCAACTCACCCCCACCTCTCTCATATACCTCTCAACTCCATCCCTCCACCTCATCCTCGGTCTACCCCTCCCTCTCCCTCTCTCCACCTCACCTACATACACCCTCTTAGTCAGTCTTTCATTCTCCATTCTCTCCACATGTCCAAACAAAAATAATAATAATAATAATAATAATAATAATAATAATAATAATAATAACAGCAACAACAACAACAACAACAATAATAATAATAATAATAATAATAATAATAATAATAATAATAAATCGATCTGTGACAATATTTACCTGTTATGGACACTTATATATGTTGCAAAACAGCTAGAACGCTTTATATATATGACACAAAGCCTAATGGAGCCCGTACAGCTTCCCACGCCACAATACCACAACTACCATACCGCCATAATGGTTCCCTAATCCTCACCATGAACCTCCCACCAGCCCACTCCCACTCACTCTCTTACAGACCCACTCCCACTCTTCAAGACACACTCCCACCACCCCAACTGCCCTCTCTCACTCCCACTCCCACTAGCCCTTTCCCACCACCCCACTTACCCACCCCTCTCCCACTCCCACCCCCACCAGTCCACTCCCACAGCCACCCCCACTCGCGTCGGCTGGGGTGGGAAGGCGACTATAAATGCCTCAAATGGAAACAAATGAGTGTGGGGCAGAGGACGCCATAATGCGCTTACTCCCTCCCTGATGCTTATCCAGTCCCACCTGATCCACTTCAAAGACGGATCGACCTGTTTCCCGACACCACAAAAAGGATTCGATTGTTTCTTCGATCGTTTTTGGTAATAATTTTTTTTTTTTTTAAGACTTGCCATTTCTCTCTCTCTCTCTCTCTCTCTCTCTCTCTCTCTCTCCTGTGAGCGACGAGGATTCTTCACCACTCAGGCAAGAAAGTCTTTGCGAACTAACTTTGTTGAACAGCAATTCTACAAACACTTTGATTCGTATTCTTGTAGGTTAAGGAAGCTCCCCTTTCACCTTTTCCTCAGCGATTTATTTTCTGGGTACGCCTGGTTAATATCAATTTGTATGTTACTTATCCCGAGTACGGTGGAATTTGAATGATTTAAATGACATAGAAGAGGATAGTAAGGAGTAATAGGAAAAATAAATCGCTTAGGAACAGGTGTTAGGGACGAAAATTAGGATCCTTAACACTTGGTTGTTTTTCTCATCGCAATAAAGGTTTCTGGAAGTGGGAAGAATACAGTCGTAAGGTGTCTATGTCGCCCTACAGGTGTTAATTGAGACAGGTAATATTAATCTTTCGACAGGTGGATGTCCCCCTCTACAGTATATATTAACCTGTAAAAACTGAAACTGTATAAAATGGGCCTTTCTGGGAGGGAATGGGGAAGCTCTTTGCCTACCCCTACCCTTTCTTTCCCTACCCCATGTCTCCCCATCCCATTAATCCCTCCCCTCTCTCATACCCCATGCCACCATCTCTTGTCCGACAGATTTCCTTTGATTTCGTCTTCATCTTCATTATAAGTATCTTGCCTGTATCCTCACCCTCTCCTCTCGTCCCCAGCAAATCCCTCCCTTGGTCTACCCTAGATCTCTTCTTCACGACCTATCCTCAATTTTTCCTCCACTCTATCCATCTCGTCCCTCACCTCCCCCTCCCGTACCCACCACCTCTATACCACAATACCACCCTCCCTCCCCCCACCATTCCCTCTACTTCATGACCCCCCTCCCCTCCACTATTCTCTCTACTTCATGACCCCCCTCCCCTCCCCCCTGCTTACCAGCTGTCCTCACCCTGAAATCTAGGTGGTCAGAAGCTGAAGTAAATCGCCTAAGAGTAGCAGGGAATACAGTAAAAACAAGACCGTGCAGTTGGTACTTTGTCCTCAACTTCATTATTCACGTCCCACAAATTCCTCCTACATCTCTACCCTTCTGTCCTCCTCCTCCTCCTCCTCCGTCTTTCTCTCCCCTCCACCCCCCCCAATTCATGTGTACCCTCAGCCTCTTCAGGTCGAGGGGGTTTCTCTGAAGGCGAAGGAGACAGTTTGGCGGTAGCAAGACTGAAATAACAAAGACAAGACGTAATGGTACTGAAGGTTCTAATTTAATCCTCAGAAACTTTTATTCGCAACGCCCGACAAATATAACCTTTTTTTTTTCTCCTACACCCCCCTTCCGGTCCCCCTACCCTCACCTCCTTCCCCCCCCTTCCTCTCCTCCCTTGCCCCAATTTAACCCTTTCATCCCCCACACGTTCTGTTACACCTTCACCTCTCATGTTCCCTTTCCCCCTACCACCCCCACCTTCTCCCCTTTCCCCCCCCTCCCTCCCCACATTCTCCCCCCCTCCCTTTACCCTCCCCTTGCCCCAGTTCGGTCCCGTACAAGGCAGCCCACGACGAGACCCGAGACCGTATCCAATTAAGGAGGTTTACCCTCTGTCAGACGGGGCATCCTTCGTTTTATCTTGGCTTTATCTTGTCTCTTTATTTACCCTCACCCGCTCTGTCTGTCTCCCTTCTGTCGCTGTTCTGTCTCCATTCTCTCTCTCTCTCTCTCTCTCTCTCAGACGGGGCATCCTTTCCTTTATCTCAGCTTTATCGTGTCTCTTTCTTTACCCTCAGTGTCTCTGTCTGTCCTTATTCTGTCTCTATTTTGTCCTTCTGTCTCTTTACATGATGTTGCTCTTTCTATCTCTCTTACCATGTTTATCTCGGCTCTATCTTGCCTCATTATTAACCCTCACTGTCTCTGTCTGTCGCTAGTCTGTCTCTTTTACCTCCTTTCTACCTTTCTCTCTCGGCATTATCATCTCACTGAATTTACCTTCACCTCTCTCTCTCTCTCTCTCTCTTTGTTCTCCTCTGCGCATCCTCTTTTGTCCTCTCCTCTTATGGATCTCTCCTTGTCTTCCCTCCTTTCTTCCAGCCCTGTCATCCTCTCCTACTCCGTATTATTATTCCTTTTATCATGTTTTTCGTTTTCTCTCCATTTTCTCCTCCCTCTCTCTCTCTCTCTCTCCATTTTCTCCTTCCCTCAACCTTTTCTGTTTTTACCTTTTCAGTCAATAAGGATACTAAACATTTTTCCATCTTCATCCCTTTTCTTTTCCTTCCTTTCCCTCTCCCCTTTCTCTCCTTTTCTTGTTTTCCTCCTCTTCCTTTCCCTCGACCCGTCCTTTCCCTCTTCTTCCCTGATTTTCCCTCCTTTTCCCTCTTTCCACTCCATGTCCTACCTCCATCTCCCCCTCCACCTCCTTAGCTATCGAAATAACCTCGTTTTTCCTCTCTCTCTCAGTATCTCACCCTCCACTATTGTTCGTCTTTTGTTTTTCCATGTGGAGGTGCGCAAGTCTGTCTCGTGAAAATGTAAGGCTCTTTTGCTCTCACTCCATTCTTTTGTTTCCTCTTCTGTCTTTCCTCTTGTTTCCATCGCTTTCACTCATTCCTCACACACAAACTCACTTACTCCCTTGTTTATGGCTGTGATTTTCTGTATTTCGTCTGTCTCCGCGTCTTTGGTTAACATTTCTCCGTCTCAAGCCGTCACCACCCTCTACCGTCATCACAACCACCACCACACTGCTCAGCTACCACCACCACCACCACCCACCATAACCGACTACCATTATCAACCATACCCCCCACCACTAATACGTCCCACCCACCACCCAACAGCATGTACCACTTGCTAGCACACAACATCGATCATTAGCACACAACACCTTTCACCACCCACCGCTACACCATACCACCATCTATCACCATCCACCATATCTCACCCTCCACTAGCACCCTCCACCACATCCCGCCATCCACTAGCACCCTCCACCACATCCCGCCATCCACTAGCATCCTCCACCACATCCCGCCATCCACTAGCATCCTCCACCACATCCCGCCATCCACTAGCACCCTCCACCACATCCCGCCATCCACTAGCATCCTCCACCACAGCCCACCATCCAGTAGCACCCTCCACCACATCCCACCATCCACTAGCATCCTCCACCACATCCCAACAGCCACATCCATCCGCACTATCCCCCCACCTCCCAGTACCCACCACCGCACCCACTATCTACTAGCCCTCATTAACCACTATCACCAACCATATTTCACCACCTACCACCATCTGTCCACGACCTCCAACAACGACTCCATCAATCGGTACGTCTCTGGACTCTCCCCGCCTGACTCGCCTTCTCTATGCACCTTGGACTCTCTCTAGCCTACCTGTTGGTCTTCTAAAAGAGACTCAATCACGGACTCTCTTTACTGTCAGACTTGTTCATTTGGCCGATTTTTACGTTCGCTGGTAAACAGGGATCGAGCAGCAAGGATTGTGTAAGGACTTTCGGATTTTGCGAGGAGGATGGAGGAAGGAGGAGACCGAGAACAAAAAGGGGAGATATATGATGGAGGACGACATGTTCTCGGAGACATTGTTTTGGAGGAAGGAGAAGAGGCAGACCAAGAATAGTAAGAAAATTTGACCCTCCAAAAAAAAAAAAAAAAAAAAAAAAAAAAGTACAGGGTCTGGGAAGTGGATTAGGTAGTTGGAAGAAGAAGTAGACCAAGAAATGGGAGAAAAGATGGACCACGAACAAGAGGAAAGGGTTGACATCACTCGTCACCACTTGGGTACTGATATCCTGACTTCGTAGATAACACTGCTTAAATAAGATACAAGATAATACGAACACAGAAATTAAGTCGGTAAGGAAGAAGTGTTAGGGGGCCTCCTTGACCTACGGGAATACGAGTTATGGTGTTATGGTGTTGAGGGGGGGTGTTATAACTCTCTCTCTCTCTCTCTCTCTCTCTCTCTCTCTCAAATCCAGCAACAGGTGGGATCGAACTCGCGACCCTTCATTCCCCCATCCCACGACTCTTTCTTCTAAGGGAACAGTTGTCCTTGGATGAAAAATGGTCCTCTAAAACCAGTACGAGAGGAGGAAGGGCAAGGAAACAGGAAGGAAACGAAGAAATATGAAAATGGCAGAAGGAAAGATATAAGAAGGATCAAAGAGGAAGAATGTGTGTGTGTGTGTGTGTGTGTGTGTGTGTGTGTGTGTGTGTGTGTGTGTGTGTGTGTGTGTGTGTGTGTGTGTGTGTGTGTGTGTGTGTGTGTGTGTGTGTGTGTGTGTGTGTGTGTGTGTGTGTGTGAGAGAGAGAGAGAGAGAGAGAGAGAGAGAGGTCAAGGAGTAAAGACACAGATGACTAGATAAGGTAAAGACAAGATGTGAAAAAGAAGGACAGTGAGAATGACAGGGCCAAGGGGAGGTCAGACGAGGAGAAAAAATGAGAGAGTGAAGTGAAGGCTGAGTGAGGGGACGAAGAAGCGACGAGGTGAGGGGAGAATGAAGTGAGAATGTGTGTGAAGTAAGGGAGTGAGGGTAATGATGACGCAAGTGGGTAAGGGGAAGTGAAGTGAGGGGTGCGTGAGGTGAGGGGTGCGTGAAGTGAGGGGTGTGTGAAGTGAGGGGTGTGTGAAGTGAGAAGTGTGTGAAGTGAGGGAATGAAGGGATACTTAAGTGAAGAAGTACGAGTAATGATGAAGCGAGTGGGTGAGGGGAAGAGGAAATGAGGGAAGTGAAGGAATGAAGTGAGGAAGTGAGAGGAACTGAGGTGATAAAGTGAAGGAATACGATGATGTCTTTAATTTTATCTTAGCTATCTCCTGTCAATTTTATCAGCAATTAAGATAGATTTTTCCAATTGAAGGGGAGATAATTACCCTTCATTAACCCTTCCCTATTAGAACATTTTCCATACTTAATTAAAATTGGCTGGTGGAGGGCTCAGTGGAATGAATATAATGGTTAGTCGTGGTGATCTGAGGATAAGGAAGAAAATAAAGAAAAACTGAAGGGAAGGTGTAATGAACTGTGTGTGTGTGTGTGTGTGTGTGTGTGTGTGTGTGTGTGTGTGTGTGTGTGTGTGTGTGTGTGTGTGTGTGTGTGTGTGTGTGTGTGTGTGTGTGTGTGTAATTTTGCACTAACTCTGTGGACATCCATACAAATTTACTTTCCCTTTGCAGGTGAGTTGGTGAAGCGAGGCGGGAGAGACGTAGGAAATAGTAAGTTAAGCTCAAGGTCCACGCAGATCGAATTAGCTCAAGTTAGGTTGATTCTGGTCCCTGGAGCCCCACTCGCAATTATCCAGATCCAAACATGTTAGTTTTGGTGCAGTTACATAAATCACTTTCCCATCAGGCCACTGGTCTTCCATCTAAGTTTTTCACATCCATCCCTAGCGCGGACGAGAAGCCTACACGTGGTGGTATTGTGGCCCTGAGTGGAGCGAAGCAGCTGCGGCATCCACCCGGGAATCAAACCTCCTCTTTATTTCCCTGCACCTCGCCGTGGGAAGGACTGTGATCCGACCCTGGTGAGGCGCTGTCTACCACAAACGGGGTGCCGGTTCCTTATATGATGTATGTACCATATTGTGCCTGTAGGACGACCACACAGAACCAGTTGTTTACCTATGGTCGACGGGTCTGATTGGCGACAGATCAGTATCAAACAACTACAACAATAACAACAACCATCCTTACCTAGACATGCCAATTCAGACTCATTTATGTCAATTCAAGTCTTTTAATGTCCCATCAAGCCCTACACAAAATTTCACTCCCCAGCTCAGTCACGATCAATGCACATCTATTAGGCACACTTCAGCTCCAAGCACTTCCGGCCAGGTTAAAATGGTCTTTTCACGTCACTTCTGGCCTTTTCAGATCTCCACACACACACACACACACACACACACACACACACACACACACACACACACGCACACACACACACACACGCACACACACACACACACACACACACACACACACACACACACACACAACTCAGTGGTAACAAGCACTAGAACACACTTGGCTACCCAACACTTGAGAAACACCTGTGTAAACCCAAGCACACACACACACACACACACACACACACACACACACACACACACACACACACACACACACACACACACACACACAAAATACATTAACTTGAGTAACCACAAACATACACTTCCTTTTAATTCTCCTCTGCGTCTGCTATATAACTTACCTTTCATCACCTTCCCCTCTACTTCACTTGGATACCAGTCTGTCACTACCATACGCAATACACTGACAGTATTTCATGCCAGTCAATACACTTACATGATCCAATACACCCAATGATTACCTTCAGAACCCTTAAATCCTGAGGTAAGATTTTTTTCAATTTTCCTTTACCCAATAATGTACTACACAATTTTTCGAGCTGAATTCTTCCTTGCAGGTCTCTATGTATTTCTCTCTCATATGTACTGTCTGTTTTCCTCCCTTTACATGTAAAAACAATACGATTTTTTTTTTTTTTATGCAAGGAAGAAGGAACCAATGGCCAAAACGTGCTTTACAGGTAAGAAGAAAGTCACTTTATTACCACGTTCCAGGAAGAGGTTAGGAAGGAAGCTTGTTAAAGAGTGCGGGAGAAAAAATGGGGGACGGGAGAAGCAGATATCGTTTATCGGAGAAAAAGCCAAATTGGTGACCCAATAAGTAGTGTGGGAGGTGGACGGGAAGAAAGGTGGGGTGAGGGAGGAAGATGGAAAGGAGGGAAAGGCGGGGAGAGGGAAGAAAGAGGAAGCTGGGAGGGAGGTGATGGGAGGATAGAAGGCAGTGACACAAGACAGGGACATAACGAAGGGAAGGAGAGGAAGAATAGATGGGAAGGTGGGAGGGTAGGAAGGGTTAGGGACAGGGCGAGTGTGCATGGTGAGTCAGAGGAACCATTAGGGGCACACTACGCGAGATGGGACAGGCCAGATGACATGTCGTGTTTGCCATGTCACCTCCACTACTCACCTCAATCCCACCGTGTCACAGGGGGAGGGGGCATGAGCACTTGAAGGTGGGGGGCGAGGGGGGAACGAGAGAGGGGGGAATCGGTGTGTCATGGGGTGAATGGGGGAACATAAGCACTTGACATTACTGCGGGTGGCGAGCGATGAGGGGGCATGAGCACCTGATAATGCCACTATCTGATCTCGTACACCACCATCAACATAACAGTAAACACAACCAATAACGACGCCCATGGGTTCGAGGCTCGATGAAATTGGATCTGGGTGACGCTTCTCTATATATTTCAGTATTTAAGTGGGGTAACAGCAGACGTAATAATTATGTATTTTTTTTTTTACTGTACGCTCTCACACTGTCATCACTTCCCACATCATCATCAGCAATACCACATCACCATAACACCACCACAAGTACTACCACACCATACTACACGACACCACCAACAATGATCCACTTCTCTACCACCACTTTGACACCACTACCACACCACTGACACCACCACCACCACTAGCACAATGCTCTAACACCACCACCACCGCCACATTTTGCCACCCTCCCCATATCACACCACACTCCTCTGTAACAATGATTCCGCACCATCACACACAAATACCACACCTCATCTTCACACTCTGTACTTCCACTCCTCTAACACACACCACATTCTATCACCCACTCCCCAGCCCCCCAACACTCCCAACCTCCACCACCACCAACGCCACACCACACCACACCACACCACACCACAAATACCTACCACCCCCAACCACACCCCCAACCACACCAGCAAGCGAAAAAGGCCCACCAGCACATTTGTCACAGGCGACATAAACCCCTATAAAGTCTTCCCTCAATGGCCATTTTACGATGCCACCAACACTTTGGATGGGGGGGGGGGCTGTGCTAGGGTTACGGTTCATCAGGCACGCTATTGTTCACTCCTGTCCTGCGTTCATGGGCTTGGTGAACAAGTGGGAGGTTGGCGAGCATCTGGAACACTTGAACAGGCACGAAGTTGGTAAATGTATAGGATGGTGAAGAGGGAAGATGCGTTAAGTGGATGGATGGTGAACAGAGTGCTTGGTGAACATTTGGCATGAAAGAACAGGCTGGCAGGTGAACATGTAGATAAGTCAACAGGTAAATAAAGGGAACACCTGGAGTAAGTAAACAAGTACAAGGTTGATAAACACGAAGGACGGCGAACATGATGGAAAAGAAGGTGAACAGGATTATGGTGAAAAGGCTGGTTTGATTAACACCCGAGACTTGAACAACTGTACCTGGTGAACAAATAGTGAAGAACTCTACCCGATGAACAACTAGGGGAGGACGGAGACAAGCCTATCGAACAGTTGGCCGTAAATCCCACGTTTAACTGGCCAACTCCAAGCGAATCAGTCAGGGAAAACGACTAGTATGTCCCCCCCCTTTTTCCTCCTCTCCCCATCTCCCCCACCCCCTTTGTTCCCCTCCCCCTCCTCCCTTCACTCCTTCTCCTCCTCCCTCCTCTCTGCATCTCCCCCACTTCCCTCATTTCACCTCCCCCTCCCCCCTCGACCGCCTCCCTTCCTCTCTCCATCTCCTCCACCCCTCTTGTTTCATATCCCCCTCCTCCCTCCCCTCCTTTTCCTCTCATCTCTCCATCTCCTCTTCCTTCGTTGCTCCCCTCCCCCTCTTCTATCTCCCACCCTCTCCAACAGCTATCATTCTCTCCCTCCTTACTCTGCTTCCTCTTCCCTTTGCTCCACCCCCCCCTTCCTTGATCCTCCCCAACTCCTCCGTTTCTCCCTATTCCCTCTTAAATCCTCCTTACCACGACCTGAAAATCGGTTTAATTAATCCACTTGTAAAATCCCAACACTACAGAAAGAAAAAAAAAAAAAGTAGGTAAAATCAGATCATCAGGTAAAGATAAGCTGGATTAATTTAAGTTACGTTATGTTACAATAGGTTAGTCTGGGATAGGCTAGAATAAGTGAAGCAGTTACATTAGGTTAGGAAGGGTAAGGAGATGCAATATTACATTAGATTATATTAAAATAGGTTAAGGCCAGGTTGATATCACAGCTCCCTTCCTTGTGGCCGGCAAAAGCACACTGTAAAAATGAACTGACTGTAAAAATTAACCAGACATACCCTCGGCCATCGGTAATCGAACCCTGGCCCCTTAAATTGCTGGGGTAGAGCACGAACCGATGCATCCTGCCACCCTGCCCCATCAAACCTCACTTCACCTGCCCCTCCACCATATTGCATTAACCCATTCTGACCGAGGTTGTCTCTTTCATTCTTCCAACAGACGATGTTATTTGGCTTCGGAGGCTCCCATTCAGCATAACTGCATTCTTGTTTTATTATTGCTATCTCCTAAGTTACCATACCCCACCCTACCATACCCTACCTACCATACACAACCTTACTCAAATCAACTCTACCCTACACTACCCTGTCCTTCCCTACACTACCCTACCATACCCTACCCTACCCAAGCGCATCCTATCCTATCCTACCCTTCCCTGCCCTATCCTATCTTGTCCTAACCTACCTTCCCTACCCTACCCTATACTAATCTCCATCCTTCCCTATCATACCTAATCCATCCCCACCCTACCTTACCCTACCCTACCTTTCCCCATATTTCCCTCCCTTCCGTACCTTACCCTAACCAACCCTTCCCTTTCCTTTCCTATCCATCCTCACTTAATCAGGCCCAATCTTCCATAAACCCACCTGTTCCAACATCCTGACCACATAAACAAATCTCTACCCTAATCCAACTTAAGCTAATATAACCAAACCAAATCTAACCTAATCCTACTTAATCTAATCCAGCCTACTCGAGCCACCGCCATACCATATATAAAAAACCTTATGCTAACCTATCCTAAATCCTGCCTAACCTGATCTTATGCAGCCTAACTTAAACCTAATCCCACCTGATCAAGCCACAGCAAGACAGCACAAAACGTTTCCCTGTCTAACCTAATCCAACCAAACATGAACTTACCCAACACACACACACACACACACACACACACACACACACACACACACACACACACACTCTCTCTCTCTCTCTCTCTCTCAAGCAAACCTAACCTAACCCAACCTTACCTACACTGACCCAGCCACCGCCACACCACATACCCGAAAGCCAGCGCGTCCTCCTGCCATGGAAACGGGGAAGAGATTAGATGACCTCAGACACTCCGGATAAAGGCCTTCGTCTGTCCTTCCGATTCCGTACGGCTTTTCCCGTTTCCGGATGTCAAAAGCTTCAGCCTCTCTAGGATGATCGGCTTCTCCCTCTTGTGTAATCGGATTCCCTCTACGGTAGGGTCGGATACTCTTTCGTGGGATCGGATTCTCTCTACAGTAGGATCGGATTCTGTCTCTTATGTAATCGGAATCTGAAGTAGGATCAGATACTAGAAGAATCTCTCTCTCTCTCTCTTTCTCTCTCTCTCTCTCTCTCCACTGAAGTCCATGATCACACAAAGCCTTGCAATGGACCTTTTTTTGTTTGTTTGTTTGTTTCTGCTGTATACTACCCCCCCCCGAGGCAGCAGTGTGTGTGTGTGTGTGTGTGTGTGTGTGTGTGTGTGTGTGTGTGTGTGTGTGTGTGTGAGAGAGAGAGAGAGAGAGAGAGAGAGAGGACAGAAGGGACGAAGGGGGGAGGCAGTGGATGACAGGGACGCAGAAAGAAGGGAGAGCCATGAAGAATCAGGGAGAAAAGAAGTGGGAGGGAGGGAGGGAGGGAGGGGGAGTGAGGGAGGCGTGGAGAGTGCAAGCTTTCACTCCGGGAGCCTCTTTTCAGTACTCTCAAGGGACGTAGCATATAAAACGCGGCTGGGATGTAACATTTCTGCCGCCTCTCTCCTCTCTCCCTCTCCCCCTTCTCCCCTCCCTTCCCCCTCCCCTCCCTCTCTCCTCCCTTCTTTCCCCAACCCCGACCTTCCCCCTCCTTCGTTCAGATTTTCTTTTCATGGATTCTTTCGTGTTTCTCTCTCTCTCTCTCTCTCTCTCTCTCTCTCTCTCACACACACACACACACACACACACACACACACACACACACACACACACACATTCAGACCTACAGCTTTTTATTCTTCTCCCCTTCCGTCTCTCACACCGCCCTCTTTTCTCTGGCTTTCTTTCTTTCCTCACTTCCTCCTTCATCTCTTGCTTTTCTCTCTCTTTTAATTTCTCTTTCACACGGACCTTGCTTCCCTCCCTCCCTCCCTCCCTCTCTCTCTCTCCCCTTCCACTCACTCTCCTCCCTTCTCTGCTTCTCCCTTTTCACCTTCCCCACCCCTCTCCCCTCCTCTCTCTCCCTCTCCTTTATACTTCCATCTCCCCTCTTTCACCCTTCCCCCTCCATTTTCCTGTTCCCCTCTCCCTTCCCCTCCCTCTACCACGTCGCTTGTCCCTCTATGTCACTTTCCCACTCCCCACCCCAGTCAAGATTTCCCTACTTTCCCCACCCAATCCCCACTTCCCCACTCTCCCTACCCTCATTTCCCCATTCTCCCCACTCCAAACTCCCACTCTCTCCACTCTCCCCATCCCCTGCTCTCACTCTCTCCACCCCATCCTTACTACTCACACCCATCCCCACTTCCCCATGGTTTCTGTTCTTAATTTCACTTCCTCCCCTCTCCCCACCTCCACTTCCTCACCCTCCCCGACCCAACCCCCACTTATCTACTCTCCCCACCCCCACCCTAACTTCCTCACTTTTCCCACCCCTACCCCCACTTCCCTACTCTCCTCACCCCCACCTCCTCTCTTTTCCACCCTCCCCATCCCCACCCGAACTCTCCTTACCCACACCCTCACTCCTATTTCCCCTCCTCTCACTTCCTCAGTCCAACTTTCACCTCCCCACTCCCCACTCTCCACATCCCCACTCCCCATATCCTCACTCTTTTATCCTCGCCCTGGCACTCGCGATAGTTTTTCCGGCTCTAATGTTTTCTGTCACGATATATTTCTCACTGCTGGCACTTATTTCTCCTTTTTATTTCTCTCCATCGCGGTCAGCATCATATTTCATCTTGTTATTTGTCAAGGCGGCGACAGTTCTGCTCTCCTTCCCTCCCCCTGTTCCTCTCTCTCCCCCCCAAAAAAAAACGAGGTAGTTAGAGGGGTGGTAGGGGGAGGGTAGGATAGACACAACACAAAGGTGGTGAAATAAAGGATAGTAGGGCAGGTGGTGGCCAAGTCGGTAGAGAGGTGGTCTGCTGCTCCGATGGACGGGGGTTCGAATCACGGCAGGGTCTAGGAAAAGTATATGGACTTGGAACGTTAAAAAAGCAGACTTTATTGATCTAACATAAAACCCGCCGACATTTAAAGACACCCCCACTGGTACCAATACACCAGTCCTGTATGACACAGCCCCAGCATATATTCAATATAGACGGTAGGTGTTAGCGCCGAAGTGGTGACAAGTGGAGTTGTATGGGCCTTAGGGAACGAGTTGTTAGGCCTATGTCCAAAGTCGGACGCATAAAAAAAGAAAATGGTGATACAGTGTAGGTTTTGGTCGGCGTGAGTTTGCGATTGTTCATCCTTCAAAGTCAGTGGCAGTCAGTGGGGCTCCAGTCCATATAAAATAATTGGCAAATGTTTCCACTCGCATGAAGCAAAGCGTTTCTTCTTCACGAGGGCTGTAAATACAGCGATCTAATTGCGTCGCAGTGTGGTTGACTGTGATATAGGCCTACAAATTTTCAAAACATGCTTAAATCAGTATCACGCTTCAATTCCCCCCCCCCAAAAAAAAAAAAAAAAAAAAACATTTACAGATGATTAACACAAAAGTCTCTATCATTCAGACTTTTTTTTTTTTTTTTTTAATAGATGGTATTTCTTCTCAATTTCTCTGCCAGATTCACATGGAGGGACTGGTGGGTGGGAGGAGCGTATTGCTATCCTTATCATCAGCTTCTAAAACAGATATGAATCAAAGCTAGATAAAAAAATAATCGAAAGGACTAAGAAATCTGTTGTTCTTTGCCTTCTCTTATCCAGCTATATATCCAAGTCTCTCTCCCTTTTCTTTAATTTCCCTTTTTCTTCAATTTCCCAACCCTCTCTTATCTTCCCCGGCCATCCCCCCTCCGGCCTATCAGTGTGTTCGTCTTTGTTATCTTGAGGGCGAACTTTTCCAACCCGCTGCTCACCTTTAACACCTGACTGAAAAATTGATAAGGGCTCCATGGTGGTCGAGGGGTGGGGGGAATAAGGGGGTGGCTAAGGCAATGTAACTCATCCAAGCCTACTGTTCCCACTCCCCTACCCATCACCCCAGTCCTAACTTAGGCTGATCTAATCTAAGCCTAAACTGACCTAAACCAAAGCCTAATCTTACCTATCCTTAACCAAACCTAATCAATCAAATCCTAACCAAACGTAGTCAAACTTCACCTAAACCTAATCTAAGCCCTAAACATAACTTACTCCATAACCTAACAATACATAATCTAATCTAACTTAGCCTAACCTAACTAACCTGGTCTTGCCTAACCTCACCTCACATCATATCGCCTAGCCTTACCTTACCTTACCTTACCTTACCTTACCTCAGCTCACCTGGCCTAACCTAACCTAACCAAATCAAACATGCACACTGGGAAGGGAAAAGTGAGGCGTGAAAAATACTATAACTGAGGTCTACAGGAATGTGCCTCTCACCTCTAACCCAAATTGGAGACTGGAATGGTGTGAATGGGTGGTAGGGGGAAGAGGAGTGGGTGGGGGGAAAGAGAAGTGGGGGGAAAGAGAAGTGGGTGGGAAAGAGGAACGGGTGGGGGAAAAGAAGTGGGTGGGGGGAAAAGTAGGTGGGAGAACAATGGATAGCGGATGAGGAGTGGGTGAAGGGGAAAAAGGTGGGGGAGGGGGAAGGGGGAGGGGGAGGGGAAAGGGGAAGGAAAGGGAAGGGGGTGAATAATAGAGACCCAGCCTACTGTAAAGTGTCCCCCACCCCTCACCTCCTCCCTCTCCCCAACACTCTCGATGCTAGGGGAGGAAGAGGGGGAAGGGGAAAAAAAAAAAAAGGAACAGAGATGGGAGAAGATATGAAAGGGGTAATCGAGTTTGAGAGAGAGAGAGAGAGAGAGAGAGGTTTGTGACGATGAGGGGATGAGAGAAAGTGTTAGTTTCTGTATGTATGTACCGGTATGTATGTATATATGTATGTATGTATGTATAACTGTAGTGTGTGTGAGTCATATGTCCCAATGTTTCAGAAAATATCCTGTTACAATTTTTATACACACACACACACACACACACACACACACACACACACACACACACACACACACAAACAAACAGCGTGGAGTTGTCACAGTTTCTACACACACACACAAACAAACAGCGTGGAGTTGTCACAGTTTCTACACACACACACACACACACACACACACACACAAACAAACAAACAAACAGCGCGGAGTTGTCGCAGTTTCTACACACACACACACACACACACACACACACACACACACGGCGCAGAGTTGTCCCAGTTTCCGTTGTTTTGATGTGCACAGTGTAATCGCATTCGTTGTTTACAGACCCACCGTCAATATTTAACAATTCAATTAGACTCATCCACACGTGCCGCTCCCGTCCTCGCTGTGTGTGTGGAGAGAGAGAGAGAGAGAGAGAGAGAGAGAGACCAACATAAACACCTAAATTTTTACTTTCTGGGGCACATAATTATAATGCTCTTCCCTTGCTTGTCTCTCTACCTCTTATTTTATTTTTTTTATTTTGTCCTCCTTCCTTCTTTCACTCATTTTTTTTCATCCCTTATTCATTGCACTGTTTTTATCACCTCCATTACTTACCCTCTCTCCGCTTTCTTCCATTCTCTCCAGCGTCACTCCTTCCTTCCCTTATTTTTTCCTTCCTTCCTCTCCTCCTCCTTCTCTTCCTATCCTACCGCGTCACATACTTCCTTCATATATCATTTCCATCTTATTTTCCACTTCCTTTCATTATATTTCTTGTCCCTTTTCCTTTCCTCCTTTTCCTGATGTCTTCGTTCTCCTTACGTCCATCATCGACTTATCCTTGCCACACATTTCCATCCCAAGTATCCTCTCATATTCCTCTTCCTCTCCATCTTTTAATCATCTTTAAGTTCCTCTCCTTTCCATCATTTCCTCCAACCCTCATCTTTTCTTTCCTTCTTTCCCCTCCTTGTGTCATCTTAACTTTTCTCCCTTTTATTTTTTCCCCCTTACTTCCCTCGTATTTTCCCTCCCTCCTTCCCTCCCTCCTCCACTCCTGTCTTAAAGTGCCACATACTTCATTTTCCCCTCAGCCTTCCATCCCCACCTGTCCCCGCCTCTCGTTCCCCTCTCTCCCCGTCCCCATCTCCCCCTCCCTCTCCTCACCTCCAGCTCCTCTCTCCCCCACCCCTACCTCTTCCCACCTCTCTCTCTCTCTCTCTCTCTCTCTCTCTCTCTCTCTCTCTCTCTCTCTCTCTCTCTCTCTCTCTCTCTCTCTCTCTCTCTCTCTCTCTCTCTCTCTCAGCCATATGAAAACAAACAAACAACACCCCTCTGAATTTACCCAATCAACAACAATAAAAATGTGACAATAACAATAACAATTACAATCAATACCAATCCTATCAACAACAATAAAAAACATCGCTATCAATAACACCAATTGCAACGAAAACAATAACAAACAAAAATAACAAAAAAACAAACACCCCATATTAACAGCTTTCGGGTGTTTTTTTTTACAGGCCAATAAACTCGGCCAAACATAATAACTGATTCCAAACTAACTTTAACTCTCGTGATCATCAGTAACTGCAACAACATCACTGCCATCATCATCATCATCATCATCATCATTATCAACATTATCATCATCGTCACTGTCAGTAACATTAGCAGAACAACAACAGAAACAATAATAATAATAATAATAATAATAATAATAATAATAATTATAATAATAATAATAATAATAATAATAATAAATAATAATAATAATAATAATCGAATTAAGTCAAGTTGTGTTTGTGTATGTCTGTCTGTGCGTTTGTTTGTTTCTTTCACGAGAACGGTAATCGACCTAATTCTTTGTGCATTAGGTCGGGGTAAGTTCAACAAGCGTCATAAAAAGAAATGGCGACTGCGCGCGACGCGACGGCGGGAAATTGCCGGAACTGAGACACGCAAAAATATAAGAAGATATTTTTTTCGACTTTTTGGTCAAAGCGGTTACTGTGGGCTCAATAACGGTATGGAAACAAAGATAACAGCATTTGCAAACATTCTGTAATGGAAAACCCACCGTATTAGTTAGTTCCGAAAAGTTTTGTGGGCAAACACTAGCAATAATAATAATAATACCCATGCTGGTCAAGTATGAACAGAGAAATGGCGGTGGTAAGAACAGTGCACGTGAAAATCGACTCTTTGTATTTATTAATGTATGAGCCGGAATCTACTGTAATTATCCTCTAGGTATGAAATGACAGGATGCGAACATGAGAGGGAAATGACTAGCATCCCTATTAAATGTCCACCACGATTTAGTTTCAGTCCTAGTAACAGGATAAAGGTACAGTATATTGTAAGGATGACACGCTACCACTGATCCACCTTGAAAATGGATAGACAGATAGATAGATAGATAGATAGACAGAGAGACAGACAGATTCAAAGATGGATGGATGGATAGATGGATGTAATGATAGACAGACAGACAGAAGGACGGACGGACAAACGGGAACATCGGCATCCTATACCGTTGGAGATGCACCTGTATCAATTAAAGGCCTCGAATACCCACCATCCACGATTTCGACCCAGACCGTCCCCTGCGCCCAGCCTTTGTGTTGCGTGGGCCTCATCTCCCCTGCATCCGGGCAAACTGCAATTTAATGGTGGTGTCCTTTCAAGCCATTCCCTGGTTCCCGGAAGTTACAGCAGGGGACAAGAGTTTGATACAATATTCCACTGTATACATTTCACACTTAAGGCATGTCTGTCACTCTCCTCCCTAACTTTTTTATCTGCCTGTATATGGGAAGAAAAATATACCATCCCTCCTTCACATTAAGAATATTAGCTGGTGGTGGAAAGTGAGAAGGAGATCAGGAGAACTTTTGCCACCGACTGTGCACAGCTGGTTGCGCCACACACACACACACACACACACACACACACACACACACACACACACACACACACACACACACGTTCCCAGTATAAAGGAGGAGAGAATGGGTCTGGTGAGGTATGAATCTCTGTATGTCTGACTGTCTGTCTCTCTCTCTCTCTCTCTCTCTCTCTCTCTCTCTCTCTCCTAAACTCTCACTAAATCTAAAGCGTTTGTCGAGAGTGAAGGCTGAGCAGACGTTAATTTCAAGTGTAATTGCAGGTGAAGCGTCTACCTGTACCACCTGGCCCCGTAATGAACACTGGGGCTGACAGGTGGGGCTTTAATTGTTGTCTGGGGGAAGTGTTCAAGTGTTCACCCAGACATGCAATTATATGAACACTAAAAATAATACTAATACTAAAGGAATTTATTTTTGTAAAGTGTTCACGTATCACCCAGTTGTATTAATTATTCCAGAGTTACTTGGATGAATTATTGGAGTTCAGGACCTGTGTTCACTGTTCACCCAGATGTGCAAGGATTACGTGAACACTTAAATTACTACCAATATTCTAATAAAAAAAAAAAATAATAATAATAACAATAACTGTTAGAAAAGAATGCTCATTTTTCATACAGATGTACAGCAATTACGGTATCACTGAAAAATTACTTAAAAGGGATAATTACACTCTTAATTAAAATCGTAGAAGAGATACTTAATAGAGGGAGAACCAGAGAAAATTAGCAACCCCTAAAATTAACCGAAAGGCAGCAAAAGAGAACACAGATGCTTGGATTGGATGGAACTGGCTAAGAGTCGATACGTGAGACTGGAGAAAATTGGGAGAGGCGTTCGTCCTGCAAGTAATATTTCTGTGCACTGGTGAACATGATGATTTAAACTGTGGGTATAATTCATTCCGCAATTAGCCAAGACACAATGCACCTACTAATTATACGGAAATTAACGCATTCACACAGGTAATCTCAAAGGTAAGAGCCAAACCCATTATTATCCCCATCCAGGTGTAGCGTAGTCCAGTATACTGTGTTTAGCTGTACATGACTAGCCTACACCCTCTCTACACCACACTAGTTCAACCAGTGCATTCTCCCATCATCACCACCACCACCATCACCATCATCATAATCATCATCACCTCAAGAACTTCGCCCCAATTATCCTGCGCCCACAGACACAACTATTACCCCTCTCCCCTCCCTCTGTAATCCTTCTACCTCAGATATTCTCCTATCCCTTTACCATTCCCCCTCCCCATCTCTACCTTCTCTCCCTCCCCACTATTCTACCACCTCCCCTCCCTCCCCGATTACCCTTTACCATTCCCCCTCCCCATCTCTACCTTCTCTCCCTCCCCACTATTCTACCACCTCCCCTTCCTCCCCGATTCCCTTCCCCACCCTTCCCTCCCCCTCCCTATACCACTACCCCCATCCAATACATCATAGGACCATCTGCTTCCAAGCTTAAGAACCCCATCGTTACTCTCGCAAGCAATTTCCCCCGACAGCCCCTTAAGCATCTCCCCCCTCCCCCTCCCCCTAATCTTGGTCCCTCCTCCAAGCACCTCCCCTTCCCCCATCCCCTTCCTTCAAGCATACCCCACCCCATCCCCTCATTCTCTCCCCCCGTCCCCATTCCTCTCATCCTCTCCTTCCCCTTTCCCCTTGTCCTCTCCAACCTCCCCCTCCCCATCAAGCACTCTCTCTCTCCCTCTCTCTCTCTCTCTCTCTCTCTCTCCCTCTCTCTGCAATGCATCACAACAGCGACAGCTCCTCATCAAAAGGCAACGAGAGAGAGAGAGAGAGAGAGAGAGAAAGTGTGTGTGTGTGTGTGTGTGTGTGTGTGTGTGTGTGTGTGTGTGTGTGTGTGTGTGTGTGTGTGTGTGTGTAAGGTGTAGGTGTACCAGTCCTTTATTTGCACATGATATTAATTTGTGTGGGCAGGGGTTAAGGGATCTTCATTATTGTTTCCCTGTGGGGGCGTGGGTTGGCCTGAGGACCTACCCACCAAAGAGGGACGCATTAGTGGTATCTGAAGTTTAAATAAATAAGTAAATACGAGAGAGAGAGAGAGAGAGAGAGAGAGAGAGAGAGAGAGAGAGAGAGAGAGAGAGAGAGAGAGAGAGAGAGAGAGAGAGAATGATGTGTGTAAATATCATTGCAAAGATATAAAATCAAAGCAGGTAGAATGAAATCGCGGGGAGGAGTCGGTACAGGTGTGTCTCCTAATGAACCACAGATCGTCAGGTAACTCCCCTCGCTACACCTCTACACTCACACGCTACACTCACCTAGTACACCCAAGGTCCATTTTCAAAAATATCTTAATCTATTTTCACGATAAACACTTCTACACTTTAAATATTCATTGTCCTAAATCCTTCTGATCTGCATTTTTTCACGTCATTTCTCACTATGATTCCACAGTATCTAGAAGCATTACTGAGTTAGGGAAAAAGTCTAAACAAAATTCATCCCACAGCACCTGCCCTTCCCTGAGAGACACGAGTACACCTGGCCACACTACGATGTGGCCCGCACTCTTTCCTGATTCAGTACCACCATTACACTCCTTTTACTTTAACTTGGCCTAAAATTGCCATCTCTCCCTCATGAATACCGAGTTGTAACAAGAGATTAACAACAGAATGTGATGCTAGCCACGAAGAAGTGCTATGGAAAGGAAATAAAGACAAAGTACTGTATTTTCTTGTAACTGAGTCAAGGGAAGTAAGTTACGATTGGACGAAAATTTGGGCCAGGTTAAGGTGAAAGGATGACAGATACAATCCACTGCATTATGCCACCACTATAATGCAGTCTCCCACACCACAGCACATACACTTTACTCTCCCACACCATAACACATAAACCTCCCTTTCCCACATCACAACATATACACCTCCGTCTCCCACACCATAATACATACACCTCATTCTCCCACACCACAACACACACATCTCATTCTCCCACACCACAACACATACACCTTACTCTTCCACACCATAACACATACACCTCATTCTCCCACCCCACAACACATACACCTCACTCTCTCACACCACAACACATACACTTCACTCTCCCCCACCACAACACATACACCTCATTCTCCCACCCCACAACACATACACCTCACTCTCCCACACCACAACACGTACACCTCATTCTCCCCCACCACAACACATACACTTCATTCTCCCACCCCACAACACATACACCTCACTCTCCCACACCACAACACACACCTTTTTCTCCCAACACAGACAATCCTGCAACACAACCTCAATATATGATCTCTGGGAGCGCCCGGATGAAGTGGTCGAGTTCCAGCAGTCCACAGGGTTCACGTCCAGATGAACCCGGGGCAACAAGAACAACTCACCTCTCATCACCTCACACCTGCCACATTATAGTACTCACCTGAAAAAGAAAGAAAAAGTAGAGTTAGACAAATATCACACCACCTTAACGAGCCAACTACATCATCATCATCATCATCATTATAATTACCATCATCACCATCAAAATTATCTTCCCACCACCACCACCACCACCACCACCACCACCATCATCATCATCATCATCATTAGCAGCACAAATATTAAAACTTTATATAAAATAATTGGGTAAATAATAATTCACAATGTAACGAAGTGAATTATTAACTTTCCCGGGTAAATATTTCAAGTCATTCGTTATATATCTGCACTAATGTCGACCTCTCCTTAAAACACACACACACACACACACACACACACACACACACACACACACACACACACAATTTTTCACGTGCACATAAGTCACAAAAACATACACTATTTTCACACAAACACAATACACAATTACACTCACGCAACCATCCCATCCACCCTCAGCCACTGCCTCCTGTCACACTCTCCTCCCCTACATTTCCCCTCCCTCTCACCTCCCATTCCCTCTTCCATCACCCTCGCACTGCCACTCACCACCTTCCCTCACCCACTTATCCTTCCACTCCTTTATCTCATCCCTCTCCACTCCCTCCCACATTTCACTTTCTTTTCCATTTCCTCCCCACTCTCCTCCACGCACCCTCCAATCCCCCCTTCCCCTCATTTTCCCCTCTTCCCTTCACCCCTCACTCTTCTCCCATTCCCCCCTCACTCCCCTTCCCCTCCTCATGACCTACTCCCATTCCCCCCTCCCTCCTCTCCCCCCTCACCCTACACCCCCACCGCCGTCACCCTTGCAAAGTAAACAACCCAAAAGGCAAGACGATGCAACATGATGCAATAAAGATCAACATGTGACGTAAAACACAGCAAAAATAGTCCTAACAAACCATAAGTGTCTGTTAAATGGGGAGGAATGGGGGAGAGGATGTGTGTGTGTGTGTGTGTGTGTGTGTGTGTGTGTGTGTGTGTGTGTGTGTGTGTGTGTGTGTGTGTGTGTGTGTGTGTGTGTGTGTGTGTGTGTGTGTGTGTGTGTGTGTGAGAGAGAGAGAGAGAGAGAGCGTGAACTAGCTCAATCACCCCCTTAATGCCTGTTTAAATAGCCCCCCTGAGGCCACCCCCATTTCTCCTCAATCATACCCTCTTTTCCCCTTACCTGACTTGAGCAATTCCTTCCCCTCTAATGCCCTCCCCCACCTCTCTCTCTCTCTCTCTCCCTCTCTCTCTTTTCGTTCTTGATTTACCTTTCACGATCCCGTTCTCTGATTCTATGTGTGTGTGTGTGTGTGTGTGTGTGTGTGTGTGTGTGTCTCTCTCTCTCTCTCTCTCTCCCAAGCTGAAAGATTTAACGTGGAGGGAGGTGGCCTGAAGCCTCTTGTAATCAGATCCTCCTTCCTCTGCTGGCGAGGAGGAGGAGGAGGAGGAGGAGGAGGAGGAAGACTTAATGGAGGGAAGAGGCGTGGGAGTGGGAAAGGTCAGGGAGGGAGAGAAAGAAAAAGGGATTAGTAGGTGGGAGGGAGAAGAAGGAAGAAGGGAGGAGGAGAAAGGGAGGGAAAGTGAACGGAGGGTGACTGAGATGTGGAGAGAGAGAGAGAGAGAGAGAGAGAATTATTCTGGCTGGGTCATAATTGGACGTTAATTCTCTTTAAGGGTATAAGTAGGGCCGATAGCGCTTGAGTCCACCAATTCTCCAGACCTGGGTTCGATACCACCAGGATGCGGGTATTTAAGGGCAGTAGTATGTCCTTTCATGGGTTCTAACATGCTTACACCCTGTTTAGATTTCCGCAAAAAAAAAAAAAAATCCACCCATTTCACCATCAAATTTTCACACACACACACACACACACACACACACACACACACACACACAAAACACTACACTCCAACATCCTTCCACACCTAAACTCTGTTCACTTTAACCTGGCGTAAAATTGCCATCTCTCAATCACGAAAGCTGAAGTAACGAGAAATTAGTATTAGAATAAGGTGCTAATCACGAAGAAGTGCTGAGGAAAAAATACAGAACATAAGAACATAAGAAGAGAGGATAACTGCAGTAGGCCGGTTGGTCCATGCTAGGCAGCTCCTAGAAGAGTAACTAAACTACTAGAATGAGATAAGGATAGCAAAGAAGAAGGCTCTCCCCCGCCCTCCAAACCCTCCAGCCGAAGCCGGCAGGAAAAAGTCAGAAAGAACACCACGCAGTATAGAAAAACTGGCGTGGACATTTTACAGGAAAGTGTGAAAGTAACAGGAAAGTGTGAAAGAGAGAGAAAAACTGGCGTGGACATTTTACAGGAAAGTGTGAAAGAGAGAGAGAGAGAGAGAGAGAGAGAGAGAATTATTCTGGCTGGGTCATAATTGGACGTTAATTCTCTTTAAGGGTATACTGTAAGTAGGGCCGATAGCGCTTGAGTCCACCAATTCTCCAGACCGTAGCATTGCCTTATTCCGCCACTGACGTACTTATATACCGGAAAAGGACGAAAAATCTTCAAGTTAACGAGAAAGAATGATATATATCCATGTGTTAAGCAATGGGTGGGAGCGGGTCACTTCTCCAGTCTCGAAAAGAAGTGTCCCTTCGCCTTAAAGATCGAGGAGGAGGAGGAGGAGGAGGAGGAGGAGGAGGAGGAGGAGGAGGAGGAGGAGGAGGAGGAGGAGGAGGGGTGATTAAAAAGGAATCTGAAAAAGGAGTCATGTGTGGGAGGAGGATGAAGAAGGGAGGGAGAGAAGTTGAGAGGGTGTAAGAGGGAGGTTGAGAGGGTGTAAGAGGAAGGCAGAGAGGTTGAGAGGATGTAAGAGGAAGGTAGAGACGTTGAGAGGATGTAAGAGGGAGGTTGTGAAGTTGTAAGAGGGAGGTAGAGAGGTAGACGGGGTGTAAGAGGGAGGCAGAGAGAGTGACAGGAAGTAAAAGGCAGACTGGGAGGTTGAGAGTGTAAGAGGGAGGTAGAGGGATTTCAGAGGGGAAGAAAAACTAAAGAGGAAAGGAAGAGAAGGAAAGGAGTAGGGAAAAGGAAGGGAAAAGATTTAGCTGAGAGGGAAAATGAAGGAAAGAAAGAATGACATTAAAGAAAAAATGGTGAGAGCGGAGAGAAATAGATGGTCGGAAAAGAGGATGAGAAAATGAAGGGATAGAGGAAGGGAATTAGAGAGAGGAGTGAGAGAAGAGAGGAGTGAGAGAAGAGAGGATTTGTTGAAAAGAAGGCTCGCAGGTCATTAGAGAAGACGGAAGACGGAAAGAATGAGAAAAGAAGGAATACAGGGAAGGAAATCAGGAAGATGAGTGAGATGGGAAAAATGAAGGGAAGAAATGATGGGAATCGGAGAAGAATAAGGAAGAAATGACGGTGGAGAGGAAGGAAAAAGATGGTGTCAGGGAAAGAGGAAAAGGCAGGAGAGAGAGAGAGAGAGAGAGAGAGAGAGAGAGAGAGAGAGAGAGGGGGGGGGGTGGCACTGAAAAAGCAATTTGAGGAAGGGATGGAGGGGGGAAGGTAGGGAGGGGGAAGGGGAAAGGAAGGGAGGGGGAAGGGGAAAGGAAGGGAGGGGGAAGGGGAAAGGAAGGGAGGGGGAAGGGGAAAGGAGGAGAGGGTGACCAGCAAGCGTGGGTGTTAATGGAGGCTAGGGAGAATAAGGAAAATGAAAGACAAATTGCATGAGAAGAAGAAAAATATATAAAATAAAAGAGTAGGTGACAAATACAGGAAGTGAAACAGAATGTAAGGATAAGTAAAAAAGAAAAACAAATGCATGAAAAGAGAGGACAGATTGAAAGAGTAAGTGAAAGCAAGGAAATGGCAAAGAAAATACGAAAAAAAAAAGCAGAGAGAGAGAGAGAAAAAAAATAAATATATATATATACATCTGCGCCTAACTTTTAACCATAAGCCAAAAACCCAGCAATAATATTTCCAAAATCCATTTCATCAGCTGGATCAAAATATAAAAACTTTCGGTAAATTCAGCGAGCAACGCAAAATAAGTGGCCGGAAAAACTGAATAAATTAAACAATATATATGATTCTCTGCCGTAATGAAAAACTATTTGATTTCCCATGCATATTTTTAGCAGTCATGAAAAAGATTTAATTTTCAGGATGCTTTATCATTCAGTCTAAACATCAATAATAATAATAATAATAATAACAACAAAAATAATAACAATAATGACACACACACACAAATATTCTCTCTCTCTCTCTCTCTCTCTCTCTCTCTTGGTTTCTCCACGTCTACAATGCAAACTCCGGGTCGTAATGTGCAATGTTTAGATATACATACGATACCCTTGTTGCAATATACGATAAATGATTGCAATATACGATACCCTGATTGCAATATACGATACCTGGTTTCAATATACGATACCCTAGTTGCAATATACGATACCTGGTTTCAATATACGATACCCTGATTGCAATATACGATACCTGGTTTTAATATACGATACCCTAGTTGCAATATACGATACCTGGTTTCAATATACGATACCCTAGTTGCAATATACGATACCTGGTTTTAATACACGATACCCTAGTTGCAATATATGATACCTGGTTTCAATATACGATACTCTGGTTCTTCAAGACAGCCTATTCATTGTAACTTGGAATACTCTTTCTCTAATGTGCGATACTTTGCTTGTAAATATACGATACCCTCCCTATACAGGCATGGTTGGGACTGAATACGATAGCCGTGGTATGGTTTCACTCTTGGGGTTGAGAGAGAGAGAGAGAGAGAGAGAGAAATATTATAGTGGCCGCTATGATGGATGAACTGGGTGACAGAAAACGAGATTACGGCCTGAGGAAAGACAAAAAAATGTTCCAATACTCTCTCTCTCTCTCTCTCTCTCTCTCTCTCTGATACCTTGGGACAAACGCCATGATGAAGGTATCTGATCTGCAGTGCTGAGAGAGAGAGAGAGAGAGAGAAAGAGAGAGGGGGGGGAAGTGTGAGATGAAGGAGATTAAAGAAAAAGGGAGTAACCGAGGGGAAGTGTGAAGAGAACGAGAATTGGGAGAGAGAGAGAGAGAGAGAGAGTCACCTCTCTCAATCTCTCTCTCTCTCTCTCTCTCTCTCTCCCTCTCTCTCTCTCTCTCCGTAGAAGAGGAGGACCCAGAAGAGCACATACCCCTTAACCCATTCAATTCGATGACGTCTCTCTCTCTCTCTCTCTCTCTCTCAGTCAAGTTGTCGTAGGTCAGGAGGAAAATTATTAAGGGCGCCTGAGGGGAGAGAGTGGGAGAGGGTAATTATGGAAGGAAGATAGGAAGGAAAGATGGAAGGAGGGAAGGAAGGAAGGAGTGAAGGAAGGAAGAAGAAAGGAAGGAAGGAAGGAAGGAAGGAGGGAGGGAAGAAAGGAAGGAAGGATGAAAGGAAGCAAGGAAGAAAGGAATTATGGAATGAAGGAAGGAAGGATGGAAGGAAAGAAAGGAAGGACAGCAAAGAGATATATGCAGATAAATAGATACCGTATTATAAACAAACAGATAGACAGACTGACAAACATGCGAGCAGACACCGGACAGAAAGATACAGAGAAACACAGACACAGAGAAATTGACTGCTATACACAATTATAAATGTATGTATGTATTCATGTATGTGTGACAGCAGTCGGTCTGGAGTTAGCGCAAACGAGTGAAATCTGAAATGCTTTTGGACTTTTTCATTTTCCTGGAATATGCCTCTCCATTTGCATTCCTCGCCACGAGCAAAATATACAAGGGTGGACACTACGCTGATTGACCTACCAGATCCACCGCCATGCAAGCCACATCAACAGCAGTCAAGTCCCATCTCAACCCACCTCAAGCCCGGGCTGACTTTATGGACGAACCACGATGGCGCTTCTCCATCCTCTGTACCCATATCCCAGCCCCTGTTTTTGCTGCTGCTCCACGTATCGCCTGTGTTCAGTGTTGGGTCTCGCTATCAACTTGTCGCCCGCTGAGTCGCTTGGGTTGGCTACATGTATATTTTTAGCTGCCAGGCGTTGCGGGGACCACAATGGTTGGTTTGACGGGGAGGGTGATGGAGGGGAGACTTATCTTACCCATTCAGTGTCATGAAGTCTATTATATTCCTACCACAAAACGATTTTATCAGTCTAGAAATGATTTACCATGAAGCCTAAGGTGCCTCGATAGGAGTGGCGCTGTTTAGGTACGAGGAGGCCGTGTCCTAACTCCCCCTGGTTCGATTCCAAAAGGTGGTCTGAGTTTCTTCCACCTGTGAATCGCTGCCAAGGACGCAGGGTATCGAGAGAGGTAACTAAAGAGACTTGCTGTTACCGTTTTGATCGATAATATCTCCTGTAATGATGGGTGAGAGTTTATCTATGCTAAACATTCACATATTCGCGTCCTCCTGACCCTATTCCCACTACCATCAACACACATCCTTGTTAATACTACTAAAATAACACACACACACACACACACACACACACACACACACACACACACACACACACACACACACACACACACACACACACACGCACGCACGGATTACGCTAACCCTTGACCCTGTGGTGCGGATGGGGACTGGTGTGACAAGCCCAAGCCCTCCCATCACCACCGTAAGCCTCTGTTTGGATTTTTGGGGCGGGGGGAGGGGAGGGGGAGAGATGAATACTGCCCGCCCACCAATACGAAGGGGAGAAGGGAGAGTGGTGGTGGTGGTGGGGAGAGTCGGGTAAGTAAGGGGTGTGAGGAGGGGAGAGGTGGGTGGGGGGGGACCTGAGGGGGTGACGAGGACGTGGGTAGAGGACAGGATGACTGGAGAAAGGGAAGAGACGGCAGGAAAGGGGTGGGGAAAGTGAAAGGTGACGAGAGTGGAAAAATAGGAATAGTGAGAGGGAAGCTGGGTGGTGATATACGGGCTGCAAGAGGGTGGAGAGACAGTGGCTGGAGGGGGTGGAGAGACAGTGGCTGGAGGAAGGTGGAGGGACAGTGGCTGGAGGAAGGTGGAGAGACAGTGGCTGGAGGAGGATGGAGAGAGTGGCAGGAGGAGGTGGAGAGACAGTGAAAGGTGAGGAGAGGGAACTAAGAAAGCAAACAGCAACAGGCCTATAGCTCCTATGGAAACAGAGTGTCACTGGGCCGGGAAAATGGGAAGGGGAGGAAATATGAACGGGAGGTGTGTGTGTGTGTGTGTGTGTGTGTGTGTGTGTGTGTGTGTGTGTGTGTGTGTGTGTGTGTGTGTGTGTGTGTGTGTGTGTGTGTGTGTGTGTGTGTGTGTGTGTGTGTGTGTGTGTGTGTGTGTGTGTGTGTGTGTGTGTGTGTGTGTGTGTGGTGGGGGGAAAGAGCTGTAATGGAGGGAGAGAAGAGTGGGAGGCAGTAGGGAGGAAGGAGAGTGGATGAAGCAGAGATGAAGCTAGAGAGGGGACAGGTAGGGGGGCTGGGGAAAGAGGGGAGGAGTGGGGAGATAAGGGAAGTCAAGTAATGGTGGGGACAACAGGAGGGGAGGAGGCAGTTATGGTGTGGGGATGAAGGGCGATAAGCAACAACGTAACCCCCCCTATTCCGATATCCATAAAGCATTCTATTATTCAGGACCACAATAGGCGTAAAGCTGAAACAGAGCGGCCCCTTGATTAATACCTGTTAGCACCTGGTCGACGGGAGGGGGAAGGGACAGGGTAAAAGGGGCAAGGGGGGGGCAGAGAGAGAAGGGGACGATGCAGAAGGGAGGGGGAAGGCTGTCAGTGGGCGATGCGAGTGGGGGCAGGAAAGGGAGGGGGGGTTGGACAGGGGAAGGGCGGGAGGGGGGAGGAGGGAAGGACAGGAGACGGTATAGGGGGAGGGGGTACTTCAGAGAGAGGGATGCTGCCAGTTTTATTTAGGTCATATATCTATGTGCGTGATTTATGGTTTGGGTTTGTAGATTTATGTGTTTACGTACATGACTACATTTTACGTTTCATTTGTATTTAGTCTTATTTTCATCTATTTTCATTTAATATTTATGATTAACGGAGGGTGTGAGTTGGGGGGAGGGCAGCGTAATGGCAGGGGATAGGGAGACATGGAGGCCATTTGTTTGTGACCACCTCTTACGGGATTAAGGCGTCTGGTTATAGATAGATAAATAGAAAGACAGATGGAGAGATTAAATGGGTGTTAGAGTAAGGTGCAAAAAGGTATGCTATTGTCAGCTAATTTTCACCTGTCAGATCCGTAACCCCTTCCAGGTTAGTTGATGGCCAGGTGTAGTCAAGGTGAACGGCTGGTTTGGCTAGTAACCAAGAAGACATTTAACTACGGCTCACTGAATTTCGCGCCACCGCGACTTAGTATTGAAGCTGTGAGTTGTCCAGTTCCCTCAGATGAAAACACACCAACTACAGAACCCACATCAACGTACTGGCAGGAAACGGATATGGTATGAAAAAGAGGGGAAGTTGTAGAAATTAAGGTGTAAAGAAATGTGTGTGGGCTGCGTAGCTTGGATAAGAAAAGTTTGGGTTCACGAGAATTTTGGAATAACACCATCCACTGATTAAAAAGTGGAAGAGAATGTGGACAGGTGGTTCAGACAAAGAAATAATGGACAGAAATAGGGTGGTGGATAACGAACTGTGTAGGGATGAGGTAGAGTTTAGAAGGAGGCGCAGAAGGCCAGGAAGATGGATGAGTACAATAGGCACTGTGTGAATATGCGAAATATGGAGGATGAAAAAAAAAAACACAGACGAAGGATGAAATGGTTGGATGATGTAGGTATGGAGGTGCACATGACGTCTGAACCCCTTATTTAACTCGGCGGTCAAGGGAATGGTCTCTCTCTCTCTCTCTCTCTCTCTCTCTCTCTCTCTCAGGCATTATGAGGCATATATTTGTGTGGATCGTTATGCGTGTGTGACAACGATGACGATGAAGACACGTGTTAACAAATGGTCCACGGGGAGAAGGGGACGGGGGGAAGGGTAGGCAGGGGGGGTCATGGGGGGAGGGGACGGGAGGCAGAGTAGGCAGGGGGGGCAGGGGGAGGGGACGGGACGGGGGGAAGGATAAGCAGGGGGTGAGTGTGGTGGGGGCCTGTCATTTTCACTTAGGCTGTATAATTTATAGGAATGATGCATTGTTTTGGTTAGCCTAATGGATTTATGTGTTTACCTCCTGGATTAATTTCTGTTGCGATTTTTACATGAATTATTTATACCCCTCGCTTGACTGATAGGTGATGTTTGGGGTAATGTGTTTTTAAGTCTGTTTGTGTGTTTGTTCTTGTTCTGACTTTTGAAGGCTCTGAGAAATTATATGCACAGAAATTATGTTACTTTGTCGTGTGTTCACATTTACTTTCACTCTACTTTGGTTTTGGATTGTCACGTAGCTGCATAAGATAAAACAAAAATATACAGACCAGCTTCGGCTTAAAACAGTTCATGAATACGGCCCTGTATCTAGGTCAAGTTCGAACAAGAAGGTCATGGGTCAAAGGTCAATGTCGGTGAGGTAAAAAAAAAAAAAAACGCAGGTGAGCGGTTGTTTTCCGTCTTGGGACATTCTTCTTCTTCTTCCTCTTCTTCTTCTTCCTCCTCCTCTTCCTCTTCTTCTTCTTCTTCTTCTTCATTTTGTAATCTAAACCTTTTCCTTCACACGATTTTATTTAGCTGAACACAAACTCCTCTGCTGGAGGAATTAGACGCATTCTTCAGTACAAGGGGTTTAATCTCCTAATAAAAACCATCTGTTGATAGCAAGAATAAAATAAACACACGTCACCGTCCTAAACGTTAAGATTCCTCTCTATCACACATTGAAAACACCTCTACGATGACGCTTTTCTTCATTTAAATCCAATTACCATCAAACTATTTTATCTATCCTCCAACTCTCCTCTTTTTCCCATCAGATACTTATGGGTCCGGGGCTAGGCTACTCAATCCCGACATTTAAGGCCATGGTGACCAGCCTCGCAACCCCTGAGTGGCATTATGTTAGCACTAAAGTCAACCCTCCCTCTGATGTAATCCCTTTATGAGTCTCCATCCGGTTGAAGCGCCTCAACCTACTTGACCACCAGGCATCTTTTAGTATGAAAGTTACATGATTGAGAAAAGGGAGTTAAATGTACACGCTCCAGTTCGAAAAAGTCTTCATCATCATCATCATCATCATCATCATATCATCACACCACACTACCACCACTGCCAACATCATCACCATCATTATCATCACCCCCACCACACCACACTAACACCATCGCCACCACCACCACCACCACCATCGTCATCATCACCATCACCCCACCCCCACCACACCACACTACAACCACCGCCATCACCACCACCACCAACATCATCATCATCATCATTATCATCCAGAACTCCTTCCTCAGCAAAGGATGGCGTTGATCTGAGTAAAAGCGCCTGGGAAGGACAAGAATAAATGAAATGCGAGATCCAAAGACTATAAGGAGTTCAATTCTACTGTTCGGTGTTCAATTCTGTTTTTAGCCGCATGACGCACGAGGAATCACTTTTGGCATGGTGAATTAGTCTTGCCATGTCGCCCTCACATGTAACCCTATTGTCGCAGGTGTGTGTGTGTGTGTGTGTGTGTGTGTGTGTGTGTGTGTGTGTGTGTGTGTGTGTGTGTGTGTGTGTGTGTGTGTGTGTGTGTGTGTGTGTGTGTGTGTGTGTGTGTGTGTGTGTGTGTGTGTGTGTGTGTGTGATGGATGAAGCTGATGATTAATGACTGTACAGTTGGATGAATGGGGATCCTTCTGGAGTGATTCAGTTTGCAGTCACGTATATATATATATATATATATATATATATATATATATATATATATATATATATATATATATATATATATATATATATATATATATATCCCATTGGAACCCAGTGTCCCAAGTATTGGACAGAACTGGGATTTCTCAAGTCTTCATAAAGTAGGGAACCCCTGGGTAGGGACCTATGAGCTTTGCGACTATGAGCCAATAGGCGGACGGCGGTACGCTTAGTACTCTCCCAGTGCAATGCCTCGTCCACCACCCCTGGGATCCAATGGATATATATATATATATATATATATATATATATATATATATATATATATATATATATATATATATATATATATATATTATATGTAAATATAATGGATGGATGGATGTATTTTATGTATGCAGAATAGTTTCGTCATAAACATACACAGACTTACAGGGATAATTAGCAATATGACGGAAGCAGAGATAGATAGACAGATACACTGATACAGACATATAGAAGGACAGGCAGACAGGTAACAAACAGATACTTGACCGAGGTTGCCTGACTGACGCAGACACTGACAGATATAGACAGACAGTCAGAAAGAGATAGACAGAGAGACAGATAGAGATGGACAGATGCATATACAAATATAGCGATAGAGAGACAGACAGACAGATGGATGGATAGACAGATAGACTGATATAGATAGACGGATGGACAGACAGATAGACAGATAGATATAGATAGACAGATACACAGACAGACAAAATGAAAGCCAAGGGTGATAAAGAGCTACATTTCATACACTTCCCGTTGCAGGTGACTGGCCTTGATACATCACCCTTGACATTCCTTCATTATTCACGCCACACACACACACACACATACACACACACACACACACACACACACACACACACACACACACACACACACACACACACAGAGGCACATAGATATACACAGATAAACAGATGAACAAATGGATAAAGAGACAGATAACGAGGCTAGACGGACGGACGTGCCCAGAACTTCTCCTTCCATATTGATTAAGACACAGAAATAGAGAGAAATAGATAGTTTGATAGACACACAGGTAGAGAGAAGAACTGAGAAAGTAGATACTGTAAGCAACCATATCTGAAACCCCAACTCCGTCTTTTACTCTTTTTAGTATACATAAATACACACATATATACATACCTATTCATACGGTACACAGATGCATATATACATACCGGACATACATACATACATACGCATACATACACACATACATACATAGACATATACAAACACACACATATACATACATACATACATACATACATACATAAAGACACACCGCCCAAGGAAATGAATTAATTCTGCACATGCTGGAGAGGGACGCCTTCACGTGATAGTACCGATATTGCCGACAGGGTCCACTGCCTGGTTATGCAAGTGTCCCTCAATACCTTCCCTATCCCCTGAAAGATGGATGGTGGGCCTGTAGTCCACTGGGTTCGCATTGAGGTATGTCTGGGGTTACTGCTACTACTACTACTACTACTACTACTACCACTGCTGCTACTACTACTACTACTACTACTACACTACTACTACCACCACCACCACTACCACCACCACCACCACCACCACCACTACCACCACTACTACTACTACTACTACTGCACCTCAACATAAATGAAACTGATGCAAACTTGACAATGCTCATCAATAATAAGTTAAAATAAATCGCTATGGAAAAGGTGTCACGGATCCTCCTGCCCCATCTTGAATACGGCCGACGGAAACACACCTCTAGACAGGTAGACAAGTAGGTGGCTTCAGGTAGACGGGCGCGGAACCATCACCCTCTTCTACATTTCCCGTGGTAGACAGGATGACCTAAGATGACCTCTGACCTATTTTCATTATTCACTTAAGGGACAGATGGACAGCAGATGGGTAGATAGATAGATTGATAGATAGATAGAGACAGATAGCTAGATAGACAGATTAGATAGAAAGGTAGATAGCTAAGTTGGCGGATAAAGATGCTAAATAGATTGATCCACACGCAACAAATCTACACACACACACACACACACACAGATACCCTCGTAGTGAAGTGACTAAGACAGGCTGGCTGTGGGTGGCGCCATCTGTGCCGTGCGTGAATAATGAAGGAAGGTCAAAGGTCAAGTTACTAGGTCAATCCCGCCTGCCAGCCTGCCACGGGAAGTGTAGAAGGAGGAGGTGGGGTTTCTCTCTCTCTCTCTCTCTCTCTCTCTCTCTCTCTCTCTCTCCCTCCCTCCCTTAGCCCAATTATGTACTTCTTGCTCCAAGAACACGATTTTCTTCAAGATAGGAACCTCTCTCTCTCTCTCTCTCTCTCTCTCTCTCTCTCTCTCTCTCTCTCCCCCAGTTCTATAAGGGTCTCCAAAGCCGAAAGAAATCGCAGAGACGCCAAGAATAAACCGAAAAAAAATAAAAACATCACTAGAATGAAGGGGTGGACGACGCAACTTCTCCTCTAAGCTGAACATAATCGAATGGAAGAGGCAAGAATTAAAAGAAGAAAGGGAATAGAAATAAAGGGGTTTCTGATTTATTTTTATTGGTCGTTTGGAGGTCTGTCAATCTATCTGTCTGTCTATCTATCGACTGTTTATCTATCTGTCTGGCTGTCTACCTGTATGTATACTTATCTGTCTGTATGTCTATCGAATCATCTTTGCTTCACTATGTCTGTTTATCAGCCAATCAATCAATCAATCATTTCCAGTTTGTCTACGTCTGATCATTTTCCATTTCGTATATGTGTTTGTGTATAATTATTCTACATACCTCTCTATCTATCTATCTATCTATCTGTCTGTCTGTCTGTCTGTGTACCTACCATCCATCCATTCTTCGATTCATCTATTTTTATCTATCTATCTGTCCTTGTTACATCTATTTGTATATCTATCTATCAGTCTGCCTGCCCATCTATTTACTTGTCTATTAATTCATTCTACTGACTGACCCCACAACCAAAGAGGAATTGTCTCGAGATCTATTGGACTATCTATCAGCCGGTCTGTCTGTCTGTCTGCCAGTCTGCCTACCTGTCTGTCTGACTATCTGCCTGTCTGTCTACCTGTCTGTCTGTCTATCTGCCTGTCTGTCTGTCTATCTGCCTGTCTGTCTTTTGCAACTTACATCAATCCATGGATGGATGGATGGATGGATGGATGGATGGATGGAGGACGGACGGATGGATGGATGGATGGATGGATGGATGGATGGAAGGATGGATGGAAGGATGGATGGATGGATGGAAGGATGGATGGATGGATGGATGGACGGATGGATGGAAGGATGGAAGGATGGATGGATGGATGGAAGGATGGATGGATGGAAGGATGGATGGAAGGACTGACGGATGAATGGATTGATGATAAAAACAAACTTACATCAACCCATCAATCTCTGAGACAGAGTGACGCATCTGTGTGTATTTCGAGTCCACTAAACAAGAGCATCAATTCAAACACATACATCAACTACAGTCAATCTGATGCCTGGTACTGAAGTGTTTGTGCTTACAGAGGTACCCAAAACATCAATCCATCAATCCGCACGACCCGGATTGATGGACTGACGTGTTTATGCGAAGGGACGAGGACGGAGGGGAGCGGCGTAGGTTAGGCGTTGTAAAAGTGACAAATGGTCTGGATGAAGAAACTTTTATCTGCCAACAGGTTAATTTGTCACCCAGAGAGCGAGAGAAGGAGGAAGGGAGGTGGAGAAGGTGGGATGGGGAGAAGGAGAGAAGATGAAGGGATGGGGAGAAGGAGGGAGGGGGGAGAAAGAGGGATGGGGAGAAAGAGGGATGGAGAGAAGGAGGGATGGGGGAAGGAAGGATCAGGAGAAGGGGGAATGGGGGAGAAGGAGGGGTGGGAAAAAAAGGGGGTCAAGGGAAGAGGGAAGGATCTTCGGTAGTTGATGGGAATACCGGAAAAATGTTAAGTGAGATTGATTGATTGACTGATTGACTGACTGACTGACTGATTTTTAGGAATGGAGATACCAGGAAATGTAGAGGTGATTACGATAACTATAAATGTGAGAGAGAGAAAACGAGCGAGGGGCGGGGGAGAGGGGGTGTCCGTGAGCTAATGAAAATATCGGGAAAATTATGAGAAAGTGGGAAAAGCTAGATTTTTTTTTTTTTTTTTACTGGTGTGGCGAGAAATATGGAATGAATTAGGGAATATGTACAAAAAAAAAAAAAAAAAAAAAAAAGACATTTTGAATTTTCCAAGAAGAGCCAGTGGGGGAAGGGGAGGAGAATACAAGGGGGGAAGGGGGAGGGGAGGAGACGACAAGGGGGAAAGGGGAGGGGAGGAGACGGCAAGGGGAGAAAGGGGTGAGGGGAGTTTGGGGGTCAAGAGAATGCCGAAAAAATGGTGAGACTGATTTTTTTTTATTTCCTGAGAGAATGGGAAGTATAAGTGAAAATTACGGAATACGTTTGCGTGTGAGAGGAAGAATTATTATATTTCCTGATGAGAAAATTAAATGTGTACGAGAAGTTAATATACAGACAGACATGGAAATGAAAATCCGCATGAAGGAGAATTAGTCAGGTGCTTCGATAGGATTAACAATAAATATACAGGTGATTTTACTGAGAAAATGTCTATAAAAGATGGTCCAGTTTCCTATGTGGATACTCGAAATACGAAAATGAATAGAGAGAATAGGTGTGAAAGAGGAATGAAAATTTTGGATGAGAAATCGTCCCAAAATGTGCATAAATTTGGAAAGGGTGGAGCGTATATGCACTTTTTTAAAAGAGGAAAATGCAATGGATGAGACTTTTTTTAACGAGGGTAATTAGGACGTAATTAAGATGATAAGCTTAATTTTCATGCGAGAACCAGGAAAATGTGTGAAACGGAAAATAATAAAAGAGAATAATCAAAATTTCTAATACAGGTACTGAGAAAGAGTTAATTGCAGGTCGAAAAAAAATATGATACAAGATGTGAAAATGAGTGTTCAATTAATATTCTGAGCCAATGAAAGAGACGAGAGACTATATAGTTCACTATTTAACGTACTGTACCAGAAAGGCTCGTCTACTCGTGCTGATAACCGCATACTCTTGAAGTCATGAATGTTAGTTCGGCCCATATTTACGACAAACATCATCATCTTCATCATCTTCACCATCATCATCATCATCATCATCACCACCCTAACCCTATTTACCAGTAATAAATGGAGTGGGTATGATCCAAATACAGGAAATGAAGAGCATAATCATCATCATCATCATCATCATCACCCTAACCCCATCTGACAGTAGTAAATGGAGTGGGTATGCTGGAAACACTGGAAAAGAAGAATATAAAAATGGCAGAAACAACAAAGCCACGTCCCCTTAAAAAAAAAAAAAAAAAAAAAAAGCCAGAACAACAATGAAGGAAAAAAGTGGCGTCCTCGAACTAAAGGGGTCAATGTGAGATAATAGGGCAAGAGAGTGAATTTTTAAGTCACTCAAAAATATCAGAAAATATGAGAAAAAAAAAATAGCGTTGAGTTCCAATTTCATCCGATCTATGGGAAACGATAATTCTTTTGTCAATGATTTTTTTTTTTTTTTTTTTTGACAAGTAATCAACACCTCCCCCTTTTTTTCGAGTTTTTGTTTTTCTCTTTCTTGGCTCATTCACGTTTTGTTACTGCAGAGAGGAGGGTGTGTGTGTGTGTGTGTGTGTGTGTGTGTGTGTGTGTGTGTGTGTGTGTGTGTGTGTGTGTGTGTGTGTGTGTGTGTCTGTCCGATATTTAACTTTTGAAAACCTTTACCTCGAAACATCATTTTTTTTTTTTTTTTTTTTAAGGCCGGAAGCAACTGACCATGCATAAGGGTCGGCTTCGAATAAGGGGGGTCAGGAGTCAAAGGTCAAGGTCACTGGAGTAAAAACAGAAAAAATTTATTTATTTATTTATTTTTTTTTTTTTTTTACATCTAGGAGGCATTCAGTTCTTTGGAATAAATAACCAGCATGTTTTTATTTCTCTCTCTCTCTCTCTCTCTCTCTCTCTCTCTCTCATTTTTATTCTTAGCGACAAAATACCTATCCAACAGATCCAATCGGAGAGAGAGAGAGAGAGAGAGAGAGAGAGAGAGAGAGGCCTCGTTATCAGGTACACAGCTTAGAGGCTCAATTCCCCTCTTGGCCGAATTAGAGAAAGGGATCACAAGGCTAAGACCAAGAATTCCCCTACATAACGCCTTTCCCCTCTCCTTCTCCCCCTCCATACCTCCCCTCATCCCCTCTATAGACAACCCCTTCCCTTCTCCCTTCCACAGCCCCCCCCCTCCCCTCCTCGACGTTTCCTAAATACCTCCCCATCTTTCACTGCCCCTCCCTCCTTCCCCCACTCTGTTTTTCATCTCATTCTTTATTTTTCCCCCTTTTTTCCTCGCCTCTGTCATCCCTTTATTTCTCCTTCTCCTCCGCCTCCGCCTCTTTCTTCCCCTCCTCCTCCTCCTCATTCATCCCTCTCCTTTTTCCTTACCTCTCCAGAACTCCATTTTCATGCCACTTCCTCTTCCCCTCACCCTCCTTTCCCCCTCCGTTCTTCATCACTCCCTTTCCCCTTTTCTCCTAACTCACCTCCTCTTCCTCGTCCCCCACCCTCTTCCCCTCACAGCTACCCTCCCTCCCTCCACTTCTCCCCTCCCTTCTCCACACCGTTCCCTCTTTCTTCACAACCATCAATCTCTTCCATTTTCTCCCCTCTCTCTCTCTCTCTCTCTCTCCCTGTTCTCCTTTTCCTTTCCATCTCTCCCTTCCTTCTCACCCCTCCTATCCATCCCCCCTCCTTCCTCAACCTCTCCCCTCCTTCCCAACTCCCCTCCTCCCTTTCTTCAAGGCCTCCTCCCCTCCTTTTTTCATTTTCCCCTTCCCCCCTCACTCCCCCTACGCCCATCCCTATTCTCCAGCTTCTTATATGGAACTTTGTAATTACTCTCTGGAGGGGGTGAGGGGGAGAGAGAAAGAGAGTGAGAGAGAAGGAGGGAGGTGAGAAGGGAAAGAAAGGGAGTGAGACAGTGTGAGAGTGAGAATGATAGAGAATGTTGGGGTAAAAGAAAAGGTGAGAAAGTAAGGATGAATTAGAAAATCAGTGTAAAAAAAAGTGTAAAAGTAGCCGAGAGTAGGAATATGAAAAAGACTAAAAGAGATTGAGATAAAGAGAAGAGATACAGACAGACAAAAGACAGGATGTGGGAGGAAGGAAGAGGGGACGTGAGAAATGGGCAAGAGGAGACGCAGGAGAGAAGGGAAGGAAGAGAGGAGGAAAAAAGGGTGGGGAGGGACAGTGGAAAAGGGGGAGTTTAGAGTTGGAGAGAAAGTAGGGAAAAGAAAGAGAGTAAGGAGAGGAGGAGGAGGGGAGAGAAACAGGAAGAAGGAGGGGCAGGGAAGCGAAAGAGAGTAAAGAAAGGAGGAGAAGGGGCAAAGGGGGATAGAAAAGCGAAGAAGGGTAGGGAAGAGAGAGCTGGGAGAGGGGGAGGGGGTGGAGAGAAAAGGGAAGGAGGGGTAACCACAGTAGATTAATCTGCCCACAACTTTGAATTACACACGAGTACTATTAATTCCCCTGCTAAGTTGACTCTGATCACCTCACGATAAGATTAAATAGGCCTGGGGGAACTGGGACAATCTCTCTCTCTCTCTCTCTCTCTCCATCTCTCGTGCTGACGGATTATTAAAGACTCATAACTAGGTGAGGGAATTTTGGGTCCTGGTGAGAAATTTAGAGGCTTTGATGATTTTTCTTTTTTTACCTGTCCATGGGAGACTCGTGATGTTATAAGTATCAATGTTTATTTTTTCCACTGCTATTTAACGTTTATCAGATACGGTGAATTATGCTATGAACTTAAGGAGGTAAAAATTGTGTTTATAAATTACTGAGTTATCTGATATGATGGATGGGTAACGATGGTGTATTATTTATTATTTAGCAAGAGAAGTTACAGGTTTAGCTTGTCACAGCGCCCCCCCACCCTCTCTCTCTCTCTCACACACACACACACAGCACCAGCATACCTCCAGGTCGCCTCTCTAATCTGTGCCACCAATCCTTCCCAAACAACCCGTGTAGCTTGTGGTCTGTGTCTCAGATGCCACAGAGACGACAGGGCTCTCTCTCTCTCTCTCTCTCTCTCTCTCTCTCTCGTGTGTGTGTGTGTGTGTGTGTGTGAGAGAGAGAGAGAGAGAGAGAGAGAGAGAGAGAGAGAGAGAGAGAGAGAGAGAGAGAGACCTGGCAAACCCTTCTTAATCTAAGCAACACCTTGATAACAGGTAAAAAAAATGGTGGGTAGCTTTTCACCTCTCTCTCTCTCTCTCTCTCTCTCTCTCTCTCATCACGTAGCCACCGCCAGCCACCCACAAAAACTTGGCAACATCAAAAGCCTGAGCCGTAAATTAGTCAATGAGTGTTCCCGCTCCCTCAAGCTCATTAGCGCTCACCGATGCGCAGGTGTTCACGCGAAATTCACCTTCGTAGTGGTAGGTGAGCTGTTATCCATTTCTGTGTGTGTGTGTGTGTGTGTGTGTGTGTGTGTGTAAGGGGGGATCAGGTGCTCAATTATTTACTCTCTCTCTCTCTCTCTCTCTCTAAGGCTCCTATAACTCACGGACGGGAGTTGTCAGTCGCAGAATCTTCCTTCACCACTATTAAAACCAAAAGTATTTACGTATCTCCTTAAACACCTAATGTGCGAGAGAGAGAGAGAGAGAGAGAGAGAGAGAGAGAGAGAGAGAGAGAGAGAGAAATACATATCACTCGCTCATACATGAAGACATATCTATTTTATTCTTTACCTGTTTTTCATATATAGAACCGATTTAGGGACCTTGATTATGAAGCGATGGTTGTGTTTCTTAGTCCTGGGAATATTTGGGACGTTGTCAGTCACACAAGAGTAATTTAGAGACACCCTGCCCCCCCTCACCCCTACCACCCACACCCCTGCCCCCTTCATCCCTACCACCCTCACCCCTGTCTCCCTCATCCCTCCCCTCCCTCACCCCTACCTGCCGGGGTGAAGGTGGAACTAGTTAGGTGGCTGGGGTTGAAAATTTGGATGGCGACGTGATAGGTCTTGCTGGCTTAGATTGGCGTGGGGTAGAGAGAGAGAGAGAGAGAGAGAGAGAGAGAGAGAGAGAGAGAGAGAGAGAGAGAGAAAGCAAATGTCTAAGTGAGAGGGGACTGGAATGCGATGCGACCATAGGGAAAAAAAACAAAAAACAAAAAAACAGAGCATATATAAAATGAACATCACCGGGAAGACAAGTGAAAAAAAAAAAAAAAGCTAGCAAGTGAAGAGATAGAGACGGAGAAAGTGAGAAAATAGAGCAAATAAAGCGAGTGAGCAAGGGATGGTATGTTATGTGCGGAGGGTGTACAAGCGAGGCAAGAAGTTCAGGGCCCCAGCGTTGTTGTCGAGGGGAGGGGGGGGAGGTGAGAACTTGCCGAAAGAATCCACAAACTAATTACCTCAATTGAATGTCCGCGCGCCGCCTACTGAGAAGGTACGGTGGGAGGAGAAGGAGGGAGAAGATGAGTAAGGATAGGGGGGAAGGGATGGGAAAGGAAGGGAATGGCAGAGAAGAGAGAGAGAGAGAGAGAGAGAGAGAGAGAGAGAGAGGCTTCTGAATTACGGCTTAATATGGGAAGGTGAGTCAAGGTGGAGAGGTATATGAGAGAGGGGTGTGTGAGTTGGGAGCAGGGCAGTGAAATGGCGGGGGACAGGGCGACGTGGAGGCGATTTGTTTGTGGCCACCCCAAACTGGATTGAGGCGTCTGGCAATAGATAGATAGATAGAGTCAGGGGGGTGACGAATACCCATCAGGTCCAATCTAATAAATCCTATGGGGGAAAGATAACATTATTTCTGATTGTACAGTTACAGTCAAAAGCTCTTTACACTCTCAAAAACCCGTGTCAAAATATAGGCCAAAAATAAAATAGGACTCTATAGTATTAATGAACAGAAATTTGAGTTCGAGCTCGCTTTTATCAATGCTCAAAAAAGGGTTAAAATTTCCCCTACCACCTGCCCCCCCTCGACCCCCCCCCCCCGAAGGTAAAGGCGTAACTACCGACCCGAATTGCTCATGCGTGTGGCCTACGGAGAGAGAGAGAGAGAGAGAGAGAGAGAGAGAGAGAGAGAGAGACGTTTTTCCACTCTCCCTTGTTAATGAGAACGCGCTGGATTGTCAGGCTCGTTAGAACTTGGAAAAAAGGAGAGATGGAAAAGTGGGAAGGGTCTTTGTTGCCTTAGAAATTGTGGTTACAGAGAGGTGTGTGTGTGTGTGTGTGTGTGTGTGTGTGTGTGTGTGTGTGTGTGTGTGTGTGTGTGTGTGTGTGTGTGTGTGTGTGTGTGTGTGTGTGTGTGTGTGTGTGTGTGTGTGTGTGTGTGTGTGTGTGTGTGTGTGTGTGTGTGTGTGTGTGTACTGTAGGTCACTCCTTCAATCACATCCTCTGGTATCGCGGCATACCGAATTCGTGTCCGTTTTTTTATTTTACATCTAAAAGGACTCTCTCTCCCTCTCTCTCTCTCTCTCTCTCTCACACACACACACACACAGACACACACACCATTACCACTATCCAATTGTCCACCGCCACAAACTGAGCCCGGTATTACACAGACATACATTACATCACGACACATAATTCATAGTATTAAGAACCGCCCTGCTCCGCCCTCTCTCCATGACCCGCTCCTGCCCTGGTCATCTCCCCTCCTACCTGTCCTGCCACACCCTATCCTGTTCCACCTTGCCCTGTCCTGTCCTACCCTGCCCATCCCTGCCCTGCCCTGCCCTGCTCTAACCCAGCCTGCCCTGTTCTGCCCCTCCCTGTCCTATGCTATCCCAATCCTTCACCATCTTACTCTTGCCCGTCTCTGTTCCATCCTACGCTTGCAGACCTTTTGCCTCCCTCTTCCTGCCCTTTCCACCCTTCCCTGCCTTCTCTCTGTCCCATCTAGCCATTCTGTGCCACACTACACCCATCCTTTTCCCACCCATTCCTGCCTTCCTCAACTCAGTCCTATTCCACTCCACTCCGTTCCTTCCACTATCCACCCCACTCCAGCTTTCCCTGCCCTTCCTTGTCTTTCCCACTCATAACCTACACCCACCCATACCCTACTGCTTCTTGCTCTCTTCACCCTTTCCTGGCCTTTCAACACCCCACTACCCCAACTCTACACCCTCTCCTTCTTACCCACTCCATTTATCCCAGTCTCCCTGACCCATCCATTCCTGCCCTCTCAACTCATGCTTTTCCCGTTCCCTTCCTATTCCAGTCCAGCTCTTCACCTGCCCCTTCCTGTCTCACCCTTCTCCTCCTCCCTACCCCTTCCTTGCCCAACCCCTTCACCCCTTCTCTTCCCCATTCCTTATTTCCCCACCTTCTGTCCATCCTTTCCCTTCTCTACCCTCTCCCTTTCCTCCTCTACCTCCTCCCTTCCCTACCTTTCCCTTCCTTCACTCTACTTCCCATCCCTTTCTCCACACTTTCCTGTCCCTTTAAATCCCTCTCCAGTACTCCCACCCACCTGTCCCCCCGGGTATCCCTCTCATGAATATCATTACTGTGTCATTCGCTCGCCCCTGCATAAATTAACCCCCTGCAAAATAATAAACCTAAACAGGATACAAGAACCGGTAGCAAAAAAAAAGAAAAAAGAAAAAAAGAAAATGAAAGAAAAAGAAAAAATCAATGACTTGCTGAGTGAGATGAGGAGGCTGGAAGGAGGGAGGGAAGGGTGTGTGTGTGTGTGTGTGTGTGTGTGTGTGTGTGTGTGTGTGTGTGTGTGTGTGTGTGTGTGTGTGTGTGTGTGTGTGATATACTGAACCCCAGCACATTCCAACCCGCTCATATCCAACCTTCCCTCAGCACCTCATTCTCTCACTCCACCTCTTCCACCACTGTAGTCCTTCTTCTTTAATTTGGCCCAGACTTTGTCCTTTCCTGGTTTATTTCACGTAGCTTAATGACAAAATAAGACTCAACTATGGCTCTACATTCTTTCCATGACACTCCTTCGCTACTAGCACCATACTGTAGCGTTAATCTACTGTTATAACTCAGTACTCAAGATGACGATGGTAATTTTAGGTCAAGTTAGAGTAAAACGAGTATAGTTTCTTTACCTGTGTCTAGGTTTAAAGGGATACATGGTTATTTTTACCTGTGCTTTAACATTCTCTTTTAAATCTTCTCTCTTGTTCTTTATATTAATTTCGTTGTCTCATTTATGCCTCTCGTCTCATTCTGTCCCGCCGTCTCTTTCACCACTACTCTTCTACCTGCTTGTGAGGGTGAAAAGTTAGCCAGTTTTAAATTTATACTTGAAATCCATGCCTAATCTGTACTTGTCTCTTCACGTTCTAGCTTCCTCTCCTATCTCTCTCATTTCGTCACAGCACCACCTCTGCCAGTCTTTTGTTTACCGCTGTTGTTGAGGGTGATGGAGATACTGTTTATACGCTCCGGTACATCATGCCTACCAGCTCAAGCCTATCTCCTGACCTGCTCATGTTGTATTTGTCTCTGTTCACCTATGCACCTCGTCTCATATCATTAGGCTGTCTCCTGCCCTGTTCAGAGTGATGGTATTTGCTGTTTATTCCCTCCTGTAATTTATGTCTACCTTTCTGCTTTCACTCCTCATTTTCCAGTCTCATTTCCTTTCTCTCTCTCTCTCTCTTTATTTCGCAGCCTGTAGAAGTCATTTGTTTTTACCTGCAATCTCTCTCTCTCTCTCTCTCTCTCTCACCTAACTGCACATAAAGTTACATCTTCACCACTCTAAATAAGTATCCTCCTCCTCCTCCTCCTCCTCCTCCTCCTCTTCCCTATTCCCTTGTCTCCCTCCTACCCACATATCACTGCGCCTTTTCATCACCAGAAGCTGATAGCATCTCCCCCCCCCCCGTCTCTCTCCCTCTCTCTCTCTCTCTCTCTCTCTCTCTCTTTCCCCTTCTTCCTGTTCCCCTTCCCCTCTTCTGAGTGTCCCATCACTCTTCTTCCTCTTTCTCTTACCCCAACACTGCCCTTCCTTCTTCCTCTTCCTCTCTCGCCCCTCAACCTCAAATCTCCCCTTGCTTCTTCCTCTTCCTCTCTCGTCTCTGTACCTCAACACTCCCCTTCCTTCTTCCTCTTCCTCTTCCTCTCATCCTTCCGTGTGCCCCTCATCACCACCTTATCTAAATTGCCACATTGTCAGGGGGGATCTATCAAGCCTGCAGATTAATTATTCTCTAAATTTACTGTTATTTTCTCCGTGAGGGTAATGTCTCTGTTCCTACATCACTCTCCCTACCGTCATTATTCTAGCATTTTCTCTCCTTTTCTTCCAATTATCTCCTTTTCTTCCTCATTTTCTCTCCTTTTCTTCCACAGTTTCTCCCCTTTTCTTCCACATCTTCTCCCTTTTTTCTTCCATATTTTCTCTTCTTCCACCTTTTCTCCCTCTTTCTTCCACATTTCCTCCTTTTCTTCCAAATTATTCTTTTTCTTCCACATTCTCTCCTTTTTTTCTTCCACATTTTCTCCTTGTGTTAGTTTTATTCCTCTTTCTCGCAGTTTTCTTTATTTTCTTGTCTTTCTTTCTTCCATATATCTCCCTGAGCCTGTCACTTCGCCTCCATTTTCTTCATTTCACATTTTCTTCTTGCCTAACATTTCTTCCCCTTTTCTCATAATCTTCTTCGTCTACCTAATTGCTTTGTTCATGTATTTTTTTTGCTTCCACATCGCTTGCTATGCCTGTCAATACCTCAGCATATTTCTCTCTTTTCTCCCCCTACATTTTCCTCTTAGGTGACATTTTCTTCCTCTTAACCCTAGCTTTTTCTTCGTCAATTTATAATCTTATCTATTTTTTGCTTCTACCAGTCTCCCTAGGCCAGTTATTAATCCACCAATTTTCCTCCCATTCTTCCACAGCATGACTATTTTTTTCCTGCCTTTTTTTTCCCCCCACAATAGATCTCGTCAAATTTCTTCCCATTTTTCTACGATTTAATTATCTTCTCCTGCAATTTTTTCTTCAAAAGTTTTCGTCAGTTTTCTTCCCATTTTTCCACATGACTATTTTTCCTGCATTTTTTTCTACAATATTTACCCTGTCGTCAATTTTCCTCCCATTTTTCCACAGCGTGACGATACTTCTCTTAAAATTTCTCCTACAATACCTACCGTCAATTTTCTTCCCATTTTTCAACAATACGACTATTTTTTCCTGCAATTTTTTCCTATAAATAGCTACCCTTAATTTTCCTCCCATTTCTCCACAGCTTTACAAAATTTCCCTTAAAATTTTCCCAGAAATACCTATCGTCAATTTTTTTCCCATTTTTCCATAACTTATCTTTTCCTGCGATTTTTTCCAAGAACAGCTACCGTCAATTTTTTTCCCATTATTCTACAACTCGGCTATTTTTTCCTGCTCTTTTTTCCCTATCGTCAATTTTCCTCTCATTTTTCCACAGCTTGACCATGCTTTCCTTCAATTTTTTTCCTACATTTCGTCAATTTTCCTCTCCTTCCACAGTTCTTGTCCTGATTCCCCATGTTTACTTCCTTCTGCCATGATTTTTTTTTTCTTTTATTTTCCAGACCTTACCAGCCAAATTCTTCCAGTTTTTTCCTTCCCAGATTCTTCTTTCTTTTCCCCAAACATCTTCCTCATTCTTACAATTTTCTTTTGTTTTTCCACCATTTTCTTACTTTCCTGACACTGACCCCCCGGAATTATCCTCTCTCTCTCTCTCTCTCTCTCTCTCTCTCCCTCTTTTCTTCCTCCTCCCACAGTTTCTTCCTCCTTCTCTATCATTCCTCTATGGCCCTTATTCCTGCTGGTTAAGAAAGCTCCCTAAAACCTTTTCCTAAGCGATTTATTTTGCTCCTTACACCTTATTGCCCTGTTCTGCGTTATACAAATCTTTCCAGTATCGCCAAACTCTGCATAAATAACGTACAAAAGGATATTAACCACCCATACTCAAAAAATAAATCGCTAAGGAAGAGGTGCTAGGGAGCTTCCTTACATGACGATGATACGGGCTCATGACACCCTTCTCTCCCTCTCCCTCTCCCTCTACACCCTTCTCTCCCTCTCCCTCTACACCCTTCTCTTCCTCTCCCTCTACACCCTTCTCTCCCTCTCTCTCTTCCTCTCACTCATTCCTACCTTCCCCTCTCGCCATCGGTCATTTCTCACGATCACTCCTTTGACTAATCACCCTTGCCACGTTCACTGATACCTACTTCCCCTCTGTGCCTCCCCTATAGATGAGAAGCACTGAATTTAGAGCCAAAGATAAATTTTCACCTATAATTCCACCTCCCTTACTTCTCATTTCCCTCTGGCGGCTAATATTCCTAGGCTGAGGGAGGCTTGAGGTCTTTGCCCATTGTTAGTTCTCTCAAATATCAAAAATGGAAAGTGATGGACGGGCCCTAAGTGTGAAACAGACGCAGGGGAAGAGTACCTGAACTTTTGTCCTTGACTGTACACCTGAATTCCGAAGTTACTGGTACAAAGTTTTATAATACAGCCTTTGCAGATAACCCAGGGAAGGCTTCAGTCATGCTATACGCTGATCACTTCGCAAAGGTTATTTCAGCCCACTAACCTCAATCCAAAATGATTTCCTGAGACTAATAATTGGTGTCACACCCTACACAACATGCCATCCACTGTGCTACGTTATATTAAGCCTTTGCAGATAAGGAGGAAGGCATGAAGTAACATTATACACTGATTACTAAGCCCAGGTATTTCAGGAGTTCGAACTTGTAACGAGAACTGATGTCATATCCCATTCGATGTGCCACTGATGCGACTTCACCTGCACATCAAGGATTTAAGTATCTTCCTAAAAACTGGATGCGACTTCACCTGCACAAGGAATTACGTATCCTCCTAAAAACTGATGACCATATCGCATAAAAGTCGAACCGTCGAGACAGACAACAGTTCAATTTAAGTCTCTGGTGGTGGCAGGAAGAGGGACGAGGTAAAGTCATCTGCCCTGAAGGTTGTAACGTGGATTTCAACGCTGCCTGCCAAGTACTTCGCTTCAGGGACCTAATCCCTTGTAATCGAACAGTGAAGCAATCGTCTTGGCCTTCAGCACCTACAAGCCAAAAAAAAAAAAAAAAAAAAAAAAAAAAAAAAAAAAACCGCTAAAACTTTTTCCTTATCCGATGTAACAGACACGGAAAAAATGTCCAGATTCTGATGGTAGGATTCGGGGCCTTTGGATTCGAGTTCCAATAAAAGACGAAACCTCACTGACAGAGTTATAAATCCAGCATCAGCATCTCACCCCATCCCAACCTGGCCCTATCTGATGACGCCCCCGGCTTCCAACATCCAAGAGGCGGGCATAACTCACACTTCATTATCACTGGTGGCCCGGGATGCCCTTTGGTGGCGTCAGACCGGTCCCCTGCCATCAGTTAACTCGCTAACAAGAACTGTCCCGAAACCTTACCTGGACCGAGGAAGCAAGAAAGAGAAAATACATGCAAAAGGAAAACTGGGGAGTGATGTAGAAAGCAGTAGCATTGCGTAGAAGAGATGTACCCTTGACAAAACAAAGACGTTAAGTGTTGTAAAAAGAATTAAAGCATGATAAAGAAATATTATAAAGTATTACTGTGAAGAAGAAGAAGAAAAAAAAAAGGAAGACTAAAAAAAAAAAAACTGTGAAGAAGAAGAAAAAAAAAGGAAGACTAAAAAAAAAAAAAAAAAAAAAAAAAAAAAAAAGAAAGAAAGAATCCTGTACCCCGTGAAGAAGAGTTGTACCGTAAAGAAATATAAGAAAGAATACGCAGTTAAGAAACATAAAAGTACTGAACAGAGAAGTACGGTGTTGCAAAGACAATAATTACTACGAAAAGAATAACACTTAAAAACGAGAAGCAAAGTAGAGGGAAAAAAAAAAAAAAGTACTGCCAGAAGTATGGGAGAAAATATAAGAGGAATATCACAAAGCAAGATCTTCTCCTCATCTTTTCCCATCACGGTTAGCCCCCAGCAAAACACCCTGCCACACATCTTTCCCCCTCGTCACCAACCATCATCGTCACAGGTGCACGGCAGGGCAGGACAGGAGTTGGCACGGAAAGGGGTCCACACTCCCACCCTGACTACATTACCCTCTCAGTCCTGTCCTAGTCACTTATCCTTAAACCAATCATCAGTCTAGTAGGATAAGGTAGGATGGGTCTTGTAGGGTGAAGTAGGAAGGTAATGTCTTTTACTGTCAGGATCTTTCATTTCATTACCGTCAAATTATCCTATCAACCCTGCTATGTTTGTTTATCCTTCTGCCAAGTCCAGCTCCCCACCAACTTGTCACAAACACGTAAGAAAGGCACTAGAAACACCCACTGTCCTAAGTATAAATCACTGCAGGAAAGATACAGTAAGAAAAGGGGGCACTGTCAAGAGAAATGTCGTAAAAAAGAGTAGTATCGTAAAAAGAATAACGTATAGAGAGAAGTATCGTAAAAAAAAAAAATCGTTTAGAGAGGTGCCGTAAAGAAAAATTTCGTATGAACAGAAGTATTGTAAAGAAAGTATCGTATAAAGATATGTATCGTGAAGAGACTGACGTATAGAGAGAATTATCGTAAAGAGAATATCACATAAAGAGACACATCGTAAAAGACGGAATCATCACATTTCACCATCATCAGTAACACATCACCACCCCAGCGGACCACACACATCTTCGCTCCTAATCACGCAATATCTTCAATTCTTCATCATCACAGGAGCAGGGCAGGTAGGAGAGGAGGTGGGCACAGCTAGGAGCCACTAATCTTACCCTTAACAACATTACCCTTCCCATCCAGCCTCGTTTATCAATCTCTGTATCAACTTAGTTCCTTACCCTCTAATCATCGAATGCGTAGGACAAGAAAATATTACAGTTTTCACACTGGTAGGACTATTTCTCTCATCTTCACATCATCCTATCAATCCTGTTCAGTTTATAGATCCTTACACTATTCCAGCTGTCGACCGTCGGATTAAAAAGGTAATAGGAACATGTCTGGGGATATGTCGATGGCTGCGAGTCGTGAGCTGGGGAAATCCTTGGGTGTTTTTCTTGTATATTTTGCACATGGTATGGATTTTCATCTTACTGGGACCCTTGTTTCAGTCTAATTATCATCCTGATTATTTATCCATATACAAATCCAGCTACCGTCTTGTCAGCACTTAAACAGGACGAGAAAAAATCAGAATGTAAAATTGTAGGAATATCTCATCACCACTTAAGAGTAATCACCCAATCTCGGTATCTAATCCACATCGTGTCCTGTGTATCTATCCTGACTAATCCAGGTACAGGCTTGTCTTCGGTCGTGTTGGACAAGAAAGGAGAGAGAAAATGTGTACAGGATTTACTCTTGTCTGGGCTATTCATCTCACCCTCCCCACCC